>NW_026850551.1:600000-937464 GCF_030913465.1 Colletotrichum navitas | reverse complement strand
AACTAATTACTAGAATTACTACTATTATTGCCTAAAGAGACTTTTCTTTAGCTATAATAGCTACATTAAGCTCTATAGCTTATCTAGATACACTTACTATATACTTTTCCCTAATAGTTATTTAGGTAATAGTATTTAGTAAAGTAGTAAAGTGTATTATTTATATACTTTTAGAGGTAAGCCTATATAAGTTAGCTATAGGACTAAATAAGTATTATACAAAAGTAGCCTTTATATTAAATTACTTTAGCAATAAACTCTTAGACAGAAGTGTTAGTGTTAAGACAAATAGTAATATTATGCAAAGGTATATTAATAACCTTTTGCTCTTTATCCTAAAGGTTTAATAAAAGTTAGCATATATAAACTATAATAGGGAAAAAGGAACCTTGTATATTAATAGCAAAAGCTAGGAGAAAAGTGCAGTTTTAGGTGTTACCTATTAAGACATAAAGCTAGGTTACACTATTCTAGTCCTATTAAACCTTAAGGGAACTAATAACTAAAGGCTAAGGTCTAAGCTAGGCTATTATAATATATAAAAAGGATCTATTGTAAATTAGTAAAGTTAATAACAACAAGGAAAAGAAGATATATATAAAGTAATAAATAATTAATAAGTTAAAAAAAAAGAAAAAGGAGTTATTAATTAATTAATATATAAGAGAGATAAAGAAAAGGAAGTAGTAAAGTTACTATACTAGCAGAGTTTTATATATTATTTATTATTATTAAAAAAAAAAAGCATAAGGAAGAAAAAAGAAAAAAAAGAAAAAAAGGTAAAAGGTAAAAGGTATTTATATAAGAGGAGTTAAGGCTACTAATTACGTAAAAAGAAAAAAGGTATATAAATATAAAGCAAAGGAAAAAGCAAAAGTAAAGTAAAAACTTATTATATAAGTAAGTAACTATTTAGAAATAACTAAACAGGGAGGTATACATAAAAGAACAGATTTAATTAGCTTAGTAAGTATTACTTTATATTTACTCTTAGAAAGGGCATATTTAGAGTTTGTTTTTGTTTAGATAACTTTATGTACAACAGTAGGCTATTAAAAGTAAAGTTATCATAGGAACTAATTAGGACTATCTAATTAGTTAACGCAAGGGCGTGTACAATCATAAAAGAAGAAAAGTAAGTGTTAGAATATTAATACTAATAATTATATAACACCTAGTTAGTTAACTATAAATAGTTTATAATTTAAGGTTAAAGGGCACAGACTAGTTATTTAGCCCTCAGTTATATCAAGAGGGGATTATACCTTTTAGTTAGCTAGAATAACTTAAGTTATACTTAAGTAGTATATAACTACTTTATACAACAATAGTAGAGTAGACCTGTTTAGTTACCTAATAAGAAGTTAATTTACCTTTACGTTTTACTAAGTATATACATATATAAAGCCTATTTAACACTATAATAATTATAATAAGATTCTTATATATACCTTATTAATAAATAACCTATTTACTTAGCTTAGAGAATAGTATACTACCTTAATAAAGGCTAAAGTATATAGTATCCCTAAGATCTAAGGTACTCTCTTAATTAAGACCTTTTTATACACTATTAAGTAGTAAATTACTTCTTCTTAGGTAAGTAGTAAGCTAAATAACTTTATAAAGACTAAATAATATAGGAGACAGTAAATAACCCTAAGAGAATATAGTAAGTTACTAAGTAATTTACTATAAATAATACCTATAAAATCCTATAAAGTAACAGGAGTATATATAACCCTTATAAAGAAAAGTAAACTATAAAATAAGAGGTAGTACTTTAAATACCCCTATAAGAGGTCTAACTACCTATAGAAACCTATTAACTATAGGTATATTAAGTATATACTTCTAGTAAGTTAAGGATTATTTAGGCTAACCTAAGTAAGTAAGTAGTAAAGGCTATTATTATAGAGCTTTTAAAGCTAAAGTAGTTAAACCTTAGAGGTAAAGTACAAAAGAAGTAAAAAAAGGGGGATTTAACCCCTTTTACCTATAAGGCACCCTTATTATAGTTACTATTAACCTTTGCTTATTTAGTAAACCTTAGCTATACTTCCTCTAACTCTTAGCGTATTCTTAACCCTGCTTATAGGCCTATACGCTTTTAGTAAAAGCACTATTCTTAATAACTACAGAGGTCTTTATATTATAAATAATAAGTTACTCCTTAAGCCTAGCTCCTATAAAATAAATATAGATAATTATTATATTAAATTAGGTATAATATCCTACCCTATAAAGGAATATAGTATATATATTATAAAGAACCTCCTTAATAGCGTAAGAGGGCTAGGCATAGAGGATCTTAGGCTAAAAAACGTAGCCTTTATTCTTATATTTTACGTTAATATTACCTTAGAAGGTCTAATTAAGAAGGTAAAAGTATAGTATTAGGGATATAACTATACTCTTTACTTTAGAATACTTAAAAAGAATATAACTATAAAGAAGCTAGTATATAAGGGTAACCTTATCTTTTTAAATATAAACCTTTCTCTTTTTACCTTAGGCTATTATATAGCCTTGTTCCTTATAGCTTTACCTTACTAGTAAATATATAAGTATTTATAACCTTGTTTTACCTATTAATAAATACACTAGTAGACTATAGTAATAACGCCTACCTTTAGTACCTTTAGAGTAGGTATCTAGGGCCTAAAGCGCTTATAATACTCTAGGTTAACGCTTAAAGGTAAAAATTAAAGGACTATCTTGTATTAAATATAAGTATTACGCTATTACCTATATAAGCAAGGTAATTTTAAAGTAAGCCTCTAAAGACTACTTAATTTACCTATATTATTATATCTCTTAGGATCTCTTTAACTTCTTAACTAGATTTAACTACTTAAAGTAGCTTATATACTTAAGAGATAAGTATACTACTTAGCTTTTTAAAGTTATACTTCTTAGAAAGACCTATAATAATATATTCCTAGTTATCTATAGATTTATTACTTAGGTTACCTAGTAGTAAAGGTTAATATCTATAAGATTTACTAAGACAAAGATATATTAGTTATTAGTATTAAAGGAGATATAGAGTATAAAAGGTAGACAGTAAAGCTTAGGATAGAATAAAGCTCCTTTTACTAAATATAAAAGAGCCTATAGGTAGTAAGAAGAAAGTAAGGCAAGAAATTATTACTTATATAGTAAAGATACTCTTGTCCTCTAGACTACCCTATAAACTATAGCTAAAGGTAGTGCTTATAGTAATCTATATATATAAGTAAGCCTCTTTAGTGTTATAACTAGACCTTGCCTATTAAAAAGAAGAGGCTTAGTTTAGATAGTACTTTTACTAGTAGCACTAGTATATATAGTAGTATTATAGTATAACCTTTGTCTTTACTAAGGATAAATATATATATATAAATATTAAGCTTATTTATTAATAAGTAACTATAAGAAAGGTATTTAGAAAAAATAATTTAAAGTTAAACTATAAGGGTATATTAGATACCTAGTAAAATATATATAAAATATATATAACCTTTATAAGATTTAGGTACCTTACTATATAGAGTAATTATTATATATAATATATACTTTAATAAGATAAAGTTCTTCTAAAGTAAAAACAAGAAAAGTAATATAATAGTAAAGTTAAAAGTAAAAAGTATAGTTAAAATTATTAAAGATAAAGACTATAAGTAAAATATAATAATAAATATACTTAGGTTAATAAAAGTAATAATAATAGTATCTAAAATAATAGTTACTATAATATAGAATAATAATCCCTTATTAAGTAATACTAAAGTAATTACTTAAGATATTAAGTAATATAACTAAGGTATTACTATAAGAGAAAAAAAAGAGGTATAGACTCCTAAGACAACACTAGGCCCTAGTAATCTAAATACTAAGATAGCCTTATCCTCTAAAATTAGTTAACTAGGCGTAATACTTAATAATAGTTAAGTAGTAGGATTATATAATAAGGCTAAGCACTATAGTACAAGAGAGATTATAACCTTATATAAAGGAGGCCTTTTAACCTTTATACTACTAGATAATAACTAGTGTTCTAAAATAGTAAAAGATATATAAATTAATATATAGCTATATAATTAACCTAATAGTCTAAGCTAAGAGAAGTAAGGCTAAGAAACAAGAATAAGCTAATAATAAAGGTGCTCTCTAGTGTATATAGGTATAGTTAACTATAGTACACTAAAGCGTAGACTAGGAGTAAGGTGCCTACTAGTAGCCTCTAAGGGGGTATTCTTTTTGTCCCTTAGTTAAGAGAAAAGACTAAGCCCTAAGAGCTTCTTTATAACCTTCTTAAATAATTAATAAGAAGTAAAAGCTAAAGTAAGTAATAGGCACTATACACTATATACTATAGTAAATATAGTAATATATAAGCTAATAACCTATTATATACTATAAATATTAAATAAGAAGTAATATTATTATAATAATCTTATAAGACTACTATAGACACTAAAGGAGTTAATTAAGATGCCTTTAGACCTTTATTAACTACTATAATAAGTAATAGACTATAAAATTATAGAACTAAGGCATCTTAAAGTATTTAAGGTAATTAATAAGTAAGATTTACTACTAGGAATAAGGCTTCTTCTATTAAAGTAGGTGTAGATATATAAGTAGGATCTAGAAGGATATCTTAACTATAGTAAGGTATAAGTTATTATAAGGGGGGATATATAAGAAAAGGACCCTCTTTTTTAGATATATATAGTAACCTTTATAGTATAAACCTTTTATATAGTAATAGCTATTACTATATAATTTAACCTTAAGGTTAGGTAACTTAATATAGTTAATATATTTCTTAATACTAAAAGAGACCTATTAAGAAAACTAGTATACTATAAGCTACTACTAGGTTATTAGTAAAAAGGAAAAGTAGTATCTATTGCGTAGGCCTTATATAGGTTATATAATATACTTCTTCTTTAGTTTAAGAAGTTTATAAAGACACTAAAAAGCCTAGGGCTCTTGTTATTAAAGGAAGACCTCTATCTCTTTATTTCTAAGAAGTATACTATATATATACTCTTTTATATTAATAATATCTTATTATATACCTAAAAGAGAGTAAGAAGGCAAAAAAAGTAATTATTATAAGGCTAAAAGAGGTATATAAAATAAAGACCTTAGAGAAGTAGAGTAGTATCTAGGTATTTATATTATATATAATAGACCTAACTAGAAGATATACTTTTACTATAACTAATATATCTATAATATAGTAGTAAAGTTTAAATATATAGATAGGATTTCTTTTATAACACTACTGCTAATAATAGACTTTCTCTAAAACAAGAGGATAATAATACTAGTAGAAGTAAAGCTATTTTAAGAGATAGTTAGATTAATCCTATATACTACTATAATAATCTAGCTAAATATAGTATTTACCTACTTACTTCTCTCTAGGTACTTAATAAACCTAAGTGTACACTATATTTAAGTAGTAAAGTAGTATATTTAATACCTCTTTTACACCCTATATTTATTAATATACTTTAGTATCTTAGGGGTATATAACTCCTTTACGTAAGTAATACTTCTTTTACTAATAATATAATTACTTACTAGTTATCCTAGGGGTATATTATATATCTCTTTAGTAGCCTAATCTATTAGAAAGTAACTTACTAAGTAATAGTTATAATATTAATAACTAAAGCTAAGCTTTTACTCTTAACTATATAACTAAAGAGCTTATTACCTTAAAACGCCTTTTTATAATATCTACCTTAAATTAAAAGATAATATATAGGTAGTATAATATAATAACTAGTAGATAATTTACTTAGTTATAAGGAAAAAAAAAGGATTATAATATAACTTTACTATATTAATATTTAGAATATATAGCTATAGAGGTCTATATAGAGGTAAAGTTAATATTATATATTTACTAATAAATAAGATACTAGTAAATAAACTTACTAAGAATCTCTTATAAGCTAAATTTAAGCACTTTAGAGTACTCTTTAACTTATAAGATATATAGTATACAGTAAATAAGAAGAAACAAAGACCTAATTAATAAATAATAAAAAAGCAAAAGCAAAAACTTCTTAAAATTAAATAATAGCCTAAGGCTAAGGGGCCTAAGCTAAAGCAAAAATTAAAAAATAGCCTATAGGCTAAGGAGCCTAATATTCTAAAAAAGTAAAAATAGCCTAAGGGCTAAGGAGCCTATTATTAATAGAGAAGGCATCTATATAATTATCTAAGAGATAATAAAACATAAAGTAAGTCCCTATATAAAAGAAGCTTACTAATAAAGCTATTAAGGTTAACCTATATATAAGTAGCACTAATAGAGACACTATAATGTATATAAGGACTAACAAGAAGCTAAAGGAACACTTAGGGGTAATAGCCTCTATAAAGGGATCCTTAAGGCTACTTACTTTATTATATACCTTCTTCTTCTTTTTTTTCTTCTTTTTTCCTTATCTTCTTCCTCCTTATCCTTATTAAAAGAGATAGTTATAAGTAAAGTAGTCTTCTTCTTCTTTAGGGTTTAAGGTAAGACTACTTATATATATAACTATATAGCTATAATTACCTAAAATAAAGATATATAAGTAAAAGTAACTATTATATAAATAAGAAATAACTTACTTTATATAGGGCCTTTCTACTACTTAAAGTATATAAGAGGGTATTAGCTAGGCTAATAACCTTAGGGGTAAGTAGTATATATATATACTAATATATAATATATTAGTAATATTTAAGGCTAAGACCTAAGAGATACTTACTATTAGATTAACTTATAAGTGTACTCTTTAAGTAACACTTATAAAGGCTAATAATAGTAGGTCTCTTTACTATACCTTCCTAGTACTCTAGTGCTTTATAAAGGTATTATTATTACTACCTAAATCCTTCTTAACCTTAGGAGACAGTAGTAGGCTCTCCTTATTATTAATATAAGAGTAAAAAGGTAACTACTTTACTACTACTTTATTATCTATAAAATAAGTTAGTAATTAAGAAATAACTAGGTAATAATAAGTAGTAATATACTAGTTAAAGGTAAATCTAGGCCTAAGTTATATAGCTCTTCTTAACTAAAGTTAAAAGGGCTAGTCTTTAGAAAGACTACTTATTATTACTTTTAAAGAGCTACACTTGTTCTTTAGCACTAAAATTAATTAACTAGTAATAAGATAATACTTATAAGACCTATCTATAGGGGGTTCTTACTCCCTTGTAGACTTACTAAAGGTCTTTTCCTTCTCCTTAAGAGAAGACAAGGTACACTTATAGTAACTATAGTAGTTATATAGTAGTAAGACTACTATAGCCTTAAGGCCTATAGTAGCTATAAGGGTATATATATAAGCTTTACTAAAGGTAATAGTTTTATAAGATATCTAAAAAAAAAGAAGTATTAGTAATTAAGTAAAGTAGTATAATAATAAAAAATAATAATAAGTTAGTAATTAATTATAATAAAAAATAATAATATAACTTATAATTATTATTATAGTTATTAAAGAAAAAGAAAAAAAAGTAACTATAAATTTAGCCTTAAGGTAAATATTTACTAGTGTATAGGCTAGCCTTATAGTAAGTAGCCCTACTAATAAGAACACCTAATGCTAGTAGCCTATAATTATATAATAACTAGCCCTTTTACACTAGAAGAACTATTTTTCCTTTGTATTTAGGTGTACAGTGACCTACGCTAACGCCTAAGGGGGTATATTACATAGGATATTACTAACTAACACTGCTCTCTAGAACAACGTTGCTTATTAATCTAACCCTTGCTCCTAAGTATAGATACTTGCGGCAGAATCTACTAAGCAAGGCAATATTTAAGGAACATAGATTATAGCACTATAGATAGAAGAAATAAGCCACTTTTAACTATATAAATTACCCCCTAAACGTACTACTTAATAATAATTTTACTATAGGTCCTTCTTTATATTTCTCTCTTAGTTAATTTTATCTTTTATTAAACTTATTACTATTTTTTTTATTAATTTTATATATAATAGCTAGCTACTATAGTTAGGTTACTTACTATAGTTAAGTTACTTACTATAGTTAGAATACTTACTATAGTTAAAGTGCTTACTATAGTTAAAGTGTTTACTATAGTTAGGTTACTTACTTATTAACTTTATAACTAATTATAGTATACTAAATACTAATATAGATAAACTAGTAAAGTATATAAGCTTTATACTAAAGAAGATATCTTAAGTCTAGTAGCCTAGGTTACTTAGTTAAAAGCTAAGTTTAGTCTATAGTAAGGCTAGCTACTTACTACTTACTTTACTAAAGTTATTACTATAGTAAGTATTATTCTTTACCTTTATAGTTTTTTTTTTTTTATTAAACTTAATAGTTATCTATAACTTTAATAGTAGGTATTATTTACTAAGTTACCTTTAAAAGTACTCTTTTATCTTCTTTAAGATTTACTTCTTTTACTTTAACTTAATTATTATACCTACTAATACTTAACTTATTAACTACTATACTATTTAAAAAGGCTAGACTTATAGTACTATAATACTATTAAACTAAAGGCTAAAAGTAAAATAGATTATTACCTTAGTTAGTAGTAGTAGTAGTAAAAGAGTAGCTATAGTAGTAGCTACCTTTTATTACTACTATAATAGTAATAGAGTTTATAATAGTGTTTTAAAGAGGTTAAAAGTAAAAAGCACCTATTATATAGGCTTTTTATTATTATTAGTAAGCTTACTACTATTACTATTATTATTATTATTATTATTATTATTAACCTCTTCTTTATTAATAGTTACTTTTATTAACTTCTTTAGTGTCTTAAAGGTTATTATTAATTTCTTTACTACTACTATAGTAACTATTAGCCTTTATAGTGTCTTAATAACTATTATTAACCTTATTACTACTACTATAGGGCACTTAATAACTATATATAATAATAATCCTTTATAAGTAGCCTTATAGGCTTAAGTGCTATTAGCTAGTAGTACTAGTAATACCTTTATACTACTAGGGGTAGTATCCCCTTTCTTCTTTAGCACTATTATTAAACAGTAATAGTAATAAGCTTATTAATTAAAGCTATTTACACTATAGTATCTATGTGACGCAAAATAATTCAAAAGTATGTGGCCACTTGGCAGGGTAACCCCCCTGCGTGACCCTAACTAGGGTAGTTATTGTGATAGTGTTGCTAACGCATGGACTAAAAAGTAGGTTTTAGACGCTGCCAACGCAACAGACTGTAGTATGCGAGTCATACACGGGTTGATTTTGTTTTTCACAGAAACACTTTGTCCGGCAAGTGACCGAAAATAGTCACAACATGGTAACAGAGGGGAGAGTAAACTGTGTAGACGACCCGTATTAGAGGTTCCCGAACAAACTCTGGTAGGATCCAAACCGCCGAGAGTGGCAAAACTCTATCCAACTCGGTGATTTCCAAGATCCACAAACCCTACTGCCGCTTGCGCACGAAAGTTAAGTGAAACCACGGTACGCTACCCAAGGCTATTGCCAATACTAAGTCATAAACGGAGAGCAAGCAGAAACCTGCCCAGGATGTTCTGCGAGGGACATCGTGAAAGACATGATTGACATGTTGTTCAACCCATTGAGGTAGTTGCTGATGACTGCTGAAGAGTCTTGGTCTGCAAATTGCACAAGCAGAATGTGGATTCAGTCCATCTCCCCACAATCATATCAGCACAATAGCTCAGGGGTAGAGCGCTGGGCTCATAACCCAGAGGTCCCTGGATCGAAACCAGGTTGTGCTAAGGATAAACCTTTTGTCAAACGAAGCTTCGTTAGGAGACGGCCCAAGGTTTTGCTGGTGTCGTCGGTCTCGTAGTCGGTCCCAAAGTTTTGGATAGACCCGTCCGTCGTAGCTTAGTGTGGATGCGAACATGAAGTGAGGGCTGCAAGGTCGCGTACAGCTGTGGCTACACCGGCGATGACTTTTTCGCCAACTCGGCCCGTCCTCGAAAACAAATCCACTTGAAGACACCCACCAGAGCGTGCATCATCACGGCGCGGGAGGATGAGCTTGACTTCGCGGGTGCCGTCTTCGGAGCCTACGAGACTAGCGGCGAGCGTGTCGTGATGACGAGCCCTTTTTCCTGCCTGGGCGACGAACCCGAACTTCTTCTGACAACAGACCAGCAGGTTGTTCCGTGCGTACGTTCGAACCGTGGGCATTGAGGGTATCGGCATGGTCTTCTTCCATCTCGTCTTCCGCCTCGTAGCCGAGCATACACAGAGCGTCAAGAACACGGTTTCGGAGGTCACGCGCAAGCTCGGCCACGCCAAAGCTGGGACGGTCTACACCTTCTCGCCGGGTACCGCCCAGCTCACTATTGCTCGTGTCCGTTCCCCTGCCGCCGTGGCCTGGGCCGAAACCAACCTCGATGCCGACATCTTTACCGTTCCCGCCAGCGGCAGTGCTGATGTCAATTTTACTACCGTTGCCCTGATCCTGGCTCAATTAGCCATTAGCAGGGTGCAGCCCACGTTTCCCGGGTCTCCGAATACGTAGGACTACGTAGGGCTGCTTGTTGTCAGTTCCAGAAGTAACCATCAGCTGCAATAACTTCACACGGCTTCCAGTCTTTTGTGGCACGATGCTTTTTTGGACATTATTTGTCCCACCAGTCCATTGATAACCCCTGCTGACTCCAGCACTCGCCCAAATCCGCTCAATGGCGTGGTGCTTTGGGGATATGCTGCCAGCATGCATTGGCGCCCTGAGAGAGAGAGAGAGTGGACCGGAATGCAACATGGGGCTGTTCCGTACGCTAAATGAGCTATCAAAATAAGGAACAACCGACCGGCATTTTACGTTTTGGCGAGAAATACAGGGAATAGCGTTCCCGAAGGTGCACTCCTGGAGGTACGCGGGCTCGGTAATTACCGGCCAGCCGGCTCGAGTCACGACAGCAGTATAAAGCCAGCACAACGTGCTCATGTCAGCTTGCAGTCTCACTTCCCGGCTTGAGCAACTCTGGAGGCTCCTTGTTGACCTTTCCGTGGCCGCCATGCGACACCTCACGGCCGGGCTTCTCGCCCTTGGCGCCCTCGCTGCCGCCACCCCGGCGACATCCGAAGGCCGCCCGTACTCGACATGGATGCTCGACAGCATCAAGGCGCGGAAACAAGGCATCATCTCGTCGGGCGCATCGAGCAGCTACTTGGAGACCGGCATTCTCTCCATTGCCCTCGAAGCCGCCATCGCGCAGTACCCGGACCTCGAGGATCAGTACGCCCCCTACCTGGAGAATGTCCTCGAATCCGGCACACCAACCCTCGCGAACGCCACCTATGTGGCGACGCGGCCCTTAGATCGCTTCTCGATCGCAAATGCCGTTGCAAGACCCTCCCAGGCGGATGTCATTTCAATCTCAACTACCGTCTCGGCAGCGGCGAACGCCATCAATGAGTCTCTGTCGCTTCAGACCCGGAACCCCGAGGGCGGGCTGTGGTACTACGTTTACCCGCAATGGAGTTACCTCGATGGCATGTTCTCAGTGCTGCCCTTCATGGCATCCCTGCCGCAGCCTAACTACACGGACATCAGCCTGCAGATAACTCTTCTCTACGAGCACTGCTTCCAGAAGAACACCTCGCTGCTAGTGCATGGGTACGACTACTCCAAGAAGGCCGTCTGGGCGGACAAGGAAACGGGCGCGAGCCCTTACGTTTGGGGTCGCTCGCTAGGCTGGTTCGTCGCGGGACTGGTACAGACTTGGGAGTCTCTGAACTGTCCCAGGGGCAAGCCCGAGGCGGAACCGGTTTGCGAACGTCTCCGCACGGTGATGACCCAGCTCGCCACGTCGCTGGTCAGATACGCCGACCCGGAGACCGGGGCCTGGTGGCAGCTCACGACGTTCCCCGGGCGAAGCGGCAACTATCTCGAAAGCTCCAGCACCGCCCTCTTCGTCTTCTCCCTGTTGAAGGGCGGGAGACTCGGCATGCTCGCGGACGCCAACGTCGACTTCAGGACGGCCGCCCTGAAAGCCTACGACTACACCACGCGCAACTTCGTTGTGGACACTGGGAACGGGACCATTGGCTACAACAAGACGGTGGCCGTCTGCAGCCTCAACTCCACGGCGTCATACGAGTATTATACCAACCAGCCGTTGTTGCCCAACAGCCTTTTGGGAGAGTCTGCGTTCGTCTTGGCTTCACTGGAGGTCGAGAGATGAGGGAACGATGTCCGTGTATGTGGGGGGGGAAAGCGTCGGACCATGGATGTAGAGGCAGACTGCCAAATTAATTCGTAATCGTGCATGATGCCTACATGGCGGTGATAGAAATCCTAAGGGTATGGTTAACGGATGATGTGCGACGCCTGGCAGCGGGAATTTATCTTTTCCAGTCGGACTGTCCGCTGCCACCATACTCGAGGACGGGTCCACACTTAGAAACCACCACGGTGACTGGGATTGTTCTTAATCCTATACCTCAACGTTAGCAAAGATGCTAAGGGATCCGGCCATATGGCTATGGTGAAGAGTGGGCAAACGGGACTGGCTTACAGATGTTTCCGACAGCCCCTGTCTTCAGTCACTGAAATGGGCTCTCGAGGCTGATGAGTGTAATGGAACTGGATTAATGGTACCAACTGATATATATACCTCGCTACACCAAGCAGTTAATGTCAACTTTCTGGCCGAATGCGCATTGCTTTTGCGGAGTGAATATCTCGTTTTGGGACAGGTCGTTAGGTTATGCAGATGACAGGTCAACCCGTAGCGGAACTCAAATTGCAGTGGCGGTGTCAGAAGATACAAGATATGTAAGTAAGCAGAAAACGGAGTGCCCAGGCCAGGCTTGAAACCGGACACTGGCTTTGTTACCCTGGTCTGACGCTGTGCGTTGGCTATGGGCATTTAGTCGAAGGGTTGGTAGAAGTAGAGATGTATTTCGGATAGGAGTGGTGATGTAGTGTTGGCTCATTCACATGCTTCATACTTGCTCTAATGCCCTACCCAAACTAGTTATCCAATCATCCATGGAGAAAAAGGCAAGGCTCCCCAACAGGGTTTAATATGCCTGACCCAAACTTTTGACAAATGATCCAAAACGCCACATGTATAATAGACGGTTCTGACAGCGCATCTTTGCTCTTAAGCTTTTCGAAAGCAACGATGGTGGGGTCCACACAAGGCTGATTATAATTTCGTTTTGTCGTTTCATGTGAGTGCCGTGGCAATTATTAACAAAGTGTCCAAGCCACTTCTTCCGAGATTAATGACCGGTAAGTTCTCTGTTGCGCCCCCGGTGAGGCAACAGGATCGTATTTTTCTGCCCACAGAGTCACTGGAATGCGGACCTCATTCCGTCAGTGTGACTCCTCCCTCGGTAGCTAATTTCCATCTTTTCAGTCGCCAAACCTAAGATGGCATGTCTGTTGTGTCCATTCTTCTCGGATGTCCCAAACGGCCTCAAGTGCCTAAAACAACAGAGCAACGCTGGATATTTCCAAGACGGTGGAATAACAGCAAGTAATGTAACCGGCCCTAGACAACTGAGTTTGCACCACTGAGTCACCAACTTGTCCGGATCCGGATCATGGAATCAGGATTTATGCAGAGCCATCATCTCTGCGATTCGCACAAAGCGGATAGCTCCATTATGGCGAGATGGCATCTTTTGCTCTGGACAACTTCAGTTGCACCACCAGTGCCCAGCCACACACACCACACACACACACACACACACACGCACGGAATGGGCGGGCTCTAAATCACGCAGGTTCCATCATCGGGTTATTCTGACAGAGCACCGCCGATAGGGGACTTGATCTTTACTATACACAAGTCGTTTCGTTGGCTCTAGCTTACCTGTTTCCCAAGATCAAGACAGTCCGAGCCAATCGTTGTCGTCTGAACAAATACAATAAAAAGATTTACAGTTTGTGGGGCTTTGCCTACTGACTCCAAGGTTACAACTGGCAGCAATGGCTCCCATACATAGGAGATCTTTCGGGGAATTCTCTTGGGCAATCCAATAGCCTTTGGTCTATGAAATGACACGACCCTCGAATGGTCCGATTGGGCGTGAGTTGAGACAGAAGGCATTGGTTGGCTCCGAAATCTTCGATCTTATTGGCAAACACCAATATCGGACGGAGTAAAACGGGACTGCCTAGTTCATATTCACACCATGGGATCCCTGACGCCGTGAGCCTCACTGTCGATGAGGATGCTTGAAGATTCTTCCAACAAACAAAAAAGCACAGTAGCAGGCAGAAGAGGGGTCGGAAGACACAAGTAGTAAGACAAGCAATACTACGGGCGGTCTGTAACATTTGACAATATCATAGTTTATGGACAACGCCAAATGAAACAGACAACGTGATCGTATGTCCTCCTCGACAGAACAGCATACCTACGCCTTGAGAGAGATGTCTGCCCGACGAGAATAGTCCGGGCAGAACTTTCGACAGGGAAAGAGATGACACAGTGCCGGCATAACTTTATTATACAGAAAGTCTTGACACCCTCATGGTACATGAGATGGTAGGGGGAAGGAGGGTTGAATAAATGACTATCTGGCATGCGGATTGGCATTTTGCATAAATGCACAGTGATAAGCCATGCCTGTCAATCCACATATTGCTCATCGCTTTCATCCCAAGTGCTGTTGTAACCTGCCATGACCGCTGGGGGAAGGTTCTCCCTTTCCCTACAGTTCTACCGAAAACCTATAATCCCGGCCCATCTACTGTAAGTTTGCGGGTGGATAGTATCGGCCGTGAACCAAGACGTCTCTACCCCAGGCGGGGACCCCACGCTACCTTCGTCTCCTTGTTTGATATTGCGAGAGTGTTGATGTGACAAGCCCCTAACAAAGTCCCAAAAAGCCATCGTAGTGCCAGGTGGTAAGCCTGGGACGCGTATTCACATGCCCTCGATCCATCTTCCCATCAACTAAAGCCTTTCTAGCAGCTCAAATCTCGACACATCGGCCGTGGTAACACAAACAACCTCTGCAACACGCCTTCATTTTGCCACTTATGGCTACACGGGTGAATCCGCCCAAGAAGGTCCGATTGGCCTGTCGACGTTGTCGCATAAGACGCATCAAGGTAGGGCTGTCTCTCGTTTCCCGCCCCACGGATCGCCTGCCCTCCCATCCAGCCGGCGCTTGCTCTTAGCCTGATCTAGCTGGGATCGATCCGCCGCGTCGTTCCGGTCTGGTTGTTTTGCGTTGCTCATTCCTTTCTAGTGTGACGGAGAAGTCCCTGCGTGTACCAACTGCGCAAGAGCTGGCGAAACTTGCCTGGACGTCGACAGCCAGAATTCCGGCTTACTGGTTCCTCGCAAGTAAGCATAACACCTCTGTTCCTGATCTACCACGTTCACAAAGCGAGCCTTTACCTAGCGGTCGGAGCCATCCCTGCTGCATGGTTGGGCTGATCCAAAAGTCCCTCGCTGACAGGTCGAGTCGACCTCCCGGGGCACAGTTTCGCTAGTGCTGCCCGTGCTAGAATTCAATGGCTCGAAAACATTATCAAACAACGCCTCCCTGATGTCGACCTCTCACAAGGCCCGCAGATTGACGCCTTTCCCGACCCGAAAGGATCGGCTAACGTCGCTGACGCGGACCAGGACGATGAAGTCGTCTCGACCTCGTCGTTTCGGTCCGGTCCCGGAAGCTGCCAGCCCACTCGACAAACCCTGAGTCTTGGGTCCCAACGGATGGGAATCAAGCGGCCCGCGGAAACCATGAGTTCCTACAAACACGATGAGCAATTTCCAGACCCCACACACTCAGTCGCGATGAACCCGGGGTTTTTGTCCCTGAATTCGGACTCCAATCGAAAGTACTACCTAGGGTCAAGCTCCGGGGCTCTATTCACAAACCTCATAGGGACGTCTCCTTCTAGTGCCGAGTCGACAACTGCGGCTTTGCTGGATGACGTACAAGCCCAAGGCCCATCTTCCGAATGGCATGAGATATCGGCCTCAGGGCCTGACAACGTCTCGCAACAGCATAACCGTTCCATGCACGTTTTTCTAAGACAGGTTCGTCCTTGAGCTTGTCCCTTCCACAGACAAGAACGACGCTGATATTCTTTTCCCTACAGGAGCTTCCCAGAAAGGAAGATTCTGTAAAGCTGGTTCACACCTACATCCGATGGATACACCCCGACTACCCAGTCCTCGAGCCAAGTTCTCTACTTAGTGCTTTGGAAGCTCTTTACGCGACATATCCATGCTCGATTGATGAAGATCCTCTACCCAATGGCTGGCCCAGTTCAGTTCAAGCCTTCCGGTGGAACGGAAGACAAAGGACACCCAATGGCCAAGGCTTTCATTCTGTGCCCATGCCGGTTGTGGCATTCATCTTGTTCATGGTATTTAACATTGCGGCTATTGTCAAAGTCAGGTCACGGGTCTACGAATTTCCACCCGAGAGGTTTTATCGGGCTGCGCTATACTTCTCCAGGGATTGCTTCTCGCAAATATCGCTGTCGTCGATTCAGGCTCTGGTTACCCTGATTGTCCACAGTATTATGACACCAGCGGAAGTTAACCTCTTCACTCTCGTTCACATCGGGCTGGCCCATTGCATTGAGTTGGGCATTCACAGGGAGCCGCCACCAGCCGCCGATCCGAATGACATCAAGTACCAGCAAATCCGACGCCTAGCATTTTTTACCATATATTCCTTGGATAGGTGAGACTGCATCTATTACTGTGCTCTCCGTTTTGGTTTGATGTTGACAACACCAGGTCGGTATCCTCTATCCAGGGAAGGCCCCTTGGGTTCCGAGACGAGACATTCGATGTCAAGATGCCCGAATTACAATCTCCAAGACAAATCAGTCCTACGAGCAGTCCAATGCTTTCTTCTTTCTCAGCAGCGGTCCTCCGGTTCGCAAGGTTCCAGTTCGAGCTGGATCGCATCGTTTCTGATGTCAAAGTACAATTCTACCATCTTCCGTGCGACTCGGCTTGGTTTGCTTTGCCAGCAGACCCGGAGGCCCAGCAGACCAGAATTAGAGACGAGATTGTTCGCTGGTGGGAAAGGGTTGCAGATGAGCCGTTCAACTTTCCAGGTCTCGACAACCGCCATCGGCGCATGTGGCGGCTGAAGCTAAAGATCAAGCATCACACAACGATGATTATGCTCTTCCAGCCGTCGCAGGCGATACGGAACCCACCGCCGGAGTCACTCCAAGTCTGTTTCAACAACGCCGCATCTATACTCCAGGACTACCAGACGCTGCACGACTTGCAGGGTGTGCATCACGGATGGCGGACAGTCCAGAACATTTTCGCCGCTGGCGCGACTCTAATCTACTCCTTCTGGACATGCTCGGCCGTTCGAAATAACGCATCCATCGCGGACCTGTCAAGAAGCCTGCGCGCGTGCTCTGGCCTCTTGGCTGTCGGCGGTGAGTGGTGGCCTTCCGTCAAAAAAGGACAGAGGAGCTTTGGTGCCATCGTTGACTTAACCATCCGCAGGCTGTATACAGGCAATATGCCATACAAGAATCCTCGCCTATTCGCTCCTCTTTCATCAGAGGAAGGGCATAATACCATGGAACAGTCTGAGGGAGCGCTTGCTTATGACTCAACTGGCCAGCAGAATCTCTCGCAAGTTTCGCCGAATGGAACAGACGCATCGTGGCCGCACTTACCAGGGTCTTCCGTGGGATTGCAACACACACAGAATTCCCTGCACTGGCATGGAACTTACCCCGACGGCTCGTTTCAAGCAGGAACAAATGACTACGTTCCGGAGATAGAGAATTTCCTAGCCGACTTTGACAAGTCCGAGTTCACCTGGAGCTTTCCTGTGGTTGGCGTTGGCGACTCGTGTGAAGCGAGCAACTTTCAGGTCGAGGCTGTGGACTACAAAAATATCGGCCAATACGACTCCAAATGACTGTATTTAGAAAGACTGCGCATGGTCGGAGCAGCTATGAAGGAAGTCATTTCGGACGGCTCCTTGCATTTGCTGCGTATTGGGTTCTGGAAGGAGTATTTTGCCTTGATCCTCTTTGACGTCAGTGGACCGACTACTCCCTTGACAACCTCGCATACATGACCCTTTCACACGCTATCTGTCTCATCCGCTCTCGGAGTTCAAGCAGCACATGGATGAGAGCTCTCGTCCATCTAGGAAAAACTCTGCCATAGTCGGAAGCTGTACCAACAGCTCGTACCAAAACATCCCGAAGATTCGGGGCCTTGTAGTCCAAGCAAGACAGGATGGCTTGGAGAGAACCAAAATACTTTTCCAGTCTAGCCCAGGCAGTGAGCAGATTCGCACAGTGGCTGAGAAGGATGGCAATCTTGAGACCCTGAGGCAAGTTGGCGTCGCTGTGTTGCTCAATGAGACCGCAAGAATCTCGATGTCAAGAGTATTAGGAAGAACTCTGTCATCTCCAGTTTCGACAGAAACTTGTCCGCTCGCTATAATGTAATCCCTCAACTCACTAGTTCGTCACGTCGCCCTACCTCACTACAGCATTTGCGTTCCATGGCAACCTCACCTTCAACCCAGTCACTGATGATATCTCTGTAGTAGCAGGTACGTCTGGTGAGACTACGGCATTCATATCCTCGCCGCAAAAAGCAAACGAACTTCCCCAGGCATTCCCAATAGAGGGTACTGATAACCACTTCCAGCCCCTCGTTTTGTATAACACGTCTAATGTCAGAGTCAATATCCGTCCAAACAGCAGACTCCAACTTCTGATGACCTACAATCATTAGCAGACTTGACAAGCGAGCGACGTGAGCATCTTGATCAAGCACTGGAAAGGCAATACCGATGATGCTTCCCCTGATAGTTCCTGGTACAAGTATCGTGCCTATCTGGGTTACATGAGCAACAACATGGCGGTTGGTGTCACCGGCGCATTTCTATCTGAAGCCACCTCCATGTAGATAATTGGCAAAGCCAAAGACCCCGTCGACCAGTTAATAGTCAAACCTGTGCCTCAGGTCGCGCCAGGTACGAAGAAGGCTGGCTATACGAAGATGCATTATCAGGGGTAGAAATTACAGAGAGGCCAAAAGAGGTACAACAAGCAAACATTAAAAACAATAACAGCTTGAATTGTCCATAGTGCCTGGAGTTGCCCGGAGGACGGACCAATTTGCTGTATTATGCCAGGATCATACCATCTGCATCGGGGCAACTATCTCGTAAACCTCATAAATACGGGTCCAGCAAAGGAACGGAGATGCTAGCAGCTTGCACTTGGCAATACTTAACGAGCTTAGTTTTTTTTTTTTCTTTCTTTTTTTTTGGCTCGCTTATAGACAACATAATCCATGTGTACTTAGCTGGAAGGTGTGAGGGTAACTGGTTATTACTGGAGTCCATGATATGATCTCATCATGCAGTACCTTTTTTGTTTTCGTAATTTTTCTACCCACCTGGCCCGACTCCAGGTTGCCTTGAGAGGGACCGTCTTGAGTACATGCAAGTGCCGTTGTCTGATTCCGGTTCGGAGATGTGCCCAGGAAATGAAGGCCTCCGATCGAACCTTAAGACCCCCGGTCGAACCTTAAGACCTCCGGTAGAACCTTAATACCTCCATGATATCGTTTCCCCTCCAACTTCCTCATGTAAAAACTGTCAGTCTTTCGACTTCTCGGGCCCGAGTACATGCACTGCTACAACACCATATAAACATGTCGACGAAGGACAAGAGCTTCGAGGTTGCAATTGTGGGTGGCGGCATAGCCGGCATAGTGCTCGCGATCTCCCTCATCAAGCGAAACGTGCCATGCGTCATCTACGAGCAGGCACATGCGTTCACCGAGCAAAGCGTCGGCTTGGGTATGACGCCAAATGCATTGTGGGCCATGCAATTGTGCGATGCTACGATCCGTGAAGCCTTTGACAAAGTGACTGGGCCGCTGTTCCAGTGGAACTTTCTCGATGGAACAGGCGAGACGGACGACAGCATCACTCAAATATCTATTGGCGATACGGCCGAAGGATTGAGGGGTTGTCATCGAGGGCAGTTCCTGAAGGAGTTGCTTGGGTTAATTCCTGAGAGCACAATCCGGTTCAAGAAGCAGCTGGATCGGATTGAAGAACCCAATGGCGCCCACGGAAAACTACTAATGGTCTTCAGCGACGGTACTACAGCAGAAACGGACGCGGTGATCGGCTGTGATGGGATCAAGTCCCAGATCCGTGGAATTGTCGTCGGGCGCGACCATCCGTCTGCAAAGTGCACTTATTCGCACAAATACGCCTATCGGGGACTCGTCCCAATGTCCCAGGCTATAGAGATCTTAGGAGCGGAGAGGGCGGGTACTTTCGGACTATGGGTAAGTTCGAGTCTTCAGCGGAAAGGCATGGAAGCGCTTTCGGCATTCAAGCGCAAAGCAGTGAAGATGCTGACTCCAAGGCAGGTGTCTCACGATGTAAACCTCGTCAGCTACCCGGTCGCCCGTAGCACCATGTTAAACGTTGTTGTCCATCGCACCGGCGTCGAGGATTGGCCCAGCGAGACACAGCTGACGCTTCCTGCAGACCTGCAAAGCTGCCTCGAAGACGTGAAAGGACTTAGCCCTCGCCTTCAAAAGATCGTTCTGTCCCTGAAGGGCCTTGACCGAGTAGGTCTAGAAGAATGCCCGAAGCTGATTTCATGTCAAGATCTGACCAACTCGTGCAGTGGGGGCAATTCGACCTTGGGGAGTGTCCTCCGACATATGCCAAAGGCCGCATTTGTCTCATTGGCGACGCAGCCCATGCGACCACGCCACACCTGGGCGCTGGGGCTGGCATCTGCATAGAAGATGCCGCAGTCATGGCATCGCTGCTAGCAGTGGATAGAGTCCGAGGCGGTCCGGACATCGAAGCAGCCTTTGCTGCGTTTAACGCAAATCGTCGGGAGCGAGGCGAGTGGCTTATTCGAAATAGCAGGCGAGCCGGCGAGCTAATCCAGCTTCAATCTGAGCACAAGAAAGACTTCCGGAAGTTGGAATCAGAACTCCAATCGCTTGCCGCCAAAGTGTATAGGTTTGATGTCGAAATGAACATTCGAGAGGCTGTGGAGGATCTGAACAAGCGACTCTCAGCGGCCTAGACACACGGTACTTGCATATATGAGAAGCCAGGAAGTTATCTCCAGTCCGTTTGAGTGTGCTCAAAGGACTTTCCTGAGGATGGCTTCTACACCTGCGTCTTGGCGCTCCTCGAAAATGTCGGCTGTTTGGAGAGAAACCGACGATGGTACACGCCAACACGAATACCTTTTTCAAGATTAACAGTAAGCCCCAACTATGTAGAGAGCCGCGTGTCTCTAAGCTCAAAGCTATCATAGCCAGCCTTTAATTTACCTGTTTGTCACCTCGCTCTACATATACCCATGAGTCATATCTATGGAGCTGGACGCACTGATCAAGACTAAGAACAACAAGGATTTATGTTTCCAGGACAATGATGTCACATGGTTTTTGAGGTTTACGAAAATGTGGGCTTCTGAAAACTCTTGAGCGGATCGTCTGATAAGACGATAAACCACAGCTTTGCCTGCGAATACCCTCACATTTACCGACATCTTTACCAATTGACAAAGTCCAACACTCAAATTTGTCATTACCACTCGTAACATAATGCCCGCCGATTTCGATAAACAGAGCTACTGGAGCGAACGGTTTGCCTCCGAGACCAACTTTGAGTGGCTCACACCGTCGGCGACCCTGATGTCGATCGCGGATCCCTACCTCGCCAATCTGGACGATTCGGCGCGCATCCTGCAGCTGGGATTCGGAACGAGCGACCTGCAGAACCATATCCGGCAACGAGGGTTCACAAATATCACCAACGTCGATTTCGAGCCACTGGCGGTCGAACACGGGCGGGTTCTGGAAAAGCAAGTATTTGGTGATGTCAAGATGCGCTACCTCGTAGCGGACGTGACTCAGCTCCACCTGGCTGACAAGTTTGACCTGATTATCGACAAGAGCACGGTGGATGCGGTATCTTGCGGCGGCGTGCAAGCATTTTTAAAAATGGCCGAGGGCGTGAGGCGGCATCTGACCCTCGATGGCTTTTGGATTTCGCTGAGTTATTCGTTCTGTCGGTTCGACGTCGAGAACCTACCATTCGAAGTTGAAGTGGTTGCAAAGATCCCAACGCCTAAGCTGAAGCCCAATGATCCGGATGTTTACCACTGGTGCTACCTGTTAAGGCCGAGGGGATGGCAATAAGGCGTGTGTTGCAAGATGCAACATCACACTTGGGACGATCCGCGCTGTTTCAACCATTGATACCCTTGCATAACTGATTATGAGGCACCGGGGAATTTGTCTTAGCGGCTAGTCAAGAAACGTATGTTTTCATCTTACAGAGATGACATCTTCAACGAAGATTCTGGACTCTATCTTTCTATTCGTATTTATCCTCTATCGGTCATGAAATGTCGTGTCATCATCTCATCTAGGCCAAGGGCTGGCCGGGCTTGAAATCGGGATGGAAAGGATAGTCGATATATCCTCGGGGGATAGATGGAGTGTAGAACGTCTGTCGGTCGTACTTGTTTAACGGCAGGCCATGTTTGATGCGGAACGGCAGATCTGGGTTCGCTAAGAAGTGGCGGCCAAAGACAACGGCGACATCCCACTTTGCATACTCTTCATCCACGGCCTTCTGCGCCGACTCAGGGGTGAAGCCGCCAGCAACAAAAATGGGTGAGACGTTGTCCCAGATCTCGAGGATAAACTCGATCCCCTCCACTTTCTCGACGTCTTCCCAATTGTTGACACGGGATTCGACAACGTGCAGGTACGCAAGCTTCAACTCCTTCAGCTTCTGAGCCAGAAATGAGAACTGAGGCACAGGATCCTCCATCCTCATCCCTTGGAAGTTGCTGTAGGGGCTGATGCGGAAGCCGACCTTATCGGAGCCAACGGCATCGGCGAGCGCCGTGGCGACGTCGACGGGGAATCTGGCACGGTTTTCGACGTTTCCACCCCATCGATCTGTGCGCTTATTGCACGTGTCCTGGAGGAACTGGTCGACCAGGTATCCGTTGGCACCGTGGATCTCGACCCCGTCGAAGCCTGCGGCAATCGCGTTCTTGCCGGCCTGCCGAAAGTCCTCGACGGCCGCAGCAATCTCCTCGGCCGTCATCTCCCGAGGAACGGGCGATTCGGGACTGATTGGCACGGCGCTGGAGCTCAGCAGGGGGTGGCCACCCTCCTTCTCCAAGACGGGGACGACGGCCGCGCGACCGGGCGCGATAAGCTGGCAGAACATGCTGCTGCCCTTGGCATGCACGGCGTCCGTGATCTTCTTCCACTCCGCGATCTGGCGCTCGTTCCAGATGCCCGGCGCATTGGGAAAGCCGCCGTGGGCGGGGGAGATGAGGACGGCCTCGGCGATGATGAGGGTTCCGGGAACCGAAGCGCGCTGGGTGTAGTACTCGAGGGCGATATCAAGCGGGATGTGATCGGCGTCGAAGCGGAAGCGGGTGAGAGGCGCCATCACCACGCGGTGAGACAGCTGGGCCTGGCCAACCTTGAGCGGCTGGAAAAGTTTGGAAGACATTGCTTAAGAAGAAAGCACGCAGATCGTGTGATTTCTCGTGTGATTTCAGACGAAACCGAAACGGAAGAGCTAAATCAGGTGGTCGAGATACAGATACTACTAGGATTAGTCTTGACGTGATGTCAAGCAGAACAGAACGATGCGGCCCTCCCCTCATAAATAATCCCAGAGTTCAAATCCACTCTGCCACGGTGGACTCCCTCAGAATGGAGTCCCCGAGGGCGTTTGAGAGGTCGCAACACCCTTGGCAGAGGGTGCCCGGATGCTCAGGACCAGGGTGTCGGGAAATAACCTGCCGCAACATTGATAAGTAGTTCCAATGCCGTTGGAGTGGTGGAAATGCCCGTAGCCAATGACAAGTTTTGTTCGGGTCAAAGTACTCCAACGGCTCGTTGGGGCTTAAAGATGGAGACCAAAGGGGGGGGGAAACAAGAAGAAGAAAAATACCATGCTAAGAGTTGCTTAGAAATGATAGCACCGTCGCTAAGCATTTCAGTCTCATATTTTCAGGTGGAGCAGTCAGTGTTACTGCGGGCTTTCGCGTTAAAGATTCACGGATTCATCCAGATAGCATACTTGCCTAGTGTGATTTTGAAACATATTCCAGAAAGTACTGTAGAGTATTCTGGTGATGGTCGATGCATGTGCCAATCAGCAAGCGTCATTAAAACGATGCTTGACCAGATTTGACATCCGTGACTTGATAGTTTTATATTAAAGTTAAAAGATAGCCTGGGACTCTTTCCCGCTGATGTGAGAATCTATAATATGCCAATCTAGACCTTCTGTGTTCCGCCGACATCTATTAATAATTATACTTACTAGTTCGGAGATGAAATCAACGTTTCTTTAAAATGGAAGAGAGACCCATGATCGCAAGAGGGCCTCGAAATCACAAAAAAAATCAAAAAAGCAAGGCGTAGGCTGGTCCGCAGCGTTTGGTGTTCGTGCCATAACCCAGGCGCTAGCTGTGACTTTCAATGAATTCGAGAGCGTAATTTGCAACGGCCTCCCAGCCCTCCTGAAAAATTAGTCCGTGGCTATAACCTTCGAAATTCTTGTACTCCACGATCGCAGGACCTCTGTAAGCTTTGTACTCCAACTTGACTGTCCTGGCCGTGACGATGTGGTCTTTCGAGGCGCTGATGAGCAGCATGGGTGCCCGGTCAGGCTTGTCGAAGTGGACAAAGTTCGGCGCTGCCCGTCCCGCTGTGACGTTTGTCGCCAACTGCCAGAGTACCCTGGAATCCGCCGGTATGCAGTACCGGTTCCATTGCTTCTTGCTCTCCTCGGACGACAGGAGGTTGCCGAAGCAGTAGCGGAAGTGGCTTTCGGACATCGGGACGGTGGCGTCGGAATGCAGGGGGTGGGTGAAGATGGGAAACGCGGCTCTAATCGTAGTCGGTGCGACGTAAATGATACCCGCAGGTTGTGCAGGACACACAGCTATGCCCAGAGCTCCTATTCCGCGCGACAAAAGGATCTGAGCAAAGAGACCACCGAACGAGTGCCCTATGATGATGGGAGGCTCCGGTAGCTTCCGAATGTATGCCGCGTAGTGGTCCACGATGTCTTCGATGCGATGGAGAGCGATAGGCTCCGGGTCTGCATGGATTTCTTCATGCGTTCGACCGTCGACCCCTGGCCAACCAGGGGCGTGCACTTCAAACCCTCTTTTCCGAAAGAACAGGATCCAGTACTCCCAGGACAGAGGGGTCACCCACAGCCCGTGGATAAACACAATGGGCGGCTTAATGAAATCCATGGAGTCTTCGCCAAGATACCAAGAGCATGCTGTGTAATTAGGATGATCCTTTTTTGGAAATGAGAGAGAGCGAGAGGCGGAAGGGGTATGAAGTGTGTGTGCTTTGTACTTGGAGCTGGTTCATAAGTCATGACGTCAAGACTTTGAGAATGCGTCGTAAAAAGGGGGAAAAAAGCCACGTTCTTGACTGCTTGCAGAGCACTTAAACGGTGCTTTGGCCTCATTTCCATAATAAGAAGTGTTGATGAATGAAGGCGATCATCACACAATCCCAGTGTTGGTTCATGCTTGTGATCAAACATGACATTCTCACTTGGTGAATAATTGGCATGTCTTGTTACTCGGCGTATGGTGAAAACATCTGATGGACCGGTCACAACTACTAGTGTAAAGCTATTGCAAAGGCGCCGCTGAGTGCGGGTAGCAAAGTCCTACATGCTGATGCTGAGTGATGAGATTGAGAATACTCGGTGTCTGATTCTATCATATAGAAAGATTATGGGTGCACCTGACATCATTCAAACTGCTCCCAGGCAAATGCGGCTTAGAGAATCGACAGGACCATCTGGTATCGAAGGAATCTCATCGCATGGCTTCGCCCTTACAGAATGGTGCAGGGTTCCCTGACAAGCGCCACACTGTAGATTGACTGACCCTTAGTTTTTGCCCTGTAGCAACCCTGAATTTGCTTGCATCAGGGCACTTGTCACTGTGAAGAGCTAAGAACCTTCATTCACCCACTATCAAATGCTAAATGTTCAATGTAATTCAATCTGATGGATTCAAACGGCCAACCAACGAGATCACCAGCCATTATTTAAACCTGCTGGAGTACTGAAATCTGGCAATGTTCTGACTCTTGAAGACATAAAGATTGAGACGAGTGACATTCAGTCTCTTCCATTGCTCTATGGTGTACTACTCACAGGCGGCAGGGGTGCATATCATCAAATAATTAGCTCGCGTACTGTAAATGACTCGAAAGGCATGTTATAACGTGTTTAAGCTACTTTTGTTCCCTAGCCTCACCTCCGGAACTCAAACACCTCGCATGAATCCATGCCTTCTGATGGGGGGCTTGGTACCCTCTGGCTTTTTCAACTCCTTGTCCCCATCCTCTGTTTCAACCACATACCGATCTTTGTCTCTTTCCGCATTTCTTTTCTCGTTTTCTGTCTTCCACCGCATAAAGTAGCAGCAAAGGGGAAACAACGTAGTGTTCACTGCCGCCCAAGCAAACAGAACGCCAAAGTTGAGCCCAATCCTCGAATGCAAGTCGAACAGCAGCTGCCGACTTCCCTCAACCACGTGGTGGAGAGGCCAAGCGTAGCCCCAGTGGTAGAACCCTGGAGACAGATCTATAGTATAGAATGCCGTTGAGACATTGGTGATGACCCAAAAGATCAACCACAGGGCAGTCCACGGCTGTCCTACGATCATGGCAACGTTTTCGCAGGCAAGGCCCAGCGCCGACATGCCGACAAAATTCAGCATCCAGTAGACCGGAAAAGTGCCGCGTCCGTACGCCGTCGCGCCCGCAGGTGGTGCCGGCTCGGTTGGCGAGGCTGGAGGAGCGCTGAAAGGAATCTGGAATGCTAGGGATATCAAGCTGTAGCTCAAGGATATGAGGAAGTAGGCGACGATAGTTGCCAGCCACCGCCAAACAATGAGCTGCCAGAAGCGCAGAGGTGGGTGTCCTTGCGGTTGGATATATTTCTATTGTTATGCATAAATTAGCAAATGAGTCCTGCCTCGATGCCATCATGCAAAGTACTCACAGAGTGAATAGGCAAAAAGAAGGAAAAAGAAAAGAACGCTGTGATGATAAGATAAATCAGTCCAATGCTGACCGCAGGCGTGGCTGTGACTGGTCGGAAGGGTCGCAAGTCGATCATTAACGGTGCAATTCCCGGGTTCACCGCACTAGATGCTTTCGCGAGGTTGTCTCGACTCAGTGATGAGTTTGACATCACTGTCTGGCCCCACCGCTTTCCAAACTGCTGAGCAAATTCTTCTGTGAACTGGTTGATGTACTGCTGTATGTAGCTTTGGTAGGTTGTCTGATCTCGCGCTGTTTGTATGATGATTTGCACTGAACCTGCTGGGTCGTAATTGGCGTCACCAGTCGCGACAGCATCCTGAAGAGCCGCGGTCGCATTGGCGTGAATGATGACAGCTGCCCAACTCTCCCAGTTGTATACTGCCATCCTAACGGCCATGGGGTTGTTATCGAAGCTCGAGGGGGGTAGAACCGTCCATCCCAGCGAGGGCCCCGGCTTATTTAATGACTGTTGGACGATCTGCAATACCGTGGGACCGACAATAGGCTGAACAGACTCAAAGGGGGCAACCTGGCCATCGAAGTCAACAACGTGGATGATGAGGGACCTGAGATTGGCTTCGGCTCGGTACAGGACTGCCCAGTACAGAGACAGGACGGCAATGATGAAGAGGAATAGGACGGCGATGGTGCGCAGCCATAGCCGGATGACATGAGCGCGTACTTTTCTCATCAATGGGTGCCAAAAGCCAACAGCATGATGAGGCTGTCGATGCCGGTGCCCGAGACCAATTTCTTCATTATGTTGTTCATCTTCTTTCGTTTGATCGACATTGTCTGGCGTCGGTGAGGTTGGAGCCTCTTTCTGTAGAAAACTGGCCATTGTTGCAAAATTAAAAATCGACTTTGATGTGGAAAGAAACGTCCCCTGATTGACTTCTCGGTGGTTACGGTGGCTTGAAACAAGCTCAATGGGCACACCCGATGCAGTAATCGTTGAGAACATCAGGTTCCTGGTTCCTGTTTGCATTGTCTTGGCTTTATGTACATAATATGGAAAGTGCGATTTCACATCAAATGTGCCAGTTTCGGAATCGATGATGCGTCGTGGGAAACAATCCATGATGTACAAAAGTAGCCACTAACAATATTTGTATATTAGCAGCGTAATATTGAGCATTCGTTGGTTCATGACGTATTGTCTTGGGTCGAGCACATACAGGAGCCCTACCGGCCGTGAAGATGACATCATAGTCCATGAAAACTGTTTCTTAGAGGAGACTGGCCTTTATTCGTTAGGCAACGGACTTGTATCCGGATCATTCGGTGCTTGGACTATCTGGGTTACCATACTAGTTTAGTATAGAGCTTAGTTCATAATTCGTCTATTGACCAAACTACACCTGTTGCCCCGTGATTGTTCATATGACGCTATGATTTCATCAACTAAAGCCTACTTCTAGGGCAGGAGAAGGGCATGTAAATAGCATAGATCTTAATGTGGGCGTGGTCCGTCCGGCCGTCCGGAGTTAGCCTTATATGCGTGACAATAAGTCGTCTTTCTCCGATGGTAAAGCGGTCGCAGCATGTAGAGCTTCGAATACTCTCCCAGGCAACTCGGTTGTAACCTATTGCTGTGTTGTTTGTTTCATTCCGGTTATAGCATGGATAAGTACATAGCTACTCTGGTAAAGATGGAGTAAATGTCCAGCTATCAAGGAATTTACCTAGGCTGATTGGCGATTACGCCACCAGCATGGATCGCAGACAGCTTTCTGGCTTGACTAGACAGTAATGGTAAGTTGAACACAGTACATCAGGGCGTGTAATACCTCACGCTGTGTCACTGTCTTGAATCTCTCCGTGTGGTTCTTGGTTGGCTATGATGACGAAGATATATTGAATAGTGTTAAAGTGACAATAGAAGCTAGATCAAGTCATGTAACGGAATGAAGGATGGCGCTGACCCAATTGATCTTGCTCCTCACTCGTCAAGCCTTCTAGTCGGTGGTCTCTCTTTCCAGCCGCTCTAGTTTTGTTTTCATACATGCAGTAAAATATTCCAAACACTGCGAGCATAGCGGTCAAGCTCTGTCCGCCGAGGTTGATCGTGTGTCCGGTGAAGTACTTTGGAGAGTCCTTGTAAGTGTATGTCCATCTGTTGCCCTCGTCAGTAAATACTTTGCTCATCCCCGAATAGCGGTAGGGTCTTTGATGGATTAAACTAACGTGGAGACAATACCCCCTAGGGTACCAATGGATACGACGTATGCGCTAGTGACAGCACGAACGGAAGGCCCTGCTGAGTCTGTGGTTTTCTTAGCGTACGAACCCTTACCACAGCGCAGGATGGACGCCATTCACTTACTGTTCATTGCCCAGCACAAGAATCCAGGGCCACAGGGGAAGATGCCAGCTGCTACAAAGTACAACGCCATATACCTGATATGCGCTTGCGTTTCGAATCTCAGAATAGCGAATCCAATCACAGCAAGTATCGAGCACGCCACCATGAAGATGCCACGCTGGCGTGTCTTGTCACTGTACCAGGCGACGAAGACCGCGGTTATAGTGGCTACGACATAAGGCGGTACAGAATATAGTTGGGCTTTTGTTGCCGTCCAGCCCAAGTCGGCAAGAATCGTTGGCATGAAGACGGAAATCCCCTGGGCAGTGATGTTAATCAGGAAGAAGCCAAAAGCGCACGTGTAGTTGTGAATACACAAGACAGCACTCTTGATGTCCTGCATGTTAACCTTGGCTTCAGTATTGGCTTTTTGCTGGCGCTGCAGGCGTTCAACAGCAATGGAGCGTTCCCGGTCATCGAGAAAATACGCGGTGGCCGGACCTGTAGGCATCCAAAGGGGCGCGAGACTCCCGGCGATGACAGTGAAGAGCCCTTCAAAGAAAAAGATATTGCGCCACGTATGGATGGGCATGCTGGACAAACCCCATGGCGAAATGCGGGAGAGGCCAGCCGCGAGAAGCCCACCAAAGGCGCCAGAAAGAGATGCAGAGGAGATGAAGATGCCCATCCGGAGAAGCAGCTCCTCTCTTTTGTAGAAACTGCTCAGGAAAAATGAGAACCCTGGCATTGCGCCGCCTTCAAAGATCCCTAAAAAGACGCGTATGCCGATAAGCCCTTCGAACGAGGCGACGAAAGCCGTGCAAAGAGAGACCAGACCGAACCCTACGACGAGGAATGGTAGGTAGAACCGGGGTCCGACACGTTGAAGTATGATGTTGCTTGGCACTTCGACCAACAGGTAGACAACGTAGAATACAGACAGAGCCCAGTTGAACCGATAGCCTTCTATGTCGATGTCGTTTCTCATGCCCTGAATTCTCGCATTCCCAATGTTGACTCGGTCGAGAAACTGCGCCGACGGTCAGGAATCCGCGTACCACAAGAAGCGGGGGCTCAATGTACACAAAGAAGATACAAAAATGTCACCAATGGAACTGTGTGCCAGTCAAGCTTCCGCCTGACGGCCCGTTCCTCGTCGTCTGTCCATTCGAACGGCGTTGTCGACTCCTCGTAAACGGCCGGTTCGGGTTTCTCATTGCCAATGGTAGGCTCGATGGAGGGCGCTGCAAATGTTAAAGTCAGTTTATGGTGATTGAAGCAATCAGGGCGGTTTGAGTCCAGTGGCTCACGATTCTTTTCAAGTTCGATCGCAACTTCATGAATGGTGGAGAGCACCATCCTGACAGACCATCGAGCCGATGCCCGGGACCTTTATTAAACAAAACTCGCTCCCGATGGCAAGGACGACGGACACATAGATGGGTATCAACAAAGATGATGGAAGGCGATGAATCATGCCAACTTGGTGTGACGATGCGACACTGTGGAATGGAACCTATCTGTGTATGTGAGAGGGTTAAAGTGTGGGCTTTATTATTGTCCTAGGCAATAGATCTGCACTTGATGATTGGGGTGGACAGTCGGAAAACAACAGAGTTGCCTCGTCAGAGTTTATTCGCATTGTGCCCTGCCCGGTCCGGCCCCAGCTTATGCTGTCCATCGTGCGGTGATCCATAACTCGTTTGCTAGGATGTTGCGACCGGGACAGAACGCGGGGTATGGGAGGAAGGGCTCAGGCTTGGTTACAAGTTACGATTGAGTGAATGCGAGGAGGCCGTTCAGCCAGGAAGATGGGAGGTAGCAATTGTAGGGATCGTTAGTGTGAGCACGATCTTTAGGGGGTATCTTGCTACGTGTGCCCGGTAGTGATTACGCGACTCTAGACGTTGCAGGAACATCCGCTCTTTAAAGTTCTGTCTTTCTCAAAGTCTCGAGTCGGGAGGAGAGCCCATGCTACTGGATGTTACCTTCTGTCTGGCGCATTCGCTTGGTTGCTGAGTTCACTAGTGTTCCTTCAAGCACCTCGGGAGCATACCTATGGCGGTTGGCTGATTAGCGTCTGCTGCTTCATATGAAGGCTGGCGCTTTTCCTTTCGAAAGATATGGAAAAGCCGTGATGATGAAACCTACTGGCCAGTGCAGGTTTTGTGCACGGTAAGTGCTTCTCCGGCAAGAAACTTCAACTGAAACATGTGGTAGCAGAGTCAATTATTGCGTATGCAGCACTCAAGTGGCTGTTCTGCTACCGAACTGGACCCAGTCTATCGTTTATGGCCAAGCAACTATGATCAAAAACTGGAATGTGCGTTAATTGCATGAGTATTGGTAATAATCACTAATTGGGTATGTCGTAATCTAATCAAGACTATTTGCGCTAACTGAACCCAAAAACAACAGCAGCCCTCTAAGGGATCCCAAATAAACCATTTGCTTCTCTAGCATAGCCTCAAAACCAACGCCAATGTGAATTTTAAAGCTGGAAGAGGTTACAATGCCCGCAGGAACCCTCTCTTTCTCCGGGGAGGCTCGACGCCAGGCTGCTTGGGTATCGCTTTCTCAACGTCGTATCTATGAAGGTGGAAGTGAGGAAGCTTTGTCTCCTTCTTGCGGATTTCTTTCTCGTCCTTCCATCGCAAAATATAACACGCCGGTACAAACAATACAGTGTTGACGCATACCCAGGCAATTAGAACGCCGAAATTCAGACCGATGCGTGAGTGGAGGTCAAATAGAATCTGGCGACTGCCTTCAATCACGTGGTGATATGGCCAAGCGTACGCCCATTTGTAAAAGCCTGGGGCGATATCAGGAGGCCAAAATCCGGACAGGGTGTTTGTGAGAGTCCAGAAGGTCAGCCAGAGACCGACCCAGCGGGGACCAATGATCATGGCCATGTTTTCGCAAGCCACCCCCAAAGCTGCCATGCCTAAAAAGTTCAATAGCCAGAAGACGAAGAATGAAGCTTTCCCGTAGGCATTGGGATTCTTGGCTACCTCTACCGCCGATGCCGGCGGATTGGAGAAGGGCACTTGGAACACCAGCGATATCAGACAATATGTCAGTGATAGGAAGAAATATGCCGCCATGAGTGACAGCCAGCGACGGATGACATAATGCCAATAGTGTACAGGGGGGTGACCTTCAGGCACAATGCATTTCTAAAGGGAATGTCAGTTTAAATATCCGATGATGGGGGACGCATAGACAGGAAGATGGGAACTCACATTGTCATCAGCAAGGTAATAGGTGAACCCGAGATGGGCGATCAGAAAGCTTAGTCCGAAGGTGACGGCCGGAATCGCTGAGGGGGGGCCGAACGGCCGAAGGTCCAGCATGAGAGGTGATACCCCAGGGTTAACAGCACTTGCGGCCTGGCGTAGAGTATCCTTCGTAATTGTATCGTTCGCCATAAGCATTTCTGCCCAAGTTGTCCCGAACCGGTCCATTAGATCGGATGTGAACGTAGTGATACTGGGGAGAATATAGCTGAAGGTCATGAACGAATCTCTTCCGGACATCGTGATGATTTGAACAGCGCCAGTAGGGTCATACGAGGAGTTCCCAATTGCTACTGCTTCTTGCAAGAGGGCCGTTGCATTCGGGTTGATGATGACTGCCGACCAAGCTTCGAAGTGATACACAGCTTCCCGGACTTTGAGGGGATCGAAACCGAACTCGGTCGCCGTTCGGATTTGATATCCAATGGACGGGATCGGACTCCGTAGCGTTTCGGTGGCCAAGTTGGTGACAATTGGGCCAATGAGAGGCTCTATGTTGTCGTAGGGCGCAACTTGGCCGTCAAAGTCCACGACGAAGCAGACAAGCGATGGCAGGTTCTCGTTGATGCGGAATACAATTCCCCAGTACAGACAGAGAATAAGGAACATTGTAAGGCAAATGATGAGTGCTAGCAGCGTGTTAGCTCTTGTTTGTCAATCGAGGTTTGGGTATCGGTTTGACCCACTGTTCCTGCACCACATCATGGAGATGTGCTTTCGTAGCTATGTTGAACACTTGTCAGTCAATCCTTTCTTCTAGACATAAGGCGTGGAAGACCCAATGACATACCGATGCCAATGTTGGATCCCACCAGCTGACTGACTGAGAGGGAAGGGGTTCGTGTTCCGGTACACGGGACTTCATCCATTCGCCAACCAGATCCGCTCGTTGTGTGTCCAGGCTGTCTAGCACACTTCTCGGTTCGTCGTCTCGGTGGTTTTCTTGACGCCCATGTTGCCTACTGTCTGGTTGACTGTCATGGCATTCATTTCGTGAGTGCTGTCGATCTTTTCCATCTGGAGCTCGTGGCTCAGTGTCTCGCTCAGCGCGACCTCCATCGGGCGCATGGCTCGTCTCGTTGATGGTGTTCATCTTTGCTGCCCTCGGTTGCAAGTGTACTGGCTTGGCTTATTCGTCTTGGATTTGGTGAAAATTCATTGTTTCTTTGCTGCGGGAAGCAATATTTTATAGTTATAAGCTGCAAAAGTCCTTTCTTTTCTCGCCGCAAAACCTCCGGATCTCGTCTTCATGTGGGAACGGCGACTGACATAGAGACCACAAGGACCCATGAAACTGTGACCTCAGAGCTGCGACCTGTGGAGACGAGAAACGGACATTTTCTTCCGGCTGGACAATCAATCCCCAATTTCGTAGCCTCAATCGGTGGTTCGGCGTGGTGGCGGTGGGTTTCGTCTCGGTATGCTAGTTTACGAGGTTATACGGCGGGTCGACCGACGGCATCTACTCTCAGCTGAAGTTTCCAAGATCGACCGCTTTGGCTGAGTTGGGCGTCACCATCACTTGCCACCTTGGACTTGCAAAAGAAGTTTTCTGAGCAGCCAAAGTGGACTGCCTAAAGAGCCATGTCTTTGCATGGGTTCTGTGGAGCTCTTTTCCCTCTTTCAGTTCAGTGTGAAGGACGATTTCTTTTGGTGACCATCGCCACACATTTATATGCAAAATCTTGACGTCAGGGCGATGTCAACTCTGAAAAGGTGGAGCACGAAGTCTCCTCAACGCTATTCAGAGCTCACCAGAACTGGCATCTAGTCTCGTTTGCAGCAATAAGTCGGAAGTCGAAGGCTCCTGAATTACTTTAGTAGCTAGTAAATACTGCCTGACGGTAGTTGAAACATTCACGTTTGTCATTTTGAGAACGCCTCTCTTGGCACATTCTGATGGCCTTAAATGAACAGCTGCCCATCTTAAAACAAGCTGTGATGAATCCACTGCAGTTTGGAAGAAGAAAAATGATCAAGAAAACAAACCAAAAAAAACGTAAATCAGTTGCTGCCACAGCGCAGTCATGCACCGGGCCGAATCGATCCCCACTCCGAGATCTCGATCAGACGCAAAACCTGCGGCTCTGTCCAAGCATCCGCTGTCCGGAGCATTTCCTCCTCATTGCATCGAGGCAATGGAATATTTGAATGCTTTCGTCATCGTGTTTGCTCGGCTTGGCGTAGAAACTAAAGTTGACTCGTTACACTCAAGTCTTAGGACTAAATTGCACTTATACGAGATAGATATTGATCGTCTGAGGTCGATGAGATATCCTAGGCCTGGTTGGGCAAAGTTCACTCATGAAATGGCTAGTAATAAGCAGATGGGAACTTCTGTTCTCCACGGGAGGAATGGGCGTCACAAATACATCCATCAAGTAATACAAGAAATGCAGTCGCTCATCAAACTTCAAGGATCCACCGCCTAAGTATGCAAATGATGGCCAAACAATGAAACCCCCAGAGGGTTCAACATCTTAGAACCCGAGTAGAATCTTTCGCCAGTTGATCTTCTTCTTTTCATTCGGTTGAGCTCCGTAACCCTCCTCTTGGACATCGTGCTGCCCCACAATAGCGAGAAAGACGTCGTTCAGTGTTGTGGGACTGACACTATGATGCTCGATACCGAGGACCTCCTTATTGTCCTCCAACATTATGATGAGTTGACCTATAGCGCTAAGCTCAAGGCTCCGCTCAGATTCAGAAGTGCCCCTGTTGCGGCCGTTCGCTTTAACTCTTTGCAAGATGTCCGACGCAGACACGGAGAATCGCATTTGCCCATGGTACGTCGAGGCCTCAACGCGGGCAGATGGGAACGTGTTGACGACCCATTGACGTATATGTTCCATCTCTTCCGATTTCGAGTGTGGAGCGGAGCGACTGACGAGGTGCACATATAGTGAGTCACCGAAACGACTTTGCAATTGTTCCACCTCGCCGATCGCCAACATACGCTGAGCAATGATGCCGGCTCGATTGGCCAGAGCGTCAGCTTCTTCCATGCTGTGCGTGGTGAGAAGAATTGAGCGCCCTGAGACGATTCTGCTGAGAGTTCGCCACATTATTCGCTTCGCTGCTGCATTAAGACCGGATGAAGGCTCGTCGAGCAGGATCACGGACGGGTTGCCTGTGAGTGCGATACCAAGGGACAGCTTACGCTTGTTGCCACCCGATAGATGCTGAGCCATGACGTTGACATGGGCCTGGAGACCAACTGCACAAACAACTGCCTGAACTTGCTGCTCAACATCGGATATTCCTCGGAGTTTGGCGTAGTGACGAAGATGTTCGACGACTGTCATGGAATCGATGGCATCGAACTGGGGGCAGACTCCGAGGTTCGATCGGGCGAGGGCTCTTTGGTCAGTAATTGAGACTTTCTCGACGAAAACATCGCCCCCTTTGCCGCTCGGTTGAATATCACCGCGAATGAGAGATACTGCTGTCGACTTGCCTGCACCGTTAGGGCCAAGGAGGGCGAATACCTCGCCATGACACACGCCAAACGAGACGTTATCGAGGGCTGTAAATTTGCCAAACTTCTTCGTTAGGTGCTTCACTTGAAGTCCATCATTTCTAGTAGATTCCGTCGGCAGCTGCTGGCTGGCAACTTCCGGATCCTCGTGGGTCTGGACCGACTCAGCCGCAGGGCTCCTCTTCCTTTTGAGAAAAGCCGGTATCTTATTGCCGCTGTCGCTGTATAGAAGAATACTGAAGAGGATGATGGCCTGGATGATGAGGTACATGATAGGACCCCCGTAAGCGCTTAGAGAGCCGGGGTAGCCAAACCCTGTGCCAGAGCAGGCCAAGGAGAAGGTGTTCAAGCCAATCAGGATGGCTCTACAAATAGAGGTTACAGGGAAAAAGGCGGAGATGGTGTAATGGCCGATGAAAATATTCCGCTCCGTAACGACGGCAGGTGAGAAGGTGATGATGTAGAGGAACGCAATCAGGTAGATGGCGAAACCAACACTGTTGTAGGCCATAATTGCAGCAAAGGTTGCGACCTGGCTATTGGTGAAGAGTGAAATGACGTATGACAAGAGAATGGATGTAATGCCGTAAAACAGGAAGACGGGGAAGAGATAACCCGAGGCGTACCAGATATCCGAAGACACAGCAAAGATGATGGCTGCGGCTAGAAGTGGAAAGAAGATGACCCCAAAATCGAAAATGAGGTGGGATGTCCACAGAGGCAGCGACCGAACACCACTGGAATATTGCAGACCACGGACGTGATTTCGCCTCTCTACATTAGGATATAATCCGAAGAAGGCAGGGATAATGGAAAGAACAATGCTGAAGTAGATTGCCAACTGAGCCGTCGTGAGTGTTGAGCTTGGGATGACGCTGTCGAAGGGAGCGTAGGTGGCAGCGATGCTGGTGTTACTTCTCACTGCGCTGAGCAAGTTCTGGACGATGACAGCAGCGGAGATCATGTTGTCGTCTGCTCTATAGGCGATTGTCGGAGGCGTTTCTCGGCTGCCCACCCAGATACCACCAGGGGTGATGTTCCGTCTGTTGTCCTCGATAAACCGGGCCAGATCTTGGTAACTGTCACTCAAAGAGATGTTGCTCGTGCCGATAGGGCCATTTGATGTAGGATCCAAGAAAGTAAAGATATCGCCAATTGATGTTGTCGAGAAAGCCGAAGAGGGCCCGGCAGCTACATGGGCCTCTGTGAAAGCTTCTCTATAGCTATCCAGGTTTCCTGATCCGGTAAAATCGGCGGGGTCACAGCTCGTAGGGCCTTCCTTAGCGATCAACAACTGCATGATAGCAGCTGCAATGATCGGAGTAATGAATACAATGACGTATGGAATCCAATTCGTCTTGAACAAGACCAGGCGCTTGTGAACAAGGACACGAGTTTGTTTGAAGAAGCCCGTTTGGTGGCCAGATTGCAGTCCCAGAGTGTCTCTTTCCCCTTGGTTAATCATGGACTTTTCTGAGAGTTCTTGTCCTGAAGCGGTTGATACACGAGGAGCTCCAGGCTGAAGGGATTGGGGATCTTCTCCTTGTACCTCCTCGGCGACTTTGAGGAAGACATCTTCTATATTGGGGCTCGAGATCCTGTAGGGGATTTTGTGGGCTTCGAGTGCTCGGATAACATCAGCCGCTAGGCTGGATGATGGTGCAGTGTAGACGATGGTGTTCGAAGATGCCGTTAAAGCGACACCGCTGACTTCTGGGGGGGCTCTGACATCCCTCACGTTAAGCACGTGGATCCGGTAGCCGTCACCGAGGGCATTCTTGAGCGCCACCGAGGAGCCTTCGGCTCTCAAACTGCCTTTGGAGAGAATCGCAATGTTATCGGCCAGTAGATCTGCCTCATCAAGAAAGTGGGTTGTCAAGATGATGGTCCTCTTGCCTCTCTCTGAGAGGAGGATATCCCAGATCTTTCTCCTAGACAGAGCGTCGATTCCAGAGGAAACTTCATCGACACAACAGACAGCGCTCCCGCCCGTCAGCATCATGCCGAGCTGCAGTTTACGCTTCTGCCCCCCAGAGAGTGTTTTGGATTGAGATTTGCGCTTCGTTGCTAGGCCAATGGCATCGATCAGCTGATTTTGGTCCTCCTTGCCCGCCACGCTGGATGGAGATTTGAGTTGGGTAAATATGCTGATATGTTCCGCCACAGTGAGCTCATCCCAGAGCACATTTTTCTGGGGCGCAATGCCGATGCCGCCAGATGCATCAATATGGACGCTGCCCTGGTTAAATCGACTGATTCCAGCAATAGCGTCTAGCGCAGTGCTTTTGCCGCTCCCGTTAGCTCCGAGAAGGGCTAGGATTTCTCCTCGCTTCATCGTTAGGTCCAAGTTGTTGACGGCAACGGTCGAAGGCCTTGCCTTGATAAAGGGAGAAAGGACACGTCGGAAAATGCTCGGCAAGTAGACCTTGGTCAACCCATTGATGGTAACAGCATGCTGGGGTTGGACACCCTTGCCTTTGTAGATTTTGCGACTCTCGGAACCGACCCCGTGTATCTGACGTTCAAAAAAGGCTGCAAGGAGCGGATAAACGACGATCTGGATGATCAGAAAGATCCAAATAGCGATTCCGGGCAGAGTGGAGGCGCTGTTGGGCGGAGCCCGTAGTAGATTCATTGGTTTACCGTCCGCCTCGTATCGGGAAATCGACTTGATAAAAAAGACAAAAGCGCAAGGAGTGAACAACAGGCTCAGGACCGTAACTGCACCGGTACTTTCGTTGGGAAGAGCTTGCGCAAGGACACCTAGGAGCACGTAAACCAGAGAGTTGATGACGCCGGAAAGCTGAGCCTTTTTGAAGAAAGAAGCCCCGAGAATGGCTTGGGATGTAAGGGCGAGACCACCCAAGACGAAGAAGACCAACACGATGCCAACGCTTGACTCCTTCCAGATCATGCCCCATGAGATGACAGAAGCAATGACCCAGCCCGGGAAATAGATGGATGCGAATGGGTAGAAGCTCGATAGAATGCGGACAACTTGTGCTTCCCATTCGTAACGCGTTGACATCATGGAGTCGATTAGTTGGGACAAGCCCTTCTCGCGCTCAGTTGCAATGTGCCCGGGGAGGTGGTAGCTAACGCCAATGAGCGCGAGAACAAATGAGACGCCGAGGTAATCGATGATTGTCTGCTGATATTTTCTCCGTGCGCTAGCTTGACGTTCCTCCTCGGACTCACCAGTAAAGCCCCATTCTCTGACATCACTAAGAGGCGACGGGTCGGCTTCGGTAGAGTTCGTACGCACGATAGCAGAGTCGACAGCTCTTTGAAGGGGGAGAGTGTATATCTGGACGTCATTGTTGTCGTCCTTCACCTTAAACGATGATCCTAACGCACCGTCCCCGCGCAGAGTGTAGTTCCAAATGCCACCGTCACCCTCGTTGGGTGAAGAATGAAAGATGACGGCGCCGTAGCAAGACGTGGTCGCTCGAAGAGAAGAGCGGCAGATGCGACTGATGTCGAACGGTTTCTCGATTGTCGTCGAATTCTTCCCTGCTCTCGTCACCTCTTCCGAGAGAGAGCCTATGACCCGATCGATAGCACCATCAGAGAGTCCGTTGTTGACGAATACAACCTCGTTGCGAGATGCACCAGCGGCGCTAAGACCATCTTGAAGCGATCGAATTGGTCGTGGCTCTGCAATTCCATAATCGTTCTGAGGACTGTTGAGGTTCTTCCCGATTCCGAGATATACAGTGAGAATAATTGGAAGGAGGACAGCGGTGTAGATAGTTGAAGCAGGATGGCGGGCGATTAAGATGATGAAATTCTTCGTTGCGAGAGTGCTGACTTGGCGCCATATTGCTGACCTCGGTGCCGCCATGGCGTTGCTGAAAGTGTAATTTATCTTCCAGACGAAACTGAAGATCTTGGGGAGCTACGTGACCGTATTATCGAGTGTCTGTGTATGCGATCTTGACTAGGCACCAAGGAGGAGGGAAAGGCTTTGGCCTCCTCAAACGTGAGAGCTGCCGATGATAGGAAATGAACGGATGAATATAAAAAATCCCAAAGGAAAGGCGAAACCGAACGACTGCGAGTATTTGTACACGAAGGCCAAGCTGGCAGTGTTGTTTAGATAAACATACCAAATGCCTCTCAGTGCCAATCGTCGTCCCGAATGCAGACTCCATCTCGGTGCTGACAGAGGCAGTGATAAGCGATATACATATGATGGCGTTTGCCAAACGCCCACTAAGATCACTCGCACTGCCTGTATGCCATTATCTCTTTTGGGATGTAGCAAGTTGCGGCGAAAATATTCAGATGTTACAGTGCTTTAGACAGGTGTGGGGGAGAGGGAGATGATTTCATTGAGGAAAACGGTGTTTGGGCAAGGGGGTCCACGCCCGCAGCACAACTTGGCAGAATTCCTACGAACCAAGACAAGAGTTCCTTTCTTCTTCTGGCCATTGAACGAACAGATTGGCTGATCACGTCGACTTCTATTTGCCTAATGCGGACTAGCTCTGGAACATAGCATAGCCGAGTTAACTATGAACGATGATGACATATGACTAGTTAGGTTAGTGCTGACACAGGAAGGGCGATTCATGCGCCCGGTTTCTTCGAGGATACAGCCAGATAGGTATCCGTACGTTGCGAAGTATTCAGGCCTTGCAATTGGAAATAAAATGTGGAAACTCGGGCTCTTCATCTGCTGCTTCTCTCTCCCCCCTACCCCCCCTTTTTTGTGACTCCAGTACTAGGTCAAAAGTCTGGCTACGGCGATGAGGATAACCTACCTACATGTAACAAAGAGTCGAAGAAGAGACCTATTAATAACTCAAAGTCACTTCACAGTGCACCACCAAAGGCCCTGTATCTCCACCACCTAATGTAGCTACTGATTGGCCATTCTTATTGCTGTGGCCAGACTTTTGGCCTAGTACTGCAGTTCTGCAGCCAAAGAGCTGAAGGAAGAGGCTCTAGGAAGGTGTTAATTGTATTAAACTATGACTGAATCAAAGGCCAGAGACTCCGGTTAATGATAAACGTTGTGCAGCTTTCAGCTAATGAAGCTGATTATAGCTGTAATGTAGTTTTTTGCTCTATTATACCCTAGTGATTGGTCGATGATATGCTGCAGCGCGTGTCTGCCTTGCCTAGATAAGCGAATGGCAATTGGCGATCGGAAGTGGTAGCCGCCGTCTTGTGAATTAAGGCCGCAAGAAATGCACCCGTTGTACATACAACTAAGACGTCTTGTTTACCCTACAAAATATCCAGGCCTTACAGAACGCATTTCATGAGGCTACAGATGGTGAGTGTTCAGACTGTAAAAGAGGAGATGATATTTGAACCCTGATATCGGGTCATTCTCCTTTCCTTTTTTGTTTCTGTGGCTAAAGAGCAAAGGGGGTTGTAAACTGTGTCCGAATTACAGGCCAGAGTCTATAGTCCAAGCTGTGGGACTCAGCACGGTTGCGATTGAAAATGTATTTGATTGCTGGCTGGAATTAAGTCAGAGGTTCTAATAACAAAGTCACAATCTAGGCTGCTTTCTTTTCAACAACCGAAAGTAGCATGTAGATTTGGTTAAGATTGGGTTAGGGCTGTTACCATAGATGAGGGTCACATGAGCATGTTGAAGCAATACTGGACTCGCTATCGATCAATTCCTAAATGCAGACTCTGTTCACCGGCGGGAGAACAGTCTACCTGACTGAGAATTATATCAATACATGAATCATCTTGCACTCTTTAGGACATAACCCAAAATAAGATCTAATATCAAGATCGAGGTCCATCGGGGAGCTCTTATTTGCAATCTTCGTATACAAAACAAGAGACTGACATAATTGACGTAAAAACAGCCAAGATGACTCATTCTATATAGATGCAATATTCAAATTGCTGAACTTTATAAGAAGGTGTAATCTCGGAATGGCCTGAGCTGTCACTGATAAAATAAGAGCTATGGTGTAATATGCTAACCAACGAGGATGCATCCAGAATATTTGAATTAACGATATATAAACTTTGATAACTATCTGGTGTCGTTATACCAGCATTACAGGCTTGGCTTGCTGAATGGGTCAGTCTTAATAGCCTTTTCCACCTCCATGTATGCGTCATAGCCATAGAGCCATGGCTGAACTTCGGGGCAAGTCCATCTACTGGGGAACGCTCCCTTGGGCTCTTTTCCTAGCTGAGACAGAAAGACCTGGTCTCTGGCTTCCTGTTCGGGGCCATCAAATAGATGGAAGTCGTGGCGCTGAGGTGAGAAATTTGAGAAATCAGTTGATGGCAGTCGGGACAACGAGCTTGGGAACGGTGCAGAAAATATTACCTGTTTGAACGTTTCTCTTACAATAGATTCGCCTCTGGCTTTTCGTAATTTCTCATACATCTTCAGAGCTTTCGGAAGCTGTGACTTGGATGTGAGGTGGCCGAGCAACAAGCCCAGTACAGCGCCGTCTTCCACAGCTGAGTTGGCACCTTGGGCGAGATATGGTAGCATTGGGTGGCATGCATCCCCACTGGATTGCAATAAGTGAGTGCTGAAACCATGGATCCATGTTGGACCGAACTTACACAAAGACTAGATTGGACTTGTCGTTTACCCAAGAACTCATCTCCTCTCCTAGAACCAAGTGTTAGCCAGGCTATTCGCAGCTCGGAAAGACATAGGTCGTACTGTGCATAAGTTTCCACTTCTCAATGCTGTCGACGGCACCGATTATCTTTCTCACGATGGGATCCCATTCTTTGAATCGAACTCTCGTTTCCTCAACATCTCCCGCTTGGCGGCTCACGCCATCAGGCAAGTCGTCAGGCGCTAACAGCACGAGATTGTACATCTTCTCGGCTCTCATCGAGTAGCCAACACCATGCGCTCCAGGTCCAATCCAGAAGTGTACTTGGGGATTCGATATCCATTCTCTCAGTTCAGGGTCTGTGACATCATCGATCTGGAGGACTACCCGGTACGCCAGGTCTCCCGTCGCCAGCGGGGGGTCCTCCTTTCCCAGAAAGCATGCACGCGAACGTGACCACAGTCCGTCTGCGGCAACGATGAGGTCTGCTCTAGCCTTAACCCCGGACTGTGTTGTGAGCTCCGGTATGTCGAAGTTGATATTGTCGACTTTTTGGCCCAGCTGGAACTGAACCCCGAGCTCCTTGGCGCGTTCGTAGAGTGAAAGCTGCAGGTCAACGCGGTGCAGGTCGATGAAGGGTGCTTGGTACTTCGCGCGGATCTTCTCCTTAAAGTTTTCCTCACTGGCGAGGACCTTTCCGGAGAACCTATGGACAACCAAGGCTGTCGGCTCTGATGCAGATTTCCAGTCGGGTAGGCCCCATTTCTGGAGGATCCGTGTCGAGTTCGGCGTCACTTGCAGTCCCGCTCCGACCTATTGCATGGTATCAATATCGCTTTTCCTTCTTATTGCCTGGGATGTGATGAGGAAATACCTCAAGAAGTTCTCTGGCGGACTCGAACACCGTCACGCGGTGCCCCGATAGTGCAGCTGCCACTGCGGTGGCCAAGCCACTCAAGCCAGCGCCGATAACAATGATGTCCAGCTGGACGGCCGATTTTATGTGTTCTGTCACCTTTACCCAATCCGTCAGTATTTCCGAGGGTGGGAAGGGGTTTCGATGCACTTGCCGTCATGTTTCCTCTCTCACCACGTTGGAGTCTCGAGTCACGGGAGTCTATCTGCTGATGGATTGGATGTGGAAAGGAGAATGCGGCGTAACCAAATGGAGAATCTAGGACCTGGAAGGAAAAAACAAATCACGAAGGTAAAAGTCCGTTGCGAAAGAATCCTTGGGAGTAGTTGCAACTGAGTTCAGCAGTTCAACCGATGATTTGGATGAAGTTCCCGGCGACTCCTTAATGCCCCCTCCGAAGATCCCCCACATCGGACCGGAAGAAGCGGGGGAGGATCCCACTGGGTACTGCAAATCGAATGAACGCCACTGACGAGCGTGTTGGCAGGTGAATGAACGGGCCGAGATATCCGAGAGCATATTACGCCTTTTCCAAGATGGGTCAATCTAGCCATGACCACGAGCGGGTATTGGGTGCGATCTGTGCGCGATATGCGGCACCACCTGTCCGACAGCATATGGCCAGGGTATACGGTTGCAATCAGTGGGCGTCGGCAACGATGACCGGCAACGATGACCGGCAACGATGACCGGCAGATCATCGAAAGGTTCACTGATACACAGCCTCCTCTCCCCAAGCATCATCGAATAACATCCCATTTGGCACACTCTCATCCAACGCAGGCCGGACCCTTCGGCAAGCTACTAGTCACTCCATTCGCATACCCACGGCATCATTACTCGTCACCTGGAACACAACCCCGCGCGATGGCACCCAAGGGTCCGTACAAGCTGGTGACGGTGAACACTGCACCCGAGCGAGCGAAGCGCCTTGTTGGACGCGTCGTCGAAGAACTCAAGGATCGCTACACGATCGAGCACGTCGCAAACTGCGATAGTGAGTACCGCGGTCTCGTTCGCTTCAAAGATTGAGTCAAGGCGCTGACGCCCCCCCAAGAGATAGACGAAGTCGAGGGCAAGGTGAAGGAACATCAGCCAGACATCATAGTAAGCCATCTCTGTTAGCCCGTTTACTATGAAATTTCTTTTCTGACAAACCCCTTCCAGTTCTGTGCATCAATGTGGACCGCGGAAGAGGCCGACCAGATCCTCAAAACGGCGAGGTCACTGAGGCCGGGCATCAAAACCCATGTGATCCCGCATGGCCTGCAGGTTGAAAAAGGGCCGGACGCCATTGTTGAGCATCTTCTCGAAAAGGTTCCGCAGATAATCGATAGCTAGATTCGTGTTTGTACAGAAACGCGTCGCAGTCTGTCGAAGCACACCAAACATACGTGTTTAAAAATCATTCTTGCTTGATGGACATGATGATGTTATGCAGTAATAGAAACTCAACAAATCCTTAAGCAATCTTCGGCTATTGGACGGGGTGTGCATCATTAGGTGACTCTGAACCCTCAAAAAACCCAATTTTAGATTTGCTGAGAGGGTACTGCTATCACTGACCATGAGTTCTAAGTCTAACCACCACAGCTGTCTTCACGTTGACCTCGTTTTATCACCAGCCCGAACTTGCTGATTTACACCCAGTAACGCGTTGCCCGTACCATCGAGGCCGGAATGTGCGTCATCGTCAAAAGCATCGGGGTCTTTTTTTTTTTTTGTTTTTTGCGGTTTTAGCGCCGTTTTGTGTATTAAATCCGACTGTCTAGTGATCTTGATTCATTCCTTAGTGCCCAACAGTGGTAGCACTTTCGTTTTGGAAGACGTTGATAAGTGTTCCGATGTGCGGCAGGATCTCGACCCTGAATTCGTCGCCATCCTTCAACGTTACCTTGGGCTTGCGCCCTAAGCCTACGCCAGCCGGCGTGCCGGTGATAATGACAGTGCCAGCAGGCAGGGTCGTGCTTTGGGACAAGAAGCTGATTACTTTGGGGACGCTGAAGATGAGATCACTGAGTGGAAAATGTCAGTATACTAATATAGGATCCCGTCCTACAGAGACAACCTACTCGATGCCGCTTTCCTGGAGAACATCACCGTTCTTCAGTCCTCGCATATGTAGCTTGGCTGGGTCCGGAATGAGGTCCCTAGAAACTAGAGCCGGGCCTGCATGATACCGAGTTAGACCTGACGTATTTTCATAACAGCCATGTTCAAGACTCACCCAAGGGGCACGAGCCATCGAAGCCCTTGGCGAAGCACCACTGGGATTGATTCAGTTGGTATGTTCTGCTAGACACATCGTTGCAAGCAGTGTAACCCAGGACATAGTCCATAGCATCAGCCTCAGACACATTCTTAGCTGTCTTTCCCAGAACAACTGCAAGCTCAGACTCGTAATCGCCGCAGTCATCCGCTTGGGTCAGTAGAGGAAGGACTGTAGGTGCTGGCCATGGGTCCCCAAGGGCTGTGTTTGGCTTCCTGGAAGTTGCAATGGTCAGTAATCTCACGGGTCAAAACCACGGGAACAGAAACCATGCTTACAGGAACACAGTAGGCACATCAGGCAAAGCTACGCCAACCTCTTTCGCGTGCTGGACATACTACAACTCATTAGCTGAGTTCAATGTGCACATTGGAAGTGCCATCTGATCGCTGGCTACTTACGTTTAGACCAATGCATCGGATGGTACCAATCTCATCGACAGAAACGGGCGACAGAATGCGGTCAATGATGGCCCGCTCATCTGTTTTCGAACCCGGCTTGAGAACGCTAGATCCCGACCACACCACAACCTTAACTTCCTCGCCGTTGCGCACCGCAACACCAACGTCGACGGAGTCTGATTCGGGTTCTCCAATAAGGATCTTGTTCGGGTCAGACCGCGGAACAAATCGCACAAGGCCTTTATTGTTTCAGCGTCAAGTGTCGCGACAGACAGGGACTCGGGAGGAAGACTCACGGCTGAAGGGCGATTGTAATTCCGAAGACATCTTGTCACAAGCTGGGCCAAAAGTCTGGTGTGCAGAAAAAGGCTCTGGGATTCCAACTTAAACAAGTCCGTATTGAAATGGAAGCTGGGATGATATTTGCAAGCAGAAACAAGGAGAGGTCGCTTTCCCATCATTGAATCCGACTGGAGCGATGATAGGGGTACCCCGCTCTGGCGCCGACCTTTCGGAGGTCCGAGTAGGTGGAGAGTTCATGCTTAGTTGCAATGTCTGAGCGCTGCCATTGGCTGTGGGGGAAATGCGAGGATGAGGGGAAGATGAAGGTGACGATGAATTGAGGGGCCGAGAAGTGAGGAGCCGATCCCTGCATGTATTCGTAACTGCGGTATTTGATCGCGGTTCCGTCGGATACGGTCTGATCTGAAAGGGCATCTAACGCGAAGCTGTGGTTTGATTGCGAATATCCCCAATGAACCTTAACTTAAAAGCTGGACTGCAATACATCCAAGACGTTGGTCAGGGTCATTGCATGTGGAACGGCTCCCAGACTCGAAACACTGCTGCACGGCAAGACTCTTGACTGCTGCCACGGATATCGCGCTCAGAGTGTTCCATAAGACGAGAATATCGGGCTATCCGTCTCACGACCGCCGTAATGTCCGGAGTCCAGGATCAACATCCCCATGGCGGCGAATACCGCCAACATCTGCCAGACACTAGCATCCCGCGTTTCACGATAATGAGAAGTCAGAATGCGCACGAATATGCGGAAGCTTTCAAAAAGGGTGGGAACCCACCGTGGCTACACGCCCTGTATCGCCACTGGCGTGAGCTCTTCAAGGAGCCGTTCACCGGCATCACGACAGATGGTAAGTCGCGGGGGTTGTAGACTGAGTAGTTGGGGAAACGGCTAACGGGTTTAGGTACCGTGAGACACGACTTATTCGAGCTGGCAGATGAAGGCGTACCAATCCAGGAGATCGTCGACGCCACCAACGTCGTATTATCACAGCTTGATGACAAGCAAAAGTCTACTCTTTTATACCACGTTGACTCGCCTGAGTGGCGCTCGTGGTCGAACCCAGAATTCCTTCTGAGCGACAAAGGTCTACGTCTCGACGAACTCGACTCGAACCTCCGAGACAGCATCCTGAAAGTTCTTGAGGCCGCACTGTCGCCGGAGGGCTATGCCAAAGCGCTTGGCGCCATGCGTGTTAACGGTTTCCTGGGTGAGCTAGTCCAGGCGCCCACAATCTGCAACGAGTATTCTTACAACTTTGTGTTGTTCGGAGAACCTTCGGTAACTCGGCCATGGGGTTTCTCTTTTTACGGCCATCATCTGTGCCTGAATATCTTCCTGTACAAGGGTCAGATCGTGTCATCGCCGTGGTTCACTGGAGCGGAGCCGAACCTGATTGACCAAGGACCCTATAAAGGAACCCGCATATTGGAGACAGAGGAGCGGCTTGGCCTGCGGCTGATGCAATCACTCCCTGCAAGCCTCCAACAGGAGGCGCAGACTTACAAGTTGCTCAAAGACCCAGCGATGCCAAAGGGAAGGTGGAACCACGACGACCAAAGACACCTTTGCGGCGCATACCGAGACAACCGCGTCGTGCCGTACGAGGGCATTCTAGTGAAGGATATGGATTCCGAGCAGCAACAGCTTGTGGTTGGAATCATCGAACAGTATCTCATTTACCTCCCTCGCAAGGCTAGAGAGATACGGATCCACCAGGTCAGGTCTTGGTTTCATGAAACGTACTTCAGTTGGATAGGAGGTTTTGGTGATGCGGATCCATTTTATTATCGGATTCAGAGCCCGGTGATCCTCGTCGAATTTGATCATCACTCTGGCGTCTTCTTAACCAACAAGGAGCCGGCCAAATTCCACATTCACACTCTCCTTCGAACGCCAAACGCGGGAGATTACGGAATGGCGCTAAGGCCACTCATTCCCGGTATCGAGCAGAATTTCGTATGGGAGGGCTAGATAACGTGGAAATATTGAACCTATCTTGGCATATTGATCCGATGTTCGTTGGAAAAAGAGATGTCTTTGGTTGCCAAAAGTCTGATTGCGTGCATACAGACGGCAACTACCTGCCCTCGAGAACAGTTTTACTGGGCCTGCTCACTTGATCACACTAACTGAGATAGAAATAAATTTATATATTATCTTTATAGGTACTGGCTGCACCTCGTCCTTTGATACCGGATCCGGAAGTCAATATCCACAAGTTCTTGGTGGGTAAGTAAGCTCAGCTACAGCCCGCCAACGATGAGAGGGGCGTCATCGCACCAGTACTAATCATATCTCGCTTATCACCACCATTGTAACACACCTCCAGATTCTGACAGGGTGAGGTGATACGCATGTTCGTTTTCAAAAACTACGCGAATGAAGTTGGTGTTCCTTGATTCCATTCGTGTGGCCCAAATTTAAGGCTGTCATTGCACGAATCTTAGAATCTCTCAAGACAATCTCGTGAGTAATCCAGACCTGGTTTTCGTCGCTGCCTAATGCAAGGTGACCGGGCTGAGCACGGCAAGCCAGGCATCTTTGGTAGGCACCGAGCCGTGATAGCCGGCCTGATTCGGAATGTGTAAGCATTTGTTTTTTCCCCCATGCGGAGGGCGACAGGCCGACTGCGGCACAGGCCGGGAAGACGTCCTCAAGGCGGGCGAAGCGACAACGACTTCCAACGGGTTCACGATGGCCCCCCTGTATAGTCGCCGAGGGTCCTGCTTTGGGGGCCGTTGGAGCCGTTAGTCTGCCTTCGGTAAGCTGCGCCCGGGTCAGACGTGCCAAAAAGAGTTAAAAGGAATCCGCTAACGTGGTACCGATAACACACCCATTATCTTCAAGCAAGGGCCGTTCAACGTATCATATCAGGGCTAACCGCTCCTGTTGGTAACACGTTGGAGGAAGTGACCTATGAGAACAGGTCTGGGCTTGTGAATGAAGCTATATGCGTGATGAGTGACGAACACCACCCCGTCACCATTTGACTTCGGACTTCGTTGTTGGGCGCACTGGCGACTATTTCCGGAAAGGCATGGCTCTCATGCGGTGTGACCGAAATCACCATCGGCCGAGACCTGTACTACATGGGTACCGGCGATGTGGATGCGCTGTGGGGGCTATTAGGTATTTCCGCTGATGACACTTCCCCCATGCATCGTCTTATGCCCTCCAACATGTGAACTTCAAACCGCGTGCTGCCTCTTTCTGGTTTTGTATTTTAAAAGCACCGCCCACCTCCCAGCTCTTTTGTTGTTCTCCTCTGATAATTGGAGTTCAGTTTGAGTTGAACCAGCTCAGCCGTCAAGAGGAGTACAACGGTGTTTGAAGCCCTTCTACTTGGTTTGGTGTGGTCAAATCTTCATTCAGCCAAGCCCTACTCCCCAGCTATCTTCTCATTCTGAGCTTTGAAGTTATCAGTCATTCTTATTTCATCTTCCGCAATGTCGAAAGAAGCCATCTTGCCGGCTTATGCGCCAGTCCCAAAGATGACTACCTCCCGTATCTCAACTTGTCGCTCTATTATGGTCTCTTTGATGACTTGTATCTTGATCTTATCCTTCTTCAACTACGAAACTATCTTCTCAGCAGTATGTTCATCCATCAAGCTGCATTAGAGATGTATATCTTATGTTAGTGCGCATCGTTGTCTAATATCTACCTAGATCAATAAGGGCACAGTGGTCTGCAAAAGCCACGTTCATTCGCAGGAAATTTCACAGCCAACAAATACCTCCCTTGAAGTTACCAGCCAAACTTGGGTAATCTTGCCCCCCGAGATCAAGTCACGTTCTACTCTTGGCAAGCAAAACTCGTTCTCTCTTCGACGCCGCAACGGTGCTGTTTCTGAAGCAGATGTTGCTCTATCTGCTGATGGCCGGTCCGGATACAACCGCCGAGAGGAAGAAGACGGAAGGTCGGGCTACAACCGACGAGAGGAAGGCGGTCGCTCCGGGTACAACAGTGTTGAGGATAGGCGCTCGGGATACAACAGTGTGACTGACGGCAGGTCCGGATATAATCGCCGTGAGGAAGAAGATGGGAGGTCTGGCTATAATGGGGTTGAAGATGGGCGCTCCGGGTACAATCATGTCATCTAATTTCAGGGAAATGCGACGACTGGTTACTGTGTGGCTAATATACAAAGAGCCAGATGCAATGGGCTCGCGCTCTGAGGTTGGATGTTTTGATATAGAGTTTAGACCGCGGTAACACTATCTTGTCTAGATATTCTATCACGCTTTTGTGTTTACTTATTTCCAGCGTATATTACAATCCATGACCTCTTATCGATATTGTGTAATGGAAAGAGACAGTCAAATAAGCCGAGACGCTCCCAAAGTCATAAGCAAAGCTGTCTCCTTACCATCACAGAGCGGCGAGTTGTATGTGCGACGAAGGTACTCGGTCCGTTCGTCGAGCTGACGAAGTTCCTGCGGTTATCGTTAGTCCTGCTCCCCCGTCATGGTGCGCGAGGTAAGGATGTGTGTCTTTACCTCTGAAAGGGCTTCGACGTCCTCCTTCCTGAGCACCTCAAACCTGGACGCCTGGCCAAAAGCCTGCGTTTGCAGCGCTGCCAGTTCGTCCTGCTCCATGTGGCTGGCTGCTTCGTCAGCTCGCCATCCGGTCGGGAGCCAGTACCGGATCATATAGACACTCATATGGCTTAGTAACCGTGTACTTATTGAGAACACACACAGAAAACGTGTTTAAATTCCATGATCCAATATCTTCAAGCTCTGCCGGTAACGCTCTTTAGTTTGACGAAGGACCACATGGGCTTCGTAAACAGTCCTTCGACAAGTCCATCGTCTTTCATTCCAGGCAATTTCATGAACTCCAGGTCCCAGACTAGCAACGTGACGATCAACTTGAGTTCAAGGTACGCTAATCTTTTACCCCAACAGCCCCTAGGTCCAGTACTGAAAGACATGGACGGCCCGGCTATACTGTTAAATCTTATGTTCCCAGCTGCGTCAGCCTGTAGCCAACGCTCGGGGTGGAACTCTGCTGGCGGAAATGGGCTATGGTACGGCAGCCTGCAGGGCGCACTGGTCTAAAAGTCAGAACTTGCCTAATTAGGTTACTGATTAGTACTAGGGCTACCACTAGTGTACAGATAGCAGCAATATTACTTTATAGATAGTAATTTATCTATACAGCATTTATAAGCCCTATCTACATAAAGATAAAATCTATATAGCTTATGTACACTTACGTATAGACTTGTACACTTGTAATATATACTATTTAGTATAAGATAGTATTAAAGTGTCCTAAAAAGGACAGCCTTAACTATTTTATAGTAAAGTTACTCTATAAGTAGCACTTTTACTTTTTTTATTCTCTTAATTTAACTATCCTCTAAGAACTACCTATAATTAACTTTACCTTAATTAATAAAAATATCTTTAAACTCCTAAAATTCTCTACTAGTATTTAATTATAACTACCTAAAAACAACGTAAACTTAACTAAGTCTACACTATATATCCTAGATATAAAACCTTTAATAAGCTTCCTTATAGTAATTATTAAAGGCTTATAAGAGTATAAAGTAAGTATATAATAAATAAAGAACTAGCTAATTTAAGACCTAACTGTCTATATTAATATTAGTCTTTAGGTTACCTTATATTATAAAGTAGATATTAATAGCCTTAGTTTTTATATATACACTTACGTATAATACCTTAAGAAGTTTAATAGGAGGTTATAATTCCTATTAACTATAAAGTATACTTTATATATTAATATAATAAAGTGCCTTATTATAAAATTTACTTTAGATAAGGCCTTTCTTAGACATAAGTAGAAGGTAATTCTAATTAACGTAAAGAACCTATTAGATATTATAAAGTTCTATAGTACTATATACAAAGCCCTTAATCTCTAAATATTTCTTTATAAGACTTTACTTTCTAGTAAAAAAGATAGCTTTACTATTACACTTATATCTAAAATATAAATTAAACTACCTATCTCTAAGCCTTAAGTTTTAAAAAAATAATAATTTAAGCACTACTAGCTAAAGCTACTTACTTTTATATAATAAAAGGAAGTCTAGCCTACACCTATACACTTTAGCACTATTTAGACTAAAATAAAACAAAAACTAATACTTAAAGCTCTAGAGGTAAGCTTATAAGTAAAATTATAAAAGTATATATACTTAAAGGTAGAGAATACAGGAAGTAAGGATTAGGAGGTAGCTATATAGGATAGTATTAAGAATAAGGATTAGATAAAGGATATATAGGAGAGTATATAGGTTAAACTAAAGGAGAGTTTACCTTCTAGTTTAGAATAAAGTTAACTACTTTATAAAGATTTACTATAAATTAATCCTAAGTGTAATAAATTATACTTTTACCTACTTAACTTTACTACCTTACTTCTCTAATAAAGAAACCTCTAGAGATACCTTTAAGATAATATATATCTCTAAATATTGCTATAGGAAGTTATATACCTTAATATAAAAGTACTTTAAACTATAAAACTTTATAATAAGTAAAAAAGTCTTTCTAGAACTAAGAATATCTTTATAGACTTATATTATCTATATAGATAAGTATAGATTAAGATCTATACTATCCTATTTAAGTACTATAAGTATTTCTTGTACTTTTAAGAGATTAACCTTCTATATAAAATTAATTATAGAAGTCTAATTAGGCTAGTAAAAGAGTAACTAGGGCTAGCTATAGACACTATAAGGCTAATTCTTTTATATACAGATATAATAATTATTCTAGAGGTGTATAAAGTTAGAAAAGTCCTTATAAAGGAGTAGTATATAAATAAAAAGTAAGGTAATCTAATTAGAAAGAGAATTTAGAGAAAAGAGTTATAAGGACTATAGTTAATAAAAGAATCCCTATATAAAGTGTAAGCATCTTAGAATATATATATAGACAAGTAAGTATTTACCTTCTATTATATAGATTAGGCTTAATATAATTAATTTTACTAACTTTTAATTTTAACGTTATAGATACTTTTATTAAAGACCTAATAATTATAAAAGGTTATAGGAATATTTATATCTAGTTAAGATAGTATATATTTTATACGCTTTTATAAGAGATACTAATGCCCTCTTGTAGTAAAGGCTACTTCTATGCTATAGTCTAAATAAATAGTAAAAGGTATATACTTCTGTTTAAGAATAATAGAGAGGTACTAGGTAAGTATAGATTAGGTAGTATATACAGAGAACCCTATATAAAACTATATAATATACTAGGAGTATACATTAATAGTAGTATATATCTTAAACCTAAACAGAAGTAGCTTATTATAAGTATTAATTAACTAGATAAAGTTAGGCCTTAGTATAGTCTAACCTTTCTGTTAATACTAGAGCTCTTTTAGATATTCTTGTATATTTTTAAGAAAAACTTAATAATAGGCTTTATAAAGGACGTCTTAGCTAATAATATAGCTATATTAGTATATAAAAGTATAAAGAAACTTATAGCCTAGGTCTTAGACTATATTTACTATACTATCTTCTAATAAAAGGTACTAAACTATACTATAATATATAGCTTAGAGCTATTTAGGTGTTTAGTGTTACTATAGTAAATAGTATCTTTAGATATCTTTAAGGCTACATTATAAGATTTAAAATCCCTTTATATATAAAGTAGTAAAAATATTCTAATTAAAAAGACAGTAGTTAAAAAAGAGCTTAAAAATATATTAAAGTAAAAGAACTAAGAATTATATATAGACTTTATAGTAATAGTTAATTAAAAGTAAGAATTATTTAAAAGTAGTAAAAGAAACTTAAAGTTAATAATTTTTTAATAAGTATATAATAATTACTATATAAGTCTATCTAGAATTTAACTTTTCTTAAATAAGTGTAGAATACTATATAAGGTTATATAATAGGCAACTAGTCTAGGGTATTTTAAAGAAAAAAATTTTAAGATATATAGGTCTATACAGAGGTGTACAAGGGAAAAATCTTTATATATAGAACTATAAGATTAAGTATCTAAAAACCTAGAAATATAAAGACCTAGGTAAACTAAAACTAATATACAAGAGTATATAAGGGTGCCTAGGTCTATAAAAACCTAACCTTATCTACTAAACTTTACGCTTTACTGTAAAAAACTAGCTAGGCATATACTATATTACCTAAATATATATATCCCTCTAAGACCTATAAACTCCTATATCCTTTTATAAGGGCCTATATCCTTCTGTAAACCCCTATGTCTTCTGTTATCCTCTTAACTACTACTATAAAAGTATATATAAAAGTGTTAAATTAGCTAAGATATATATAGATGTATATAGATTAGGTATAACTATTACTGTTACTATTAGACTAGATTAGAAGGTTAATAAGATTATTAGCACCTATATAAAAGTTAGTAAATATATAAATAAAGACTAAGGTTATATAGATATATATAATAGCCTATAGACTTAAGCTTATCTACTATAGAAATAAGTGTATTACTAATATAGCGTATATACTTAGGCTTAAGCCTATAGATCTATATAAGAAAGTCTATCTTTGCATAGGTGGCCTTAATAGCCTTAGACTTACGTAGAGTAAATAGCTTACTGCTAAATTACTTATAATTACCTAGAACTATATATAAGTGTAAGTATATATAAATACTAGCTAGAAATATATAGAACTTACTAAAGCTATAGGTATTTACACTAGAGTTATAGGTATAGTTAGTATAAGTAGTAGTATTTAAGATAACTATATAAGTTATATATAGACTATTACCCTTCTAGTAATTAGTGTAAGCTTTTAAACTAAGGCATATAGTTCTATACACCTATATTAGGATTAAGTTACTATTCTATATGCGTTTATACTTAAGTTTACGCTTAGTATAGATGCTATTAGACACTTTTGTATAAAGATTAAGTATATAAGGCTATATAGATGTTAGCACTTATAAAAGGAATATATATATAAACTTATAAAAGTGTCTTCTATATTAAGGAACTAGGTAATAACTTACTAAGAAGTATACTTAATAGCAACTATATAGATTAGTATAAAATAGAGTAAAAATATATAAGAATATATATATACACTTATAATAGTATACAGTAATTTCTATATTAGTAGAATTATTACTAAGCTATATAGGAATAGTGTTATTTACTAGGAGCTATATACCTCTAATCTCTTTTAAGATAAGCTTAGCTATAATATATAAGTCTATATAGATATATAGAAGTTATATAGTTAATAATAGGCGTAGACAGAAGTATAAGGACCTATTAGATTATATAGTAATATATAGTAATATATAGTAATATATAGTAATATATAGGGATATATAGGGATATATAGGGAAGTTATTAAATATATAAGGTAACACTAGGCACCTCTAGGAATATATAAATATATAAAAATCTATAAAAAAAAACATTAGTTTAGTAATAATTAAAAAGTAAAATAAACAAGTACACAAGATAAATAAATTAAATAAAAGTTAATAGGAGTATATAGTTAGAGGTCACTTATATACTCTAAATTAGGCGTAGGAAAAAGAAGAGAAGTTTAGAAGTAGAGGGAAATATATTTATAGTTAGGGTAAAGCGCCTACAATTAGCCCTAGGTATATACTTCTATTAGGTATATACTCTAGGGCACACACTTCCCTATTTATAGACTAATTAGATAATTAAGGTATCTAGGTAAGCAGAACTATAATATTCTAGGCTATATAAAGTAATATAAATATATCTAAAAGGATAATTTATTTAAAAGACTGATTAGTTATGTACAGGTTAGATTAATAATATGCAGTGTTTCTAGAAACTAATAGGGTAGGTGTAGTAACCCTTTGACTTTTGGACCAGTGCGCCCTGCAGGCTGCCGTACTATGGGACCAGTCATCCACGCACGCGCTAGAAATCTTATACGATAGTTCACTGCGTTCCGTCTCCTCAACCTCCGCCCCAGGCATATTGATTGTGGGGCCAGCCAGCATGAATACGATCAGAGTACCCTTTGGGATCACGTGCCCAAACACTGTCATGTCGCAGAGTGCCTCCTTCGCGATCGCCCCAGCGGGGCTGCATATACGGAGAGTCTCCTCGATGAAGGCGTCCAGGTAGGGGACTTGCGTCTTCACCATCTCGTCCAATGTCGGCTGACGGTCTTGCTCGTCTGCTTCAGAATAAGCGAGGCGCAGGGCCTTACGCAGCTTCGATTGGACGTCTTGATGTGCCGTGAGGTATTTTACGGTAAAGCACAGAGTGCTGTAAGTCGAATCTTGCCCGCCCACCAGGTAACCCCATAGCATGTCGTTGATACGCGGAGAGTTGAATACGGGTAGCCGTCCATCAGTCTCAGCGGCCAACTTTTCGCGGGATACGACATAATCCACTGCTGAGTGAAACTTCTCCTTTGAGCCTCCTCTGGATAGTCTTTCAACGGCGAGGTCAACGTGGGACTGGATGATTGTCCTCTTGGATTTGAAGGCTTGGCGAACCGAACGGCGTAGTCCATTAAGCATGAGAGAAGTCTTCGGCAATGTTGACTGGAGGGCGCCGCTGACTCTGTCGTTCAATACATGAAGGGCAGTGAGTAGCTCGGGTTTCTCCACGCGTAGAAAGTCGGCGGGGTGAAACGGGTTGGTGTCTTCAAAGTCGGCTTTCTCGGCTTCCTTAGTAGCCCGTAGCCGGTCCATTGTATAACTGGTCTGCTCCGCTATTTCGAATGCTGAAGTCATCATAATGTCGTAGGTAAAGCCCTCCAAGTCTTCACCCGCATCAAAATGCAACCCATTGGCCATGGCTGCCTTGACTTTCCACAACTTGATAAGGTTGAGCACCGTCTTGTAGCAAGCGGGTGCAGATACCTACATATGGTCAGGATGGAGAGCTGTGCTGCAGGGCAATGCAAACAGAAGTAGCCTACCCCATGTAAGAAACTCGGTGTCATCAAGTCCTTGGTGAGAAATGAAGCCTCTTTGAAAGACGGTTGGAAACTATCCATAGCAATAAAATGCTCGGGGAGCACCCCTCGCCACGACACGTTGTTCTTGTAACCCCTACCAAGGTCTTTGCTGCGCTTCGTCATAAGGTCGCGAGCCTCACGATAATCTCCAATGACGACATGGGCGCTTTCGAAAGGGCCCGGAAAATACTGGGCAATCGGCGTTTTGTGCTTCGAAAGCAGGTCCGTGAAGAATTCTAGCCAGAAACCTCCTGATTTTTCAATCTCAATGAAGTAGTTGTAATCCCCCCAAAGTCGCGTACTCGAGTCTTCGTTACATGGAATCCCTGGGATTGGCTTGGGCAGAAGGCTGACATATACAAGGCGTGTAAACACAAAGACCGCAGCGATAAGTGCAGGAATCAAGAACAGGTCGGCCATTATGATCAACAACGAGGTAGAAATGTTTTGTTCTAAGCACAAGATGTCTTATCCAGTTGTGAAGAAAAGTGTTGCGATGACCGCCGTAGGGGAGTGATACGGCAGCCTGCAGGGCGCACTGGTCCAAAAGTCAGAAATTACCTCTTTAGGACAGAAAGATAATATAGATACGGTATGGTGTGCATCTAGACCCACTTATAATCTCTATTGATAAGGTCTAATTGGTTTAAAGATAATGCTTACATAATCTTACTACACCCCATAGGCCCATAAAAGGCTTAGCCCTGATCCTGGTCTTTTACAACTTCCGGCTTATTTCCGTAGGCCAGCGCCTGCCCACTATTGCCAGCGCCTGCCCACTGTTGCCAGCGTGCACCACTATTACCAGCGCCTGCCCACTATTGCCAGCGCCTGCCTACTATTAAGAGTATACACTATATTATTATTTCTTTATACTTATATTTATCTTAAAAGAATTAAAGATTCTTAATTCTTATATTTACTTATACTATATTCTTTAATATTTATTATTTATACTTAGAATTATAATCTCTCTAAAGAAAAAATTTAGACTTTGCCACTAGCCCGTGCACTCTAAGCGAGCCAATCAAAGTAAAGACCTAAGAATTTTGCAAAGGGGTAGGTGTAGCAACCCAAGTTGACTTTTGGACCAGTGCGTCCTGCAGGCTGCCGTAGAGTGAGTAGATATCGAATGTGCGTTAATGAGGAGGTATTACGCTTTTGGATACATGGGGCTATACACAGTCTGTTTTATATGTCACGTGAGTTATCAGACGATCAGTACTGGACGTGTTTAACGATATCGCTCAGCCAGGGTGGCCTCGGCCCCCGTGAGGCTGGTCGTCGTTCGGAGTGGGCTGGCTTCTCGGGACGGAATGACAGATGGAACGTTGTTTTCTTAATTGAATGTTGTATCACCACAATTCTGTACTTGTGTAAGCTGTAGCTTGCTGTGGATGCAAAGAAGTTGAGACAGGCAATCAGATGCAGAAATCAACAAAACGGCTGCCTAAATGCGGAGCAGTTGAGCATTCCTAACGTACGATAAGAAGTATATCGATGGCCGCGGATGCCGATATCGAGGCTGAAATGCGGCGCAGACGGGGGCCAAATGACCGCGTCCAACCAAGTCGTTCAACTGAATTTGAAACGGTGAGGAAGCATCAGCGCCAAACTGCGTTTGTTAGGATTCCATGTGGCGGGAGCTGGCCAGCTTCCATACTCTACACGTTAGGCAAGACGTCTTCCACCACATCAGATGACTCATTCAAATCAGGGCACGGAAACGGTTTCATGGCGAACCCCTATGAGTCGCTCGCTGATTGGCGGCAGCTGATCCCATGGCGGCCTGTTTATATTCTCAACAATTAGCGTTGTTCTGACTGAAAAGCGCTGTGGCCTGGCTAGTGCTTAGTGTTTTCTCAATAAGTGGCACAGCTGAACTAGCTCTTAAGACTCTGGCTTTCGTACCCATTTGATATGTCTCACGCGCTATTGACGGATATATGTAATGTGTAACTTATCTCCTGGAATTACCTTTTCGTAGAGCGGTCAAAACAGTAGACGGCTGCTTTCAGAATGTCTCATCCCAGCCAACCTCTCGAGGTGTTCCCTCCGCCCTCCGGCTTCCGTAGCCCCATTACAAGTGTCCGCCGCGAGGGTACGTACGGGTTCTACGGTCCAGCCTCCACCCCCCGCCTCGCTGTCTCTGCCTCCGACTTCATCCTCAAGCACTGCACTGCCGACAAAGACGGCCTCGTCCGGGCCCTCTCCTCCTTTCTTGATCACGCGGCTGCCCACGCCCGGCAACACGCCAGTTCTACCGACCAAGATAGCATCACCCACTCGACCTGGCTGTGCGTCCGTATTACCGCGCCTACGGATGCCTGGTCTGTTCCCCGATGGCACCGCGATGGTCGCATGTTCGGCTGCGTGTGCGCGTCGCCCCGGCCGCACGCAAAATATGCCATGACGCTGCTCGGCCCGCCGACGCGGATGCTCTGGCCAGAGGAGACGGTCGACGCCGCTGTGAGCAAGGTGGAGGCACAGTACCGCGGCTTGGGAAAGGGCGAAAACGACTACAATTACGAATCTGAGGAGAAGGAGCGCGCAGACCTGGCTGAGGCGCTGGAGGGGATCCCCCTCGTCGAACTCCACGCGGGACAGATTGTTAGGTTCACGTGGGGAGAATCCGATGCGCCGGTGCACTCAGAGCCGGATAGCAGTGCCGAGGCCAGGTTGTTTGTGAGCGTCATGTTTGGCTCTGAAGCAGAGTTGAGGGATATGTGTAGCATCAGGGATGAGGTATACGGACAGGAGAGTACTTAGACCTCCCAACGGTCTTTGGTGTAACTGGAACTACGACGTTTTCATGATAAATACGCAATCCATTTGTCGTGATATAAGCCGTAATTGCGCAGTGGCAATTACGGATCCGCTTTTGTCATCAAACCATTGTTAGATGAATTTGATATACTTCAACAGGTACATCACTTTCTTGTTAACCTTTCTTGAGAAAACGAACAGCTATTGTATCTGTCAAGTGTCGTAAGTGTGTCATATCACGCCACTAAACGGGCTCCTTGACCCCTCTTGGGGCCCTGTGCAATATTTGGTCAGCTAAAGTACCTAGGCTGCTCCGCACCGGCAGTTGGGTGCCGCTTTAAACATCTAGGGCCGTCGCTGAGGCCAGTGGTCTTATAAAGGGGTATGACGTTGCACCGAATTTTGAGAAACATAGATACCAGTAGCCTAGGACACATTATGGAAAATGGAAGCCTGAGTTCTACCACCTAGTTCACTGAAACAGGGCCTATCATCGTCCTAGAGTATCGATGCCCATTTCTTCGCAATTGGATGTATCGCAACGTCTATCGAGGCTAGCAATAGCCTAGAAAGTTGGTCCCTACCCTTTGTTTCGATAAAACTGCTGGTCATAGTGCCTTTTTGGCTGCAAAGCGTCTCGCCGTGTCTCACAACTTGGGACCTATCTCTGCTGGAAAGCTTTGTAAGTCCAACAGCTGCCTTTGTTGAGCCCAAATTAGCGCGCCGCCCCAGTTTGGGAGACCAGGGATATTGCCGTTTCCGTAACTCAGCCGTCCGTCATACATCGGTACCACGGCAACAACGGGGTGCAAGAAACGCGCCGGGGCGACGGAGCTCCGACAAAAATGCGGAGCTACCGGCACCAGGGCGTGGGTGATCAGTTTGGACTCACAAGGAGTCGGGTCTGGACGCAGATTCATATTACCAAGTTTTGAATGGCATCTTAGAAAGGAAATTACAAATTGGTATAGAGACTAGGGATATCATCGCAGAAGAAAGAAACAACCTTACCCCAAAGCGCGCCAGCGCTACGATACAGTCCTCATAGCCCTGATATACCTCGCGAACCTCGACAGCGCCGAGGCCGAGTGCTCCGTGTCGGCGGTCTCCCCCGAATCCTCGGAGCATAGCGAGTACCTCCTCTCCTTGACGAATTTAGGCCACGTGTTGGTGAGGACCAGATACTTGATACTGGCCTCCGCGTCGTCAAACACCCCCGCATTGAACTCTTCCGGAATATCCCCCCAGTATTGCACGCGATCCGTGATGCGGTCATGTCGTGCCAAGATGTCTCCCTCTGATTCGTCCGAGGCAGAACCTTGGCCCAATGGGACGTGCTCGAAGGGGACCACGGGGTCCATGAACCGCTCCGTTCTGTAGCCGTGTAGGATCCTGGCCGCGTCCCCAAAGACCTTCTCCAAACGCTTGAGGTCTTGTGACGCGATGTTGATCTGGAACTCGGCGTGGTGGGGGCTAATGAACTCGGTGTAGATCCGGAGGGCACGGTTGAATCGCTCACGGGTGAGTTCGGACAAATTTTCCTGAGCCTCTGGAGTCCGCGGGATCGATGCCTTCCACTCCCCAACCGCCGACAGGAAGGCAATGTTTTCTCCAGAAAAGTCTCGGAGGGCCGAGAATTTGCGTAGGGGCTCGGGGTTCTTGTCCAAGATATACTCCAGAGAGCTCATTGTATAAACACTTTCGGTTCGCCCAGTACCCCTTTCGAGCTGCGAGAGTGACTGCCAGGCGATGGAGTCGCGAGTCCCAGCCTTGGTTGAGTCAGTGAAGATGGAATCACTGCCGTTACGGGCCTTGTTTTTGGCTTCCCAAAGGGCGATGGCCTCGAGCGTCTCTTGTTCGAGTGACTTGTGCCTGAACACTTGCCAACACGGAATAAAGATTGTGAATATTTCGATGAAGATAATGGAGAGACAAATCCTGGATTGTGTAAGTATGATCGAGCGGGGTGCTCGCGCATGGTCCATATAACTAACCATTGGGGGGCAATAAAGTATTTGTTGACAGGCGCCATGTCTGGTACGTATAAGGCAGCAAGCCACATCGGAGTAGCGTGCAGACTAGACTCGTTAGTGGTGGGTGCAGGAATTTGCCTAGGGACGACGGAACGCTAGACTTGATTCCACCACCTACCTTGCGATGCAGCATGCAATGGTCTGGAGTCGCCACCCCTGTGTGTCTTTGATCTCGCGCGATTTCCAGAGGATGACAGGTGCAACTACCCAGGCCCAGACGAACTGCCAAAGGACTGAAGGCCACCACTCCCACCCGCGGGTCATCTCGACCTTTTGCTGCGTGGGGGTGCCCTTGACTTCCGTGCCAGGGGCGCCGAACCATGGGTGATACTTGCGTGAGACGAGATACATGACGACTGTCAGGAGCAGCTAATCGCCGTGCATGTCAGAAATGTGCCAAGCTGTCAAGCACGTCCCGTTGCTCGGGCCAACGTCACATACCTGGACGACCATGCCCGTGCTGACCACAGCCAGCATTTTGGTGGTGTAGTCTAGCTCCCGAAGCCTCCCAGCAATGGTCCTGTCTCTCCAGTTGCAGGCGGGTGACTGTGACTGTGACTCGGACTTCTCACAAAGTGGCTTGTCGGCGTACTTGCGCTGCGCCTTGGCAATGTAGAGAAAGCGGCTGTTGGAGGCGTGGAACAGAGCAATGCCAAATGGCAAGTAAAGGCTCATGACCCAGAACTCTAAGCCCTTGGGAATAAATTCGCGTATTGACAGCGTAACCTGCACCGCGACCCAGTACAGGTGGAGCATGATGACGGCAGCAAACGACAAAGCCAGGCCACGGATCTTCAAAAAAGGCATTTTGCGGTGGAAGAAGAGGAATGCCATGCCGCAGAACAGGGTGACTGTCCAAACCCCGGTCCAGACAAGCAAGAATACCGCCGCCGGCTCGCTGTTGAAGGCGGGCGCCGGCGTGGGCTCCTGCGTGTGTTCGGTCTCCGAATCCATGGTTGTTGATCTTTGATGGTCTACCACTGCTCCTTGACGCAAAATAGGAGTTGATGGTCGGTGAGAGATGCAGGAACGTGACGAAATTCCAAGATGGTAGTGATTCAGCGTCTCGGGAATTCTAGTGAGCTATATGCTGGAATGTTGATGGGCCGGAAGACATGATTCCGGAAAACGCAGAATCTCCTCAAGCGATAATAGTCCACGGGCCGGGCATCCCCCCGGCAGCCGTCGGCCCTTCTCACAATGCTTTTCCATGTGTAATTCGGTCAACGGCGAAGCCGTCGTGCAGATCCTTGTCCACATCAACAATGGCGCTTTTCCTGACGTGAATCACATCTCAGAAGATCCAGCTGACTGGGTTAGGCTATGGTGACGAATTGAGATTGCGACTTTTATTGAATTATGCCCTTACACCTTATCGCCCAAGCCGAAGTTGTTGCGCTATGGCGAATTTAGACGCAGGAAGTCTGGTGGCTTCACATTAGAGGCGTTGATCTTACCGAAGAGGCGTAGCTCGCTAAGACATATGCCAACTTGCCAAGCTGAATGCACCCGAGTTGAGATGTTGTTGCATGGGCTTTTCCTAAAGATGAAGACTAATAGCACTAGCTTCAACGTATATCCGTTTATTAGGCGCCAAGGAGAAATCGGGCGCTTGTCGAGCTTAATGGCGTCAGCCAATCCTTCATTGATATAATCTCTTTCGGTCTTGACAGTTCAGCCAATCGATTTAACGAGGCAAGATACGTAATATGGTCGATGGCTGAAGTAGGCCTAGACACTCTGAACCCGGGTTTTCTCTCCATGAACTTCTGGGGACCGAATCTTCTCTTCGTTGAGAAACCTCGACTGACAGCAAAAGCGACCGGCGAGAAACAACAGTATATGGCATTGTCAGGGCCCAAGGGGTCCAACCCATGGTCTGTACAGTACTAGTAGAAACCTGGGATAAGCGCCGAAACTTTTGGTTCCTGGATCCCGACAGTTTGCAAGGGAGCAACCGGTCCTAATCTGACCGTTGCCTGCTGCCTACGTAGCTCACTGTTAAGCTTCTACACGTGGAACCGGCGAAAATCTCTACCTGCTTGGAGTATCTCGAGTCAAATTGCTTTTCAGATATGTGGTAGGCATCGAAATTCATGAGACTACCCAAGGTATTGCCGTGTTGATCCTGCCTAATAGTAGATATATCCGAAACGAATGGTCACAATCCCACATAGCGTTTTGAATTGAGTGACGTGATTCATCTGCAAAGGATTGCATCGGAGCGCCTTCGGATGAAATGTAGACTTCATAAGACACTGAAAAGTGACGTTGGCAAGAAATGCACAGAGTGCAATGTCCGAGATCTTGGACTGATTTCCCCAGAGGCTGATAGGCTGCAAAAGAGATGGGGGAGCACTCCGGGGCAGCCGAGTTCCGTCCATCAATATTACACTCAACCTCGTAACTTTGTTTCATTGGTCATTGTCTCATTGGGCTATGGACTACTTAGGCGCCTTGGGCCAAGTCACAGCACCGCCCGTCACTGTGCGCCAGTTGCCTGGGGCAAACGCCTTAGCCATCGTCCGAGTGCCGGCACATCGCGTGGGGTCTGAAAATGGATAGGTAGAGCGTCGGCCTCAAGGTCAGACACATTCGACTTGTGGTGGCGGGGCGGCGTTCTCCACACCCGGCATACAGCTTGAGTCATGTGATGTTATGGTATTATGAATTCTGTTTGGCGATACGAAGTAAAGCGTCGTCACCCAAAGCAAAGCTTCTTTTGACGAGGGTCATCACTTGGCGGTCGTGCTGGTGGTCTGCCGCGTTTCTTTTCGCCCCCAACCTTGGCCTTTTTCATGTCCGGCGTTGTCGATCTCGGAGCTGGGCCAGGAACATCTCCGTGCACAGCTTCACGAATCGTCTGCCGCGAAAGGCAGAAGTCGATATGCTCGTTGAACTGTCTCTCGTCTGGTGCCTGCGGACGGTTGCAAATGGGGCAATCCCACATTTCATCGTTGACTGGGGCATACTCCCGTATCGGATTCGGCTGGATCTCTTTCCCATGTCTCCTAACCGGGCTCAACTTGTCGTCGTCAAGGTTAACAGGTTCCTGGAAGGCATTGGACTGAAAGTATTGATCATCGTCGAGTCCCGGGAGTTCCTCTCTGGGCCATTGTTCCCAGCCGTCGTCGTCTAGCGCACTGTCGGCCCCAGCGTTGACATTGTCCTTCAAAGGCTTCACTGGGGATGTACCTGACTCGGATCTACGGGATCGAAACCCGAAGAACGCCATTGTATCCGGCTTCTTGGTGCTGACCAAATGAGTGCAACGTAGACCCATCAACCGTAGCGTCATGCCCGGCATCTCTTCTTGTAGCTTTGCCAGAATCGGAAGAGCAAAGTGGTACAAGTCGTCGGCTAGAAATATCGCTCTGGGCAGCACGACTTGGCGAGTCAAAACCTCGTATGTGTGCATCTTTACCTTGAGCACCAGTGTCCGACCTTTAACTTCCGCCCTCTTCATGTCCTTCTCCAACTCTCCTGCCGTCCACTTCAGCTTCTCTCTCAGCTGTTGCGGATCAGACATATCCCGAAACGTGCTTTCAGTGCCCACGCTCTTTCTCTCGTATTCTTCTGCAGGCTGAATCCGAGTACGGCCTAGGCCGAGGTATACATTAATCAGGAACTCGTACGCCTTTTCACCGAACAGTGGTCGGAGGAAATGCCGCTGAGGATACAGGTCCGCACATGTCTTGATTCCTATCTCGGCCAGCTGCCGTTCGAGCACGCGGCCCACACCGTTGACCTTTCGGGGCGGCAGCTTTGCCATGAATCGCAAAATCTCGGATCGATCGTTGGGCAGGATGAACTGGCCGTTCGGTTTGTTCATGTTCGAACAGATCTTCGCAAGTTTTGCATTGGCTGCGATCCCGGCTGAGACGGTAATTTTAGTCCTCTCGTAGATTTCTCGGCGCATCTGCTCGACCGCTTCCGCTGGGCCAATGCCCTTGTCTGTGCAGTACTCTGTGATGTTTAAATAGGCCTCGTCTATACTTGCGCTTTCAAATCGAGGGTCGTATTCTACTAACACCTCCCGTACTTCGTGAGCTTTGGCAGTATATTTCTCAAAGTTAATTTTGAGCATCACCAACTCGGGGCACAACTTCTTGGCTACGAACCCAGCCATACCGCTTCGACAACCATATTTCCGTGCGACGTAGTTACACGTCGTCAGAACGCCGCTTCCGACAGCAAAGGGGACATCTTTGAGTTCAGGCCGGTCGAGAAGCTCGACGGCAGCGTAAAAGGCGTCGCAATCAACATGAACGATGTATTGGGTCAAGTCCCGGGAAAGTTCGAGTTGAGTAATGAGCTGGTCGGCAAGGCGCAGCTCACGGCTAAGGTCTTGCTTCTCGAGGTCACGTTTCTTGTGAAGGATTTGTTCGATCTTCTTCGTCAGGATCTTGTCACGCTCCTCTTCTCGATTGAAGAACTTGGAACCCTTGGATGCATTGTATATGATCTCGGACACCTGCGACGGCCATGTGTTAGCAGCATTCTGGAACCCGTAGTCTGTTGGTGCTCCTCAGATCTGGCCAACCTTTGACTGGTCAACGGCGTCTTGTCCAGCTTTGGTCAAGGAAGGGCCCAGCAGAGAGTATTTTAGCGTCCGGTTGTCTGAAGTTGCTTTGGTATCTTCCGACAAGTCGTCGGTAGGAAGCGGCGACGGGGGTGTCGTCATGACTGTCGGAGAGGCAGAGGTGCTGTCCGAGGGGCACGTTTCGAGGCCAGGAGCCGAGTAGTGTGGTGCATATCTTCTTTGTCGACAGTTGTGATGCCTCTAGGGTGCAGAGGTGCGCAGGTGTGCCTGTTGGGAGGGAACGTGGATGGGCTATGATGATGAACAATGCCCCTCCTGTTCGGGTGGCGACGCGTCTTTCTCTCGGTCAGCAAAAGCACGCGAGGTCACATGGCATGGCACGTGAGACTTTATCGCGGTGGTTATTTATATAGAGAATGATCCAGAGTATTGCATTAAGCATTATTGCAACTATGCAGACATATCTACATGTATCGTCCAACCTCCGCTAGTCTTTCAATTTGGTATATAGTCTTAGTATTAAGCTCCTCCATTACCTTTCATTCTTGTTCTTATGCTATAGTAGAAGTGGTTTCTGACATTGATTGCTCATCCCTCCCAATTCGCTTCTGTAACGCCGAGTTAGGATACTCCGGGCTGATCTGTGACTCCTTAGCCAACCCACAGCTTGGCAGCCTGTAAGGCATCATTATATAATTGATTAATGGTTTGAATTAAAGACTTGCCGCCGCCTGAGCTTCCCTACCTCGCTCATTCCACCAATGCACCACGGCGCGTTGACGGCCATGTTGTGTCTGGCACCATGGAGGAGGAAGAGGCGAAACCTGCCATGAACGCCCTCGATGTCACTGCCGAATTGCGCGGTATCCCAGTTCCGGTGATAATTAAAGACAGTGTCAGAGACATGGGCAGCGACCTAGTCATGGTATTGATATACATTAACTTTTGGTGTTGCCGCTGAAGCTTGAGAACCACGCTGTTGGCGTCCGGTTGGCCGGTTTGCTATCCTTTATTCAACCCGCGGTGGTCTTTTTATACTTTGACCACGCCAACCCAGCATTGTTGAAGACAAAGTTCTTCAAACACTCCACAGGCATTTCATTAGGCTTGTCGCCTAGCGGCGCGCCCCATTCACCCTCGGGCCCGGCGTTAATGCCCGGGGCATTGAGCACCTTACTGAAACCAAGCCCGATAATTGCGTCAAGTAGAGCTTAGCGGCCTTTAGGTCTTGTTGCATACCTTCGGATGTGCCTGATGTATGACAATGCAGATGCTAGGCCGTAGAATATATTGACAACCTTCCTCGCTCGCTGCACCTAGGTGCGGCGGGCCTTGTGTCCCAAAAGCACCTTCTTTCCGTTGTTGTCAAGGTCTCTGGGGAACTTATCTGCTGTGGAGTTATGTCCGCCGTCTATCGCAGCAGTGTCGAATCCGCGTTGCACTCCAGCGCTCATTCCTGGCCGGCTGATGCCGCATGAGAAGTTGTCATTCCACTTGCGTCTTAGGAAAATGAACAAACTTGCACTGAAATGCATTCGAGACCCCACGATGAAGGAAAGTCACAACCTAGAGACTGGGCAGCTTGGTGACGTTGTGCGGGAATATGACATTGCCTCTCTCCCTGAAACTGTGAGCCATAACAACCGCCTTCATGATCGAGACGGAGTCCACGGCGTTGGGCTAATAGCTCGTGAGCCGTGACATGCTTGATGTCGAGTTTGTAGCATGCTCATTGCAGAGCGGCGACTATAATCTTGACAGATGCGGTGTACTTCGACTTGCCGAATTTACATCTAGTGTTGCATGTGGTCAAAGGAATTAGCATGGTAGAACTTGGGGATACCCAAGTAGTCAAGGAACTGCTAGGTGCACGTTTAATAACAAAACACCAAAATTTCGAACAAATACATAGCACAACACAAAAATTAATAGACCGCAAACATTACATAGCTAAAAGGGAAGGGGGGGGGGGAATGGCTTGAAATAAAACAAGAAGATTCTTTGGCCATACCACCCCCATCTTGAAGCACTTAGCGTTTACATGGCTTCTTCTGATGGCGCGTTAAATTGTCCGATCTTGTGAAATCCTTGAGACACTCATCACACTTGAACAGGTGTTTTTGGGAAGAATGATAAACCTGTTCGTGTCGACCCAAGTCCCTCTGTTCGGCGAATCGATGTTCACAACCTTCCGACTTGCACGCCAACGGCTTGATATGCTTTTTCATATGCCTGCTACACAATGGAGTCAGACCACCATAGGTTTCAAGAGTTGTTGTTGATGAATTTCCCTTACTTAAGCTCGTGCTGCTTGTCGTAAAACTTGTTATTGCATATCTCGCAGGCATATGGTCCTTGTGCCTGGCGTTTGGAACCCTCTTTCCTGTCCTGAAAACCGATGGTTGAGTTTACCCCGAGTTCATGGGTCGAATATGGACCATAAAAGCCTTCAGAATCAAGCAAAACTTCTCCCGCAACCATCCTGGCGTCATCATCGTCCCACTCTGCACACCTGCGTGGCGGCGGGACAAGAGATGGATCGCCCGAATGCAACAATTGAGCTTCAGGAGCCTACAGTCCCAAAGTTGCAATTGCTGTGGCTGCGGAAGACTGAGAATATGATATGCTTTGGTATTGATCATCTGCTCTCAAGTCGAGTTGGTGTAGCAGAGCTGGGTCGACAATGGCATCAGAATATCCTCTTTGGGTGGAGGGATAGTCTTCAGGGTCACCTGTATCAGACAGGCTGTATGCCGCCTGGGTGGGCATGGAGGATCTTGTGATGTGGTGCATGACCGCTGTCCCGACGTTAGATATGGTCTGATCACCCATTTCATCGCACAATATTCGACTGCCCAATAGACAAAAATCAAAGAAAAGATTATCTTCAAATAATTTATAGGGGAAAAGGTACCTCTGGGGATCAAGAACACAGAAAAGGGATGTATTTCCCTCCTGTATCGACCTTGCGTAATCGCTTGGACGGGGTCCCTGGCGTTACCATCCACAACGAAGGTGGACAGAATCCGGCTCACGACACTTTTGGCTGCCCCAGTTCCCAAGTTTCCTCCAAAGATTTAATAAGAGTCGATAAGAATCATCCCTCAAAGATCCGAGTAAAATTATGTCAACTCGGAATTCAAAGAGACGGCATCTGTATGTGATGGGTAAAGCGTATCCACGTACAACAATAGAGTAGAGGAGGAAATAAAAGGATTATACACACAAGCTCTTATTATACCCTTTGGGGCTGTCATATTCTGCGATTAAATTGAGTATTCCGACTTTCTTTGAGTTTCTTCCTCATTCTCAGCAGAATGCTGTTGGTCCAACGCGCTATATGCAGATTTATTTGTCAAGGCCCAGGGCCAATGTCATGTGCCATGCAGAGCAGGCAGCCAATGGCAAGCACCAAGGGCCAACGTACATGGTATTGAGAAGTCTTGCCTATGTATGTTATGGGCTATTCGGTGAGTTCGAATGTGTTGATTGGAGTGCACATTTGGGGAACACCGCGTCAGCACTCGGCCACATATGCAAGCCTCCAACAATGCCCACGACTGCATGATATGAATTATGCAGTACTTTGCATTCTAACCAATCTAGGAATAGATGCCTAACCTTTAATAAAGCATTGCGGCCTTACACACGATTGCCGACGACCTTGCTCGCACATATCACCTTTGTTTGCCCTGCAGTACGCCTTAGAGCCTTGCGTTGGGAAGGGCATTCATTGTCACCGACTCCGCCTTGAACACTAAATTTGTGGACCGCAGCCTCTAGCATTGGATAGATGTGCAGCGGATCCAATAAAGTCTCTCTGTATATCTCCAACGCCCTCTGACATTGCATTGCATGTCTTGGGGCCACATCAGCCGGCCAGATATATGACCAGGAGATAAAACGATTGGTTAGCCAAGATGTTGGTCAAGACAACTGGTATTGTACCTGTGAGTGTGATTGTGCAGATACATGATATAGAGGAAGCCTGCCCTTTAGGTGCATCTTTGATCCATTCATCAAGCTGAAGTGAGAGGATTGCTCCACACCGGAAAACAGCTTTCCTCATATATCTCCACAGCATTCTAGTTCGATTACTGTTGTCAATATTTCGGGAAACACTCGTGAAGATCGAAGGTCTCCCTGGATTCTTATTTTATTCTATACTTGGTTCATTCGAAAGCCCCCGCCATCTGTTATCATGACAAAGTCAAGGACCAAAAAACGCAACGGAGGCAAGGCCCCAGGAACAGGTGAGGGACGCAATAAACAAAAGTTTGATCGGATGGCTTGACTAATAAGATACAACAAAAGTAATGGTTGTCTCTGATGGAATAGACCATGCCATAAGCTTGAAGCTTTGTAAGAGGCTCAATCGTTTTTTTGAGGCCTTGGCCTTCCTCACTAGCCTACAACAGGCCTGCGGACGAGACATTCGAGAAAAGGCTCTTAGCGACACTTCAGAAGCAGAAGACAACCACAGTAGAACATTAGAATGCTTCATCAACAAACTGGCTCAAATCTGTGATAATAAGCGCCACGGGCCTACTGTCACATCCCTAGCTATTGTCCGACCGCCTGACAAGCTGCTCTATGTATTCGCATCCAACCAAAGGCGTTCAGAGGATGCCCAGGAAGCCAGAGAGTTTATTTTCAGTGTTTTGGATTATCTAAACCGAGAATTCGCAAAACCCAGTTGCAGAGACGACGAAAGCTCTCCAACCTTTGGACATCTTCTTCGTACCATTCTCAGGTTCAACCACAAACGGATTCGGTGGTATCGAAAAAGTCTTCTGGATCGCCTTTCTCAATGCTTGGTAGATTGTACGATACTCTTGTCAGAAGAGAGTAAGTCCTTTTGTTCAATAGGCATTTGGGATCACAATGCAGCCGGGCTGAAGACTACTAGGTGATTCGCTCAGGGCGGTGCTTCTTACTCTTCAACAAACTGCGCTAGACCAACAAATCCAGCCTGATAAAGATGATGCTTCAGGTATGAGTACTCGTAGCAATTTCAAGAGCGAAATGTTCCTAACCACCCTGTCACAGTGGTGTCACCGAGCGACGAGGATTTGGTACGAGCAGCCACTGACTTGCATCAGTCGCCAATGTTCGAAAAGATAGCCGATAGGGGCAAGGCAGGCAAGATTAACGAGTCCCGGCATTGGTGTGAGCTACAACATTTCATCGGCCGTCTTTCGTCCTATTTCAGGGCTATTCAGGCGATTCTCAGGGCACGCAGACGCTACCCTGAGCTCTTTGACACGGAAGATTTAGAAATCCGGTTCATAAATTCCAGCAGGCCTATCCCAAACCCCATGAACGCATTTCAGGCTGGTCTACCACCGGACCAAAGGACAACGGTCCGTTCCGCGGGCGTCATAATCTCTCGGATGACATCCGACGAGGCTGACCAGGAGATGTATCAACGTTACGCAAACGAACTCCAGCGGTGCGACCTTGACAGACTGATTGCCCATCAATGCTGCAAGCAAACCTTTCGACCTATTGCCCACAGCGAAGTGCTCCTTCTGGAGTGGCTCCGGACAGAATTTGCAGAGGAGACACATTCGATACCGTTCTACAACAGCATCAAATACATAGGCTGCAGCAAGCCCACGTGCCGCCTCTGTGAGTACTATTTCGCAGCGCACAACAGCGGCGTGAGGGTCCGGCCTTCTCACCGGAACGTGTACGCCAACTGGGTGGTGCCCGATGTCTTGGTAGAGGGGGAGACCTCGCAGTACAAAGTCAAGATGATCGATGCTGTCTTGAAAAAGATTCGTGAGGATGTTTTCCAGGCGCTGAGTGAAAAGGTTTCTGAGCGCAAGAGGTTCGACTCGGACACATACCCGTCGTGGCCGACGTATCAATCCGTCACGGGCGTTTCAACCAATCCTGGCGGACTGGCGTCCCTAGTTGAGGGCATTTCTCTTGCCAGTCCAGAAAAAGCTTCTCGTTTTGATGCCGCAAGAGATGTGCGCATTGGCGATGATGCTTGGAGCGTGGTTACTCAAGGTGACACTGACAAGGGTTACGGTGACGACGATGAGGATGGCGGAGGAACACTCCTGTTTGCGGGTCGCAACACGCGGCTTCAAACGTTGTCAACGTATTAGAATAAACGGTAAGCATAGCCATTCAACTCAAACGCTCCGAAGTGTTCAATGAGTTAAGCTTTGCAAGGCTCAGCTGGCGAGAAGATAAGACGGCTAACAGTTTGGTTCTTTGATTAGCACCAGAATACACTCTAGGGCAAGGTGGCGCCGTATGCTCAACGAGACAAATCAATACAAATGGTCCATGGCTAGCAACAGTGACCGATGTGAAACCATCTGAGTTTCGTTGCGAACTGTTGATCGCATTGCATGTCTTCTAATGCTCCCGTCATGTGACTAGTTGACGCCGCGCCTGAGCAAAACATTCTCATCATGGGCTTCATTGCATGTTCTTGCACGGACCTTAACTGGTTACACTGCTGCGCCATCCCTCTCCGAGCCACGCCTTGGCAAGACGGAACTGTCGTCAGCCGTGTCAACTCCCGTTAAGCAGCAAAGCTCGAATGGGGCAACGGCGCCTCAGCTCATCACGATGACGAGGGCGTTTCCTTGTCCGAGAGTATGCTTCCCCACAAGTCAATCGATCGGCGATCTCCCGCTGACAGTTTGGGGCTAGACGACCCTCTCCCAGGGGCCGTTCATCTCTCGTCCTGTTGTCTTCGTGTATCTCCTTTTCATTGGTGCGTTCGAGGGCATTGCGGAGCGCGTATCCCGAAGAGGAAAACAGCTACCCCTTGATAATGGACGCCGTTGACGTCACTAACCGGTCATTGCTACCGGAGTTTTCATTCCTCTCTCTCCCGGTCCAGGTCCGTCCGTCGTCAGATCTTGTGGTTGCTGAGGTGCAAGTCCCGGTTTTCAGCTCCTGCGCATCGACGGAGTCAGCTCTGTTGGTGAGATGATGATGGTTCAACAAATCAGCTCCCCCCCGTCCCCCCCTTGACGGGAGTCAATTGAGCCTTGGCGTTCAGCTCCAATAGCTCGTCATCCTGACTTCAGTTGCCGTTGAGAGGGAAGCACGTGTGACGAATGTCTTCCCTGTTTGCTCGTGTGCGCCACCAGGGTTTCCGATGCATCTTAGCCTGGAAATCTCGTAGCCGAGAAGGAAAATCCCGTCCTTCGTTCCTCGTTCCTCGTTGCTCAAAATCAGCCAGCTGTCCGCTTACGTGTCTTTGCTCTCCTCAGCATACCTTTTCCCCTCGACCACCACACCTTTGATACCCAAATCATCTGCTTATTCTACTTACTCTACTCGTCCGAACCGCCTCCACGAGCATATTCCTGTTTCATAATCTGTTGAACGCCTCGTTGGATTCGCCAATTGCCGACGCATCAAACCGCCAAGATGATGTCCGCCAGACCCCTCGTTCGCTCGGTTCCCAGAGCATCGCGCGCCGTCCGCGTTCCCCGCCAACAGCCCATCCGCTTCCAGTCCACCACAACCTCCTCATCGACAACAGGCAGCGCAGGCTCGGGCAACTCCCACTTTGGAGCTGGCGTCGCCGGTGGTATCGCTGGTGCCGGTCTCTTCTTCGCTATCTACTCGTTCACTCCCGCGGGTCGCGCCGCCTCCAAGGTCAACAAGGCTGCGAAGGAGGCCGAGAAGAAATACACAGCCGCCGCCCAGAAGCTGCAAGAAAACACTCCTTCTGCCGACCAGGCCATCGACTACATTAAGCAGTTTGCTTACTCCTACGTCGCCTGGATCCCCGGCGGGCGTGCCTACGTCGACTCTGCCTTCAACGACTTTGAGACCGTCCGCGAGAATCACAAGGAGGAGGCCGACGCGATTGTCAACGATGCCTACAAGCAGTTCCAGGAGGTCGCCAAGGCTGGCCTGAGCCTTGAAGCCGTCCACAAGGCCTACGAAGTCCTGGCCGACATTTCCAAGAAGATCGCCAGCCTCGGCGGCGACGCCATCTCCGACATTATCGACAATCACCCTCAGCTCAAGGAGAAGCTCGGCGGCAACGTCGACCAGCTCAAGGACATGGGAGCCAAGTACGGCCCCGAGGCCAAGAAGCAGGTCGACGAGACATGGAGGCAGATCCAGGACGTTCTGGCCGGTGGCTTCACCTCCAGCAACTTTGAGAAGGCCCGCAAGCTCATAGAGGAGAAGGTCGAGCAGGTCCGCAAGCTCGGCGACGAGGCCTGGAAGAAGGCTCTCGAGGAGGCCAAGCCCTACCTCGACAAGAACCCCAAGGTCAAGGAGCTGGTCGAGCAGAACGCCGACGCCCTCAAGCAAGGCAACGCCAAGGAGCTCTTCGAAAAGGCCAAGAAGGCCGTGGAGTCGGGCGACCTAGGTGGCCTAGAGAGCTACGTCGGCGACGCCGTCGACAAGGCCAAGTCCAAGGGCTCCAAGCTCAGCGAGAGCTTCGGCCTCGACCAATACTTTAAGATGATTCCCGACGGCGACCAGATCATGCCCAAGCTGAAGCAACTGCGCGAGGTTGCCGACAAGCACAAGGACGAGGGTGAGAGGCTGTTCAAGGAGACGATTGAGGAGATCAAGAAGGTCCTCGAGAACAAGGCCAAGAAGGCCGAGGAGATTGCCAGCAAGGCCAAGAAGGAGGCCAAATAGAGTAGCACGACTACACATGCAGCATACATCTGATACCCCTATGAGGGCTTCCTGAGGGCGGAGTAATGCCTGTACCATAGTTGAAACGCTTTGTTTCAAGACAAATAAATTAACTCATCACTGTGTTATGCCCGGTTCCGATGTTGTACAAGTCGCTGTCCATGTGAGGTTATGAAACGTTATCAAGGTTGGCAGGCTCCAGTCCGAGCTTCGCTTTTCTGTAATCACAACCCTGATAGGGCCATCCTAGATGATATTTGTGCAGTGTTCCTACAGGGCCTGACTTACCATCAGCACACCAATCGAGGCGACAGTCGTCAAATTCACACCACTTCATCCGAGTCCGTAGGGCCGTGATATTGAACCCATCCCTGGACGGTTTAGCCCCAGAGTCAGAACAGGCCAGATTGCTTGTCTGACACTGCAGGCAGATAGATATTTGGTTCTTTGATAAAATAAGCTTAAATTGCGGTGGTTTCAATGCCAGCATTGGTGACAATTAGTGTCAAGGGAGAAGCCCTGCATGACAGAACAACGTCCAGAAACATGTTTCCAGGACATCAGATTCGCTATGTTGAGTAACCTTCAGAGTTAAGGTTGCAATTTAGAGTCCTAGACTCGTCTATATTGATGCCCTAGGACAGGAACCGCTTATTACAAGAAGCAAAGCTCAGTTTGTTGCCAAGAGACTAACCGATAGCCATTGCGGGGATGCACCAGTTTAGGGTGAATAGAGACATAAATTCATGGTTTACTCTTGGGATTTAGTTGTCATTAGCCAAATCAAAGCTTGAGCTCGTCTTTTTTCACTTTTCACATGTTTATACGTTCAATACCGATGTTCTTATGGGGTACACGACCACTTCCTCTGCCGCTTAACACGAGAGCACGCGTGACTGGCAGCTACTCTTCCCCTCATTTGGGGTGCATGTACCTGCTGATCTCGTCCTTTACGATCGCTTGGGTCCCAGGATCAGCAGGTTTTCCCAGCCAAAAGGCAGGGTTCTTTTGGGAGCCATCACCGCTAAGGGTACCATCAATACACCGCCATGTTCGGCTCCGAGATCCCCATTTGTCTTTCTTGGCCGGAGACTTAACCGAATGTCGCAACTCAGATGCTACCCTGGCTGACTTGATGATTATGCTTCTTTCGCCTGGGACTGACCCGAGGCAACAATGGTCCCTATACGCGCAACAACCAGAAGACTTCCTCATACTGATCACCTACGTAATATGCCTTGACCCTTACCTCAGTAAGGTGTGTTGTAGGAGTATATCGCCAAGACATACCATCGCCAAGACGGTGTGATCGAACAATGGTGACGCCCATGAGCATCGGTAGATGCTCGACTTAAAAAAGAGACTCTGGCCTCAAGGCTCAATCGGCAAATCTCCTAACCACGACAGTCAACTCAACCTTTCGAGATCCAAAGTCGCCATGCGTTCCACAACCCTTGCCTTAGCCGCATCACTCTCCCTGGGTAGCGTAAATGCTGCTCTGAGTATTGTTCCCGGGGCAACCTGGACAGCTGTGAGTAATTGACCGTTGGGAAAGCCAGGGTAATTCGGGCCTGACAATTGGTCCGTAGACAAACACTGGAGAACACGTACAGGCCCATGGAGCCGGCATCATGTAGGTTTTCAACACGACCTAGGGCCCCTTATTATTAGTGGATAATTGCGGAGGAAAACGCGCGTCTGTCAGATCAGACTGGGGCTAATCGAAAGCAGCGAGGAGAATGGCGTTTACTACATGATTGGAGAGGAAAAGACCGACGGCGCGCTGTTCCAGGCTGTCAACTGTTACTCGTCGACCAACTTGGTCGAATGGAGCTTCGAAGGACGCCTTCTGACTCGCACTGAAGAAGCTGGCGATCTCGGCCCCAATCGTATCATCGAGCGGCCCAAGGTCACCAAGAACGATGTCACTGGCAAATACGTCCTACATCTCCATGTCGACTCGTCAGACTACAAGGATGCGCGTGTCGGTGTTGCGACAGGTGACACTGTCTGCGGCGAGTATGAGTACATCCGGAGCTTCCGCCCGCTTGGTTTCCAGAGCCGTGACATTGGTATCTTCAAAGACGATGATGGCGCTGGCTATCTCTTATCTGAGGACGTAAGCAACAATTCGCATGGGCAGTAATAGTTCCGAGACACTAACGTTACGCCAGCGCGAGTACGGAACCCGCATCATCAAGCTTACAGAGGACTATCTGGATGTTGCTGAGGTGACTTTCGGCTGGGAGTATTTCGCCGAGTCGCCTGCCCTCGTCAAGCGCAATGGCACATATTTCATTTTCGGCTCCCACCTCACAGGCTGGAACCCTAACGACAACGTAAACTCTTCGCGCCTAGATTGACGAGCACTCCAGCTAATAGCCCCATAGGTCTACAGCCATGCCACATCCCTTTCCGGCCCCTGGTCTGAATGGACCGAGTTTGCTCCTGTCGGTTCTACCACCTATAGAAGTCAAGTCAGCTTCGTCCTTCCGTTAGGCACAGATAAGGCGATCTACATGGGCGACAGATGGCACTCGACGAATCTTGCCGCGAGCACCTACATCTGGCTTCCTCTGCAGATCGATGGCACCACTGCAAAGCTCGACTGGCATGACTCTTGGAATGTGGATGTCGAGGCAGGCGCCTGGTCCGAGTCAACAGTCACAACCGAGATTGAAGGCGAGACCGCCGAGCTGTCCAACGGAGCTCGCGTTGTCGCCTGCTCGCAGTGCAGCGGATCATCGGCAGCAGGATATCTGGGCGGAGATACTGACGGGACCGCCACCTTCAACTTCAGCGTTACCCAGGCCGACCGTGTAACGCTGATTGTCAACCACAAGAACGGCGACATCGCTTCTCGGCATGCTGCGGTATCGGTCAACGGCAAGGAACAGTCTGTAGCTTTTCTGTCCACGTCTCATCTCTCCACCACTGGGAGCAGCGCTATTCATGTCGATCTCCAGCAGGGTGAAAACACCGTGGTCTTCTCGAGATCTGAAGGCTGGGGCCCGGATGTTGACCAGCTCGTTGTTCCCAGCTCCTAAGGAGGGTTGAAAATATAACGCGAGACTGATAGTTGAGGCAGAATACATATTTACATGAGCTCACACCTCTTGTCCCGTTTTCTTCAACGCAGTGAATGAAAGCTAATAGGGAATTCTGATTCGTATATTCCTTCTTGCGTGGAAGTTGAAACACGTCTAAATTTCAAAAGATGAGTTGTGTGCCCGTCGTCGGTTCTGACGCTGGGCAGCAACGATAACTGCAGCAAGTTTGACGCGAGACCTACTGAAGCCAGAAAAATTGACCGAGTCTTATCCTGTCATTGTTTTTTCTTTAAATTCTTTTTACTGAATCCAAGTTTCATTCATCTCTACCGAGAAGCTACGCAAGATACCAGCAGGGAAGGCCGCCTGGACGGCTGAATAAACATAGATTCGTCGTTTTCCAGAAACAAAACCTCCTTTGGGACAGTCATGAAGTATATTACACCTCTGAAGTTTATCAGGCGACTTCGACATACGAGCTTAAATACTAGACTTCTGTTAAGTTTATGGATATATGATTGGGAGCGGTCGGCTATCAGAGCATCATTAAGAACAAGGAGCGATCCGTGTCTTCACGCTTAGTCTTAAGCCTACCTAAGCGTGATGTATGAGCGCTAGATTGAACATGGGTGAGCCCAAAGCACCTGAGAATGTACTTCAGGATGCATCAAGAAAAAAGCCATGCTATGAAATAAGTTGGTTGCTTTATTAGCGTCATGGACCTCATGTTTCTATGGGAGAAGCGTCGTCAACATAGCCCAAGAGCTTGACGAATAATTCGCCTAACCTTGAACTATCACATATCAACTACGAAAAAAACCCTGACTGCATCATGGTAGAAGCAGAGTATAATCTTCCGAGAAAAGGTTCTTTTCTCAATTCATCTCAAATAGCCAAAACATCTTATCGCGGAGGGCACAGTCAGTCGCTTGGATTTCGTCCGCGGGAAACGCGTTGACCTCGGGCAGCACTGTTCCCACGTAACCCCGCCGCCCGCGGAAAAGTCCTCAAGGCCACTCTCCCATCAAGATAAAAAGGTCTCGGACGGAGTCGTTTCAACGAAGACAAGTTCAATCACATCTCATCTACTATAACCACCTACATTTGAGAGGCCTTTTTGTTGAAAAACTTTCAGTCATGGGGTCCGACATCACCGCCGCCTTCTGGGCGAAAACTGACAAGTACCTGATGTCCACGGGTGTTCCTTATTCTCCCATCATCATAACAAAGGCGAAAGGCACGAAGCTCTACGATGATGGGGGACGTCAGATCTTGGATTTTACATCCGGCCAGATGAGCTCTCTCCTGGGCCACTCTCACCCGGAAATCGTCGAGGTCGTTCAGAAATATGTTGCCGAGCTGGATCATCTGCTCAGCAACATGATCACGCAGCCAGTGGCAGATCTTGCGGAGAGGCTAGGAAAACTGCTCCCCGCCCCCCTTGAGAAGGTGAGTTCTCATGCTGCGCAGCACCGCCAGCGACGGAAAAGCTGCTAAGTCTGTTCTCGTAGTCTTTCTTCTTGAACACCGGCTCCGAGACGACAGAGGCAGCAATCAAGATGGCCAAGCTCCACACCGGCAAGTTCGAAATCGTCGCCATGTCGGCAAGCTACCACGGCCTCACCCAGGGTTCCGGCTCCGCGACCTATTCCGCCGGCCGAAAGAACGGCGGCCCGGCCATGCCCGGCCAGCTCGCCTTCCCCGCTCCGTACGCCTATCGCTCGGTCTTCCGGAAGCCCGACGGCTCCTACGACTGGGAGACGGAAATGGACTTCGGATGGGCCATGATCGACAGGCAGAGCGTCGGATCCCTGGCGGCTTTCATCATGGAGCCCATCCTCTCCACCGGCGGAGTCCTCGACCTCCCCAAAGGCTATCTCAAGCGCCTGAGCGAGGAGTGCAAGAAGCGCGGCATGCTGCTCATCCTCGACGAGGCGCAGACAGGCGTCGGCCGCACTGGTAAGATGTTCGCCTTCGAACACGACGGCATCGTGCCCGACATCCTCGCCCTGTCAAAGACGCTCGGCTGCGGCCTGCCTTTGGCCTCCGTCAGCACCACCGCCGAAGTCGCGCAAGGATGCAAAGAGGCCGGTTTCCTGTGGCTGACGACGCACCTCAACGACCCTCTCACGGCCGCCGTCGGCAATAAAGTGCTCGAGATAGTCGTGCGCGACAACATCTGCCAAAAGGCCACGGAGCGCGGCGAGCAGCTACGCGCCGGTCTGCTGAAGCTCCAGGAGAAGTACTGGTGCATCGGTGATGTGCGCGGGCGCGGCCTTCTGCAGGGCATCGAGATCATCTCCGACGCCAAGACGAAGGCGCCCGGGCCGGATCTCGGCCAGGCCGTCTCTGACCGAGCGATGGAGTTGGGTCTCTCCTGTAACGTTGTCAACTTGCCGGGCATGGGCGGCGTGTTTCGATTGGCGCCTCCGGTCACGGTGGCCGCAGACGAGATCGAGGAGGGGCTGAGGTTACTGGATGAGGCGTTCGGCTACGTTTTGGCGCAGCGTGAAAAGACAGTTGCTATTGTCTGAAGACTCTTTGAGGGTTTTCCCCTATGCAAGGACATTCCCGTTGTGAGTTTAATATGCGGTAAGGAAAAGAAGCAAGGATGCAGCCCACTTTCATTCCTCAATCGTTATGTTCTTGATCTTCTAGGTATGTCAGCAAATCGATTCTGAGAATTTCCTGAAACCTACAGACACCTAGTTTTGAATTTTTATATACAAATCTTGTTGCGTATGTTTGCATGAGTTACCATACTACTATGAATTCGCCACAATGCGAAGAAGTCCTAGAATCTCTGTCCGGGAGCAGGGGTCTGGAGGGGCCGTTCCGGCACGGAGGGTTTGGAGCCCTATTCTGAAAGTTTTATAATTTGAACTTTTGCTCAGATATCATCATCCAGCGGCGGACATAGCTCAGTTGGGAGAGCGTCAGACTGAAGTCAACTTCAATCACTTAATCTGAAGGTCGTGTGTTCAATCCACACTGGCCGCATGGCATATCTTTTTGAAGAGGTTTCTTTCATTATTACCCTTATCATCTCTTCTTTTGTATTCGAGAGTTTGTTTAGAGGATGTTGCTGCGCTCGCAAGCTTGACTGAAAGAACATAGACACACACACTAACTTTTGCCCATGCGTGTAATGCTACCATAGCATACACTTCAAGCTTTTCCAGTGCTTCCACAGATGTCAATCCACCGCTCAACCTCCTCTTGCAGAATGTTCATACCGTCTTCCATCAATTGCGAGAACGGCTTATTGACGTTCTCTTTTAGGTGGGTGTTCCAGACCTCGAGAAGTAGCTTGTTGACGTTCAGTTTGATGGCACCATTGTCGATGCATCGCTTCATAATATCCGCACTGAAGTTATTGGTGCCATGTAGCGCCATCAGGACCCGGTTGTTAACCTGCTTATTGATGTTCGCTAGCCTCTCGTAGTCCAGCTCAGGGTCCTTGGGACCATAGTCCCCGTGGATGTTGCCGATGCTAGGCGCCAAGAGATCGATCCCGGCGCCGATGAAGTCCTCAACCTCCCCTGGGCTTGTGAAGAGAGCTGGGTTCTGTTAGGTCACCCGACGTGCGATCGCGGTTCGCATATCTCACCTTCCAAGTCTCCGGTGTCTGCGATACCATCCTCACCACCATTGATACGGCCGCTCTCGGCCTCCACGGCGATGCCATGGTCGTGGCAGACCCTGGTAAGTACCTTTGTCTTGGCAAGATTCTCCTCGTGATCGTAGTGACTCATGTCCACCATGATGGAGTCGAACGGCATTGTCGCTGCGATTTCCCGAATTTCCTCCTCGTCTTGCGCGTGATCGAGATGCAGCGCAAGGGGCACCTTGGCTGACTTGATGGCTGCGGCGACAGCCCATGGCAGAGTGGGAAGCTGCTTTACCGTTGAGGGGAAAAGGAGGATGAGCATCGGCGACTTCTTAGCTTCCGCTGCCCTTACGAAGGCAGTCAGATGCTCAATGTTGTACCTGATAATTCTTTAACCCTGGGTAGCGATTTTACCCTCCATTTACTTACGCGACAGCGGCAAGAACTCCATATTTGCCTTCGGTTGCTGTCTGGAGAATCTGCAGGCTGCGGTTTTGCGACTTCTTCTCGGACCAGGATGTCATTTTAAAGACTTAATAGGCATTTGCCCGGCGAGCCAGCGAAGAAACGGAAAGTATTCAAAGAATCAGGTCTTCGAACATATGGGAGATTGGCCATTTATGTGTAGCAGCTTGTTGTTGTCATTGAGATGAAGCTGTTATTGTACCACATGCCCCGCGGCCCATTGCTAAGAACCCCGCGGCCGAAGACGTTTTCTGTTACCTGAGAGGGGAACGGCGGAAGTATGTATCCGAGTTACCGTCCTCTTATCTTTTGCTTTCGGGTGTTCCAAGCATGGCCGAGGATGGTAATGTACCCCGGTCCGCCACTAACGGCAATACTGAAAAGAGACCATTAATAGCGTAAAGCCATCAACGTACAACGACCTAGGCAGCGCTCACACAGGCACAGCGAAGACAGCAGTAGAACCAGATGAATCAGTAATTGGCTAAACATTATGATACATCACTCACTGAATAATACTTAGCCGCGAGAAAGGCGGTTGTAAGACCCAAGAGACACGACGTGACAACCCAGCAGGGATTGTAGAAGCTCGGCAAAACGGCACAGTTGGCTTCAGCGCCTGTTTAGCATGCAACGCATTTGAGACCGGCCTTAACGATGGATTTCGTGGGAGAAGCTGCTCATCAGTCACCGAGGATTGTTGAGGCTCAAGATTGCAGGCGCATCTCCGGGCAATCTTTGGATTGTGTAGAAAGTCGTGCTGTCCCTGTCACCCAAGGCGGGCGTAAGAAATACCACCCTGTCTCTTCACAGCCGCGGGTGCCTGTGGCTCATCTTGCTCAGGTGATATGGGATCTGACCAACAGATTAGCGCCGCTGATCCTCCTGCAGGCTGCCTGTGCAACACCCAATCCGAGCTGATGGTTCTGAAGGCTCGGTCCCGTAGCTTGTTCGCGGAAGCTAGGGGGTATTGAGGCTGGTGAGCAATAATCATGCAGCCTGGCCGGCAGGTCACGCAGACACGCGCATGGGTTTGTTCGGTGACCGCATTTAAGGGTGGCTGGCTACATAAGCAAACAGGCGGCCGACTAATGACTGCGTTGGCAATTCCTTGGGCACAGCGTGTACTCTCATAGAACCGGCCTATTTAGATGGTTACTTTCTCCGCCTGTGTCTGTTGTGAAACGAACAAAAAGTTGCCTGAGAACCCTAGAAGCAATGAGGAACCATGTCGGAATTTAAGAACTGGACGCAGGAGACCGAGATGGCAGTGCTCAGTGAAGTAGCTGCGGCTCAGAGTGACAGCCCGGAGCGCGTCGAACCGCGCCATTCGCTCCCTGCCCAGCCCTCAGAAGAAACGCAGGTCGACAGTCCCGGGTCTCCTCGCCCGTCAAGCCCAACGTCGCACTGGAACCCTCTTCCGGGGTTTGTACACATTGACGGTGATGTCAATGGCCGTGGGTACAACGAGACGTTGGTCGACATCGTTTGCGTGCCGTGCCCGGGTGCTGATCCCGTCGAGACATGGGCCCGCGACCCGCTCCCAGAGGGTTACTTCGGGCGGCCCGGCGACGTATCGACAACTGCGGTAAAGGAGCTTGCGGGCGCAAGCATCTTGTCGCCTACGATCAACCGACACCTCCCGATGGCGACCCATCTTTGGGTAAGGCAAGGGATCCGAAAGGAAGTCAGCGAGGCACGCGTGTTGCTCTACCGCCACCGGGAGTTGGTTGAGGGTATGACATTGGACGACCTCGCACTGGACCTTATTGAGCAGGTCTGGAACGTGCGATATGGCATCGTGAGTGCCGCCCGTTTAAATCAAAGCAAGAGGAGACCCGAAACTGACTGGACTTTAGCAACGCTCGCGCCCTTTGTTCTTCATCGCGCACAGCGTTGGCGGGCTCGTTGTCAAGCTGGCGCTGCTGTATGCCTCCAGAACCGAGCAATACAAGCCGTTCATGTATAACTGCCACGGCGTCTCATTTTTCGGTGAGTTGGACCTCATTCTCGATACTCAGCCTTGTCGGTGTCTTGTCTAACTGTTAAACAGCAACCCCACATAGAGGTTCAAGTTACCTGTCAATGAAAAACTTGGAGGATAGCATCCGTCGTCTCCTTCGGCTTCAACGTCCTTTGCCACGCTCTATCTCGGACTATCTCAGATTAGGGCACAAGCCGCTTCTAAAAATGCATGAAGAATTCTCCACCATCGCCAGTGAGCTAAGGATTTGGACCTTCTATGAGACCATCGACTCCCAGCTGTCAGGCTCCGGTTCCACAAGTCGAGGGCGGGCGAAGGAGGTCCGTTTTGGCGCCCCCATCGCCTCCATCAAATCATCAATGGTTGGCGTGCGGCAGGAGCATGTCTTCTCCTTGGACAGCGAGCATAGCAACTGCGCTTCGTTCGGCGTGGGGAACACGGAGACTATGAACACATATCTACAAGAGCTCACTTTTGCTGTGCAGAGGGCGATGGAACTGAGTTCCCAGTACATCCACACTCCTTTGAATCTCAAGAAACGCGTAAAAGTCGAAATCATTGGCTTCTACGAAGACCCTGATGCCGAGATGGAGTCTGCCATACGCCTTTACTTCACCAAGCTTCATCTTCAAAAGTTCCTGGAGCAAGGTCCCGAGCGATGTCTTGAACAACGACTGCAGAGGACAGCTTTGAGGCCGCACTCCGACCCGGATTCATCACACCTGACCCAAGATCCGCATAAGAGCAATAAAGGCATCGGGATCCTGTCCAGTTTTCAAGAGCTCGGACAGAAGGTATGGCAAGGTCGGTCAGACTCCCCAAGCCGGCCCAAGACCCCCGATTCAGAAAGCCAAGGCTCACCGGGAATCACGGTGACCCGTCCTTCCGTAGTGGAGGCCTCGCATTCTATGCCCGTTGAAACCATTCGAAGAATGCAAAGCCTGAAGGTGCCACCTCTCTCCCCGCCTGGGTTCAATCGTCCGTCGAGCCGTAGCAGCAACGCCGGGAGCACAAGGTCAGACCCCACCGACCTGGAGTTGTCACCAAAGGCTGTAGATCCTGAACCGTTGCCAGCCTTGGGCGTGGGGAAACGCCATTCGGAGCCGTTTTCCAGGCGCCAAGATCGACTTTCGCGAGGATCGGCGCTCGACGACCTTACGGCGGGATTCTCGAGGCCTGATCCGGCCAGCAGAAAGTTTATGTGGATTCATACGCCATTCACGAACCCATCATGGGTGAAGGTGAGATCATCAGTCTCCTTGGTACGGTCGCCGGGTAGAGTTATGCTGACGTAGACCAGGATGTTCTCGTAGTTCTGGCGAACCCTCACGACCCAAGCTTCATAAAGCTTTCCAACAACGACAACTGGGCCTCGAAGCATGTCATAGGGAGGCATTCTCAGTCCCAGGCACCTTTTGTCAAGCCATCCTGCAACTATATACCCCCTGGATCAAGTGAGAATCTGAAGAATATATTGAGCAAATATCAAAAGCTAACGTCCTGGGCAGCTCCGTCGCCTCATGCGTCCCCAAACCTGTCTGTCCGTACTATCTCTGGCAGCGGCCCTTCGTCGGGCTATCTTTACATGTATCTCCCGTTCCTTCATTTCGACACATACATAGATATCCTCCATCGGCGCAACTTTATCAAGCGCCGCATGCAACACGGGCGTGCTCGTCCTGTCCCTCCTGATGTCGCAGATCTGGATTCTCCAGAACTCAGGATGATTTGGGAGTACATCGGCTATGATCCACCACTCAACTATCGTCGTACTCTAGACCAGTTTGCATACCCATCGTTGAGGGACACCTGGGCCCGAGACGATGATCAGATGCTGTACAAGCTGACGAAGGACCGCACCCCAAACGTGATGGATCGAGATCAGTCCATGCTGCAGAGGAGACAGACGAGCGGTTCAACGGGGAGTCCTGTGCAAAAGCTGAGCCCCTCAAATACAGGCCTCTTGGAGGAGGATACCTCGAGTACAGACGACGAAGAGACCGACCTGGATGAGACCATAAAGGATGGAAAGGTCTTAATGGTTGATCAGTTATGGTTATGGGCCATTGACACAAGTGAGTCACTTCCCCCTTGTGCGAGGAAGGAAATCATGCCAACGTTTGTCTCCAGCAACATTGTCGACTTTCTTCAACCGCAGAGAGTCGAAACGAAAAGAAGGGCCTCTATTTCAGCAGTCGGACCTCAGAAATAGTGTTTATAACGAACTCAATGGAGACCTGACAGGGCGTTGCGAGAACGCGTTGGACCTAGCAGCGTTTATCGTACTCCATGCGATCACCGCTTTGCTGGATCGGGCCTCGCACCCAGACCTGGAGATCTTCAGAATCTTCGAAGAGGCTATCAGCATGCTGGCGAGTGTTCCCTGTTCCGGCTGCTTGTGTGCCCGTGGACTAACAGTTGAACAGACCGAACGCATGACTTCCTCCCTAAAGCACTTCCGCATGCAAACGTTCAAGGACGTGAGCGGCTCCGACTCGGACTCGGACAGCAACAGACCGGAGTCCATCAAGAAGCGCCACAAGCGAGAGCTAGAGGAAGCCGAACGCGAGAATCGCGAAAACACGTCGGCTCTCATGGAGCTTCGCGACATGGAGGACGAGCTCAAGTCTCTGGTGAAGCTGTTCGAGACCCAAGAGGTCGTCGTCCGGAACATGAAGTCCATCTTCGAAGGGGAGGATATCAAGCACTTGACCCGACACGGCCTGGCGTATCTCGAAGAGGCGCTGAGCAAGGTGGACGGGTACAAGAGCCAGACGGTGGAGATGCTCAAGCGTGTCGACACGACGAGGACTGATGTGAGTTCCGGTCCCAACTCGGCGGACGAACGGGTTGGTTCTTGGTTCCGAGCGACATTGACTGACAGTTACTCTCTCATGTCTAGTACGAAAAACTTCTCGAGATGGTCCAACGCAAGGCCCAAGTCGACGAAGTCCGCTGGTCCCGCCTCCAGACCGAGCTGGCATCCTCGCAAAACCTCTCCGTCATGATCTTCACCACCTTCACCGTCATTTTCCTCCCCCTGTCCTTCTTCAGCAGCCTGTTCGGCATGAACACCGTCGAGTGGGACAGACAGCTCCCGACGATCGGGTTCATCGGTGCCGTCTCGCTGCCCGCGTCTGCCTTCATCATCGCGACGGCGCTCGTTGCGGCATTCAGCAGCCGCGTGCAGGGCTTCGTCAGGACCGGGTACAAGGGCGGGGAGAAGGCGCTCCAGGCCTTGGGGTCGGCAGTCGTGAAGTTCATGCCGCGCAGGAAGCAGGAGAAGAGGCGCGTCAACAAGGCCGAGAGGGAAGAGAGAAGAACGAGGAAAATGGATCGCGGGTATGACTTCTGGCAGAATGTCAGGAGGGAGAGGGCAAGTGGGTATCGTATCCCGGAGGTAAACCGTCACAGAGCGAGGACATAACATGGCGAACTTCATCCGATGAAGGCCGGTGGCAAGCTTCGACCAGATATTATTATTGTATCATTAAATCATTAACGTAAATGACCCCTTCGTTCTACTCGCGGGGCATGAGCGAGCCCCTCGCTTTTGCTGTTGACTTGGCTATACTAGCGGACATCCCAGTTTTGGCGTTCCGACCTTCAGCAAGCAGACCCCTGAGGTAACCTTGCCACTCTTGAAAGTGCTGACAGCATTGCTCTGAGTGATGGTGAAGGTGTCGGTCTTTGTTTCCCCCGAGCTCTTGTTTCGTTTGCAGTATTGGTTCGCGCTCGGGCATTTCGCCTCTCCGAGCTGGCACTGCGGCACACAAGCGGTAACGGTATTCCCTAGATTGCCGTTGGAGCACTTGAGGCGAATACGTTGACAAACACCGCCACCCGGACAGGGCTTGCCGTCGTTGAGGTTGCACAGCGTTGATACAACCTGCTTACTGCTCTGCCCCTGCGCATCAGGCAGCCCGTCTTGATTGTATGGATCAGGGTCAACGGTGTACGTTGTCTCTGCCTCCGGTGCAGGGGCCCGGATGCCCACGGCCCTGGGGGGCGATTTTGGCGTCGTGCCGTCGCGGGGGGTGTATCCAGTCGAGCCCTCGACGCAAAGACTCTCGTCCTCGAACGCCGCACGGGCAGCGTCTCTCCAGAGAGCTGTCATGTTGTAGACGTTATCGAGGGTATAGTAGAGCCGGCAGTCTGCAGCTACGTAGCGGAACTGGAGCGGAGTCTTTGTGTCGTCTTTGCGAAGCTGGTCCCGCAAGTTGAACGCGGCGAAGTTGATGAACATGCCGCTCTCGCGGACAGCGGGCAGACGAGACGCAGCAGTTTCGTTTTTCTCGCTAGCCCAATCGAATTCCTCATCCAACATGTCGCTCGAGTATAGACGGGCGCCGCGGGTGCCGCCTACTGCTTGCATTGGGCCCGGCTTCGGCGCTCCGCCAACGACGATGGTACGGGCTTTGGCTTCGGTCGTGGCCATTTCCACGAAGAGGGCACACGCGGAAGAACAAGACCCATCGGTAAGCTATGTCTTGGGTTAGTCTCCGACCATCAAGATAGATAGCTCTGCGCTTAGGTGGACTCACAATAACTACGTTGCCAGGGCTCCAAGGTGCGGGTTCCCCAACATCGGCATTGTCGATGTATCGACTCATCTGCCAGCCATCGAAAGCCGCCTCGTGGAATGAGGGATTCGCAAGGTCGTAGCGTTCCTACACTTCCGAGTTAGTTCAATGGCCCATCTTACTGAGCATGGGAAATGGGGTTGCGAACCACTCGGGTGAAGTTATCGCCGTTGTACGTCAGCGGCCCCTCGTACTCCTCCCACGAAGAGTAGTTTCTACCCGTATCTGCGTTCAGCCGCGTGGCAATGACCCACTCGTCTGCCACCAGGCTCAACTTCTCGGCAAACTCTTCATCGGTGCCCGTCGGCAGATCCTGCCATGCTCTCGTCGACGCCGAGCCAAGGACGTTCCCCAGCTCGTGGCTGCGCCGCCGGCTCCCGGCGAAAGGCTCGATGCCCGGAAACAATGTCCGCAGAAGGAGGAAAGCAAGGCCGCTAGAGCCGCCGTAGTTCCCCGACAGGTCGATCACGAGGCGGGAGAGGCTTTTGTTTTGCGCGCCCGAAACGAACTCGTTCACGGCGTCGCTGAAGTTGCCAATGTCCGACCCGTACTGGTCGAAATGCGGGATGCTCAGAACCGCGGTCGAGATGTCTTCGTAAAAGTAGCCCGTCACGACGCCGCCGTCGCCGGCGGCATCCAACCGCGCCTGCACTACATCGGGGTTGCTGGGGAAGGCATGCTGACTGTCCTCGAAGAAGCTAGGGCTCCCATCCTCTCCATCCGGGGTGCTTTCAATGACCTCCGAGTCTTCTTGTGCATTACCAGCAAACGCTGGCGGCAGTGGCACTTCGTCATATGAGGCGGGCAGGAGGCCGAGTACAAAGTAATTGTAAAAGTCGCCGCCTGTCGTCAACGGCCCGCTGAACTCGGGGTTGTTATAGATGGCGAGCCAGGAGGTTTCTTCGTCGTCACGGCCTGGGTCTTCGTAGGTGAAGTTGAGGGAGTCGCCCGGGTAGAATGTGGCGCTGCCGGCGAAGATGTTCAGTGCCCCCTGAATGTCTTGTATGGGGCTGCCCATGATTTGATTCCAGTCTGCGTGGGGCTCGAGCATGCCCACCGAGTTAAGAGCAGCAAAACGTGTCAAGAACTCGACTGTCGGCTCGCCGTTGATGTGGGAGATGGCTGAAATCTCGGTACCGTTGTCTCGATGATCGATGACATCGCCTGGTGTGACCATGTCAGTGTCTTGTTTGTCCGCTTGGGTGACGGAAATCTTACTCTCGAAATAGACCTTGGGGGTCTCCTTGCCATCGGTTGATGCTGTGACCAGAGAAAATGGACTGGCGAAGGAGAATGCCGAGAGAATGCCAGAGGAAAGGTCGACATGCGCATCATGCACCGAGTAAACCAGGTACTGCAGGGCAGCCTCGAAATCGTACTGGTTTTTGTAGACGCCAGATGTGACGTTTTGCTTGAGGTTGCTCAGCCCCTCGACAAGGTCGAATGCCGGCTGCTGATATCCCTGCGGAGGATTCTTGAGATATGCCAACGTGCTCTGGAACTGCATCGTGGTGTTGTAGTATTCGATGAATCGGAGGGCGACGGCGTCGTTGAAGGGCACGCTCTTCAAGCAAAGATAGGCGTCGGACGCGTAGAAGATACGATATCCTGTCAAACGCATTGCAATCAGCATGCAAAGTCACAATAGTTCTCGGTCATTCAGCTCACCCTCGTTAACAGCCTCAATGATTTCGCCACAAATGTTTTCCGGACGCGCAGACCCCTCTGACCCATCTTGCCGGCGTGACATGGGCTTCGCACTTCGAGATGGCCGAGCCAGAGCTCCTCCAAGCCACACACACAGCAACAGGGCGGAGTAACCGAGCAACATCGTGTAAGTTTCGAGCAAAAACGAAGGGTAAAGCAACAACGCACAATGACCTTGGAGGCTGCTCTGAGGTCTTCGCCGAGTGGCGAGGCTGGCCTTTTACATCTTAAGCAACACGTCTTCCACTCCACAGCGACTAAGAGAATAAGCAACGACAGGCAGATGCGGTTAATACGGCTTCCAGGATAAGATTAGATTCAGCCTCACTCCCTTGGCAGGCAAGTAATGGCACTAGGCCCATGTTGAGAAGCCTGATGACCAGGATTTCGGGTCCAAATTTTAGGCTGCAGGAATATCGATGTGACCCCAGTTCCCGCATAAGAAGGCCTTGAACTGCACGAATTCATTACTCTCTCGTGAGGCCCCCTTTTTTCCTTGCCGGTCTGGGATACAACATCACTATCTGAGGCAACTCGCTTGAGCCTCTGGTTTCCAGTCTTTCCAGATCTCTTGGAAAAGTTGTCTCTCGTGTGATCGTTTGAATATGCTGTATGAGCCATCCAATACGCAGCGCATTCCAGAGGACAGGGTACATTGATTCCATGGCTTCGGGCCGTTGCCACACTTTGCAAGGACCTGCTTCTAGGGCTGGGAAGCTTATCATGTGGCCACAACATGCCATGTCTAACGACTAGGTACGAGGGCCAGGGCCCAAGACTGAAGGATGCGCGCTTGAGCTGCATGTCAGCACTCTAGCTTACTGTGGCGTTGATTTAGGCGGATGATCGAGGCGATTGATAGGTGAGCAGCCCCTGCAACTGCATGATTCACTCGATGAAAAGCCGCTAAACACTCTGGCAATGTTACTTGGTGTGTCAGTACAAGGCGACCCCTCACAGGATCGCACAGTCTGGCAATATTACGAGGCTCCCGAAAAGGTGAGTTATTTAAAATAGTTCATGCAGCCTTCGTTAGGCAGACGTGAAAGGCCTGCACCGCTGTCCTGCGCCTATGGCGCTAATGAGACCAGGGTGGTGTCAGCTACGACGATAAGTGTAAGGCTCCTCGAGGCCGTTAGGATTGGGTCCAAAGTGGTTGGTGGTATTAGGTATCGTTGCGGCTCATGCCAACCTGAGGTCATCATCAACCGTTTGTTCGATAATCCTGAGCCCGGAAGCGCGCCGTCTGGGTTGAGACTTGAGCCTCTGCGTTGCGTCAGGGCCAAGGTACAGCAGCCGCTGCGTCATCTCGGCTAGCCTTTCTGTTCTCCCGAGCACCTCAAAACATGGACGATGCCAAGGGAGAGGGAGCACGCGTACCCCTGAGAGAGTTATTCAAGAAGCGTTCTGACATGCACTCGGCACTGAGCGAACAGCACGAGCCAGGAGCGGACATTTGGCACCCATTATGGGACTGGGTGCTTGCGAACGACATCTTCCGGAGCTGGCAGCGGAACGACTACACATGGACGCTGCGCTGTGTTGGGGGACCAGGGTCAGGGAAGGTAATTACGCAACTGTTTTCCCCTTCGTCCACCATGTTTGCATGGTGTTGCAGGTGTTTGTATGCTAGTCATACGTAGGCCCTCAAGATCGTCCCATGGGGTTTCGGATGCCAAGACACTGGTTGGCGATGCATCATGCCGGTGAGAGTCATGCACTGATTCGAGATATTTCAGACGACCTTGTCCGCGATGGTAGCCGAATGGCTGAGAAGCCAATACACCGGGAACAAGGACGCCGTGGCCGCGGTATTCGTGCGGGAGCACGTGGTCGCGGCCGGTACCGCATTCGTGGAAGACGTCCTGACGAGTGTGTTCCACCAGCTGTGCATCCGGGGTGCCGAGGAAGACGAGGACGAAGCGCATGTCGCAAAGTATCGACTTTACCTCGACGCTAGGAAGCACGGCCATCGCGACATGTTCCGGATCCAACTCATTCGAGACGCGCTGCTGTCGCGTCTGAGCATGCTCGATCGTGCATTCCTTGTCATTGACGACTTTGACAGGTGCAGTCCGGCAGTCGACTTGTTCCTCGAGAACGAGTTGGCCCTCTTGGCGAGGGGGTCGCAGCTCAAGGTCCTCATCACCTCTCGCGTCTCGTGCCTCAAGACGATGCCGACTTGGCAGTACTGTGACTCGTGCGACGACGAGGAGGTCGCCATGTATCTCTCGGTGTACTGGAGATGCGAGAGCTGCAAGAAGAAAGCAAAGCCGGCTCACATCCTCTGCCAGCGCTGCAGAGACGCGGGCGGGACCTGCATCAACTGGTATGTAAGCGGCAAAGCCAACCAGTCTCTCTCTCTTTTACACGCTTCAATTCTCGCGATTATCCGTTGTAAATCAAAATTTATTTTGTGCGCCTCGTGTCTAGTATTACCTATCAGTCGGGGCTCGAGTCAACAAAGACTAACATGCAAGCCGAATACGAAGCGGAGACGCCGCAGACTTCGTCCAACCTTTCGATCACGTCGAGCTCGAGGTCGATTCAGCTACGCAGCCTGTTGCACGCTTCATCGACTGGGATTTGGAGATGGAGCACGGAGAATTGGGTTTGGGCAGTGAAAACCCCGACAAACCCCCGCCATCCGCGCTTGGCAGACGGCTTCTCGACCCCCGAAACCAAGAGGCCCTCGACAGGTTGCGGGATCGAGTCAGGAGCCAGGCAGAGGGGAACATCAGTCTCGCCCGTCTCCGACTCGACAACGTGCACCAAACTCAATCAATGGGTGCCCTCTTCGCCAGGTCTGATGTGCTGCCGGCCAACATTGTAGACTTCTTCGACGTCGGCATCGGGCGCATCGAGGAGCAGCCGCCGTCCCAGCGAGACCTCGGCCTGAAGGTGATTGCCGCCGTCGCGCATTATGACTATGCTCTAGGCATTGAGTACGAGCATCTCCAAGTCATCGTACGTCGGTCTACCAAGACGCCCGCCCGGGCCCATGCCAAGAGAACCACGTCAACGCCGACGGTATCAACGAGGAGGAGAAGGCCAACAATGCCGGCGTCGGAAACATCACACGTGGCTCACCGCAGCCTCGAGGAGATGCTGCATGCGGCGCGCGGGTTCCTGGTGTTCAGGAACGAGGAGAACCGGCCGCTTGTAGCCTTCTGCGAGTCTTTCCACACCTACGCGCGGGAGCACTACAACGAGTCGCTTGTCTGGGCGCACGCGCAGCTCGACTTTGGGGGCGAGAAGGGCTGTGCCGCGTCCGGCAACAGGGTGATGAGGCGGTCGCGGACGGGCGTCGTGCATGGTGTGGAGAAGAGGGACCAAGCGGCAGCGCAAAGATCTTTCCTGCAGGAACACAAAGGCCGTATAGCCGGAGGCGACTGCAGGAATCGCACCGATGGGAGGATCGGGGAGAGCATCGCTGCTTCGAGTGGACGCATTGTTCCCGATACGGTGGCTGCTGGCTCTGCCTCTGCTCTCCAGACTCAGGACGATGGCGCGGCAGCGCATAGGCAGACCCCGATATCGTCCATACCGGCAATGGCTGGTGCTTCTGCCGGTGCTAATAGTGGGCGGAAACCAGTCCGGATCGCCGACTTTGAACGTGATCTAAGCTTCAAGTTGCAGAGGAGAGGCACAAGCTGGGCCTAGTGTGGATTCTATGCGGAGAAGCGGGTCGACTCTATACGGGAAACTGGAAACTTGCAAGGATGCTCGCGACGTTGAAATGTTTCTTGATTCGGGCCTGAAAAGGAGAAAGAAACATTCCCTTCGAGACAACACGTTTGGCTCTTGGAGACATACACATACATCTCCAGGGGGGTTAGCCGTTAAAGACAGCGCCTGGAAATAAGCTTGAGCATGTGTCAGGTTCAGTTGGACGGAACCCAACGACGCATGCCGACGGCCCGAATGGCTGGCAGACAGACGGATCTTGGTTGCATTCTTGACCTGACAAAACGTTTTGGCGCTCTTGTAGGCCCTGGTGTCTGTCTCCCTGCCGTTGCTTCAACGTCCTGGTAGATGGTCCGGGGAACCCGGAGCACCATTCTGTCCGTTCCAGAGATCGTCATCTAGCCCAACCCCTGCAACGTGGCAGTTTGAGCAAGTGGTGCCCTTTTCTTCCGAAACCAGCCCTACCTGTGGGCAGCTCTGTCGGCCCAGGACCATTCCGTAGGACGCTTGGGTGCACATAATCTGATGTGCCTGTGTCCTGTTGTCATTGTGCCTCTATGCAGTTAGTGTGTATGTGTGTGTGTATGTGTGTGTGTGTGTGTGTTGGTGTGTGTATGTTTAAGCGTATGCGTTTTTTTCCCACCCTCCGCCCCCTTCCCCCGAGAAAGTCGTGAGTCCACGTGCGCCAAAGGAGAAACCGGTTTCAAGAGGGCGTATCGAAACCACGCTTCGAGAGTATAATACTCCGTCCCGGCCACCCCTCCGTACTATGTTTCCTCTAGATATTGCTGTGCCACGTCGAGCTCCCCAAGTTGCATCTTTTCCTTGTACCTACTTCACTTCGGTTGTGTAAATTGAACTAGATTATTCGGCACCGTATATCACATCACAACGCTCGCCCATTCACAGGAGGAGACATGCAACTCACAGATACTTTGACGGCCGCCGTGGCGCTGCTTGCAGGCCTTTCGGCAGCGGCACCACTCGAGCGTCGAGCCTATTCCGCCCTTCTCCCAACCAGCCCGGAGGATATCAGGAAGGTCCAGTTAGTCGCCCGTGGTTCTCTACCAAACTCGGCGCCGCCGGCAAAGCTGGAGCAGAGCAGTTTGACAGCGTTTCAACTCATTCAGTTCAACGAGCAATTTGAGGTCGCCTTTTTCTCCTCCATGCTTGAAAACGTCACTAATGGAGGAAATGGTTGGAACGCTCCGAACAAGGAAAAGCTGGTAGAAGCGCTCAAAGTCGTGGTTGCTGTGAGTGATCTTTACTGCACATCTTATTGGGTGTCCGCATCGATGCTGACTGCTGCCGTAGCAAGAAAAGCTCCATGCGCTCGACGCCAAAGGCGTCCTCGATCACTTCAAGGCCTTCTCGCCCCCGCCCTGCCAGTACCAGTTCCCGACGGACAGCTTGAAGGACGCCGTCGCGCTTGCCGAAACCTTCACATCCGTCGTCCTGGGCACCCTTCAGGATGCCAACCAGCTGCTAGCAAAGAACGGGGACGCTGGTCCCGTCCGGGCCGTGAGCGCAGTCATCGGCCAGGAAGGCGAGCAGAACGGCTTCTACCGCAGCTATTTGTCACGCCCACCGTCGTCACAGCCGTTCCTCACGACTTCGATCGCTCCATTCGCCTACTCCGCGCTGCAAGCCTTTGTCGTCAAGGACTCGTGTCCGTTCAAGCTGACAGACATCGACATTCCCATCTTCGCCCCGTTGGTGGTCAAGCAGATGGAGGATGCTGGGGAGGTCCGGGCCATGAACCAGAGACTCGGCTTTTCGGTCGACCTGAGGCAGCTCATCACGGCCGGCAGATTCCTGGGAAAGGACAACGCACCCCTTTTCGTCACATATCTGAGCGGACTCAACGTGCCACTCAGCGTTCCCATTCAAAACGCGCAGTGGGAAGGGTCTAAAATCACGTTCAATGCCGATTTCCCCTTTGAGCAGAACAGCATGTTCGGCCTGTCGATTGCGGCTCTTACTTATGAGAGTAACTACGCCAGCGCTGGTGACGTTGCGAAATCAACGTTGGCAGGCCCTGGGTTGATTCAAGTCAACTGAGGTGAGATGGACCTGACGGGGTGGAACGGTGGCATGTGGGCAAGCGTAATTGTAGAAGACTTGGAAGATATCCCGGGACGGGGCGTTTTGGTGTTTCATGCATAGACCAACTTCGACTTTCCAGTGTCGATAATTCATTTTGATTCATTGTACACTCTCCATCCTTCTGTCTGAATGTTGACCTCGGTGTAAGCCTCATGTGAGCCGTGTTACTGCCGAGCAGAATGTGGCAGAGGCCTCGTCCCGAGTAGAAAGATGGAGGGAATTCGGCTTCTCCTTGTAAGTTGATTGCAACTGCTTCACGAACCCCATCCAGATACTCCTGGTACACGACCTGCAACCCTCAATTCTAAGCCAAGGTGGACCAGGACCAGGTTGGAGCAAGTAATTTTCCGACTCGGCCCCCATTAAATGTTAGTATCAACCCATTCTATGATGAGTTCTCGAAAACGGAGCAGCTGGAAACCCCACCTGCTGGTCTATGATGTCGCTGTGAGGTGTGCAGGAACACCAGACGATATGCCTCGTAGCTTCAGCACCGCCACTCGATCGATTCTCAGCCTAAATAGGAAATCAGCCGCGATTTTCATGGGACTCGCCTATTGGCGCCCAAGATCAGCAAAGTTACTCTTTACGTCTCAAGGTTCACTTCCATGCCGCTGTTCCATGGTGCATGCACGCCAACATTCAATCTACCGGTACTCGAATATGATCAGCTATATGATCAGCGATATGCATGTGGCCTAGGCCAACCCAAAACTGCGAAGAATTTCAAAAGGTCCCCCGAACCTGCGAGTAAAACTCCAGCCCCGCAACAGCATCGAGAGACTGGTGCAAATGTGAGAAGGGGAGGTGATTCCCGTCTTACAGTTTCCGCCTCGTCAGAAAACATGGCCTCGGCGCACAGAGGTCCCCTGTCACACAAGCTGTCTCAGAACGTGGTATTGGCACATCGGATTGAACAGTTCCAATTGACAGTTCGGACGCCGACTTCAGTGCGTCAGGAAGAGTCGCGCAAAGAGATGGCCTGGCGAGTCCTGCCAACAAGCCTAGCTAGCACAGGGGGAGGCCGGCAGCCATCGTTACCGAGCGAAAACGAACAGGAATCTCCCCGGAAGCGTGATCGGCAGCTGAAAACCTTGGTTTGACAATCGTTTTGATGAGGGCAGTTTGAGATCTAAACGTTATCCGTCAGGAGATTGCGGCGTTTTGTTCCTTTCTGCCAATCTCAGTTGGCTTATAGGCAGAATGCGGGGTGAAGTTTGGTGGGAATGGCCCAGCATAGCCTCAGTGAGCAGCCGTGAAGAGTTTTCGGGTTGATCTCAGATCATGGCAAGCTCCGTGTCCCATGTACTTGCCGACTATGTGGAAGCAAATGTCTTCCTCCAATGAGGAATATGCCGATATCTCATCCGGAAACACAAGGTTCACGTCAAATAGGTCCAGGCGGTCTCTCAAGTAAGCGCCATGGGTACAATGATTCATAGCCATGCCCAGGGTCGAATAACTTTACCTGGTATGAAAGTTGACCTAGGTAGGTTTCCGGCACAGTAGAAGACTTGGCAATAAGCTTATCAAGAAGCCGAGAAACTCAATGGCTTTCTTCAAGGTTGAGACCTCGTAGTCCGACGGTTGTTTCAAGGGGTTAGCAGGAGAGCCGGGCCAACAGTTGGTTTGTTTTTGCGTTTTGCTGTTCAAGTGATCCCAGGCTGGTCAGGAACAATGAGCCACAGAGTACGGTTGGGTACATTTGGTCTCGATGAGGGTAAAAGTGAACACAACAGCGCGGCCTAACTCTGTTTCAGCTTTCCTCCGGTAATTCTTTGATGACCAGCAAGCTTTCGGCTTTACCTTTTCTTTTCGCGGGCGATGGAAACGCGTACATGTAACAGTAGTCCGAAGCGGTCATCGAGCCAGACCCTACAACCTGATGGATGTAGGTCATCACTTCGCCAATCGACGTTTGATACTACTCTGTTCAATCCTCGTAATCTACATATCAGGACTGGGAAATAACAGCAGCCGGATATCGCTTTCGAGTAGCCTTCTGATAGTTACCCTCGCTGTCAGCCTTGGCTTTGGATCAGCAAAGATCGCGCTCGTAATGTGTCAAAGTACTTTTTATAGCGTAAGTAATGTAACCATTGATTCTTATATGAAATGCTATCAGGCATATTGTCAGCTTACTATCTTTTACTTTGACCTTTTTTTTTGTTCTCTTCTTCGGAAAGTAAATATGTACCTATTTTGACTTTCGGATATTCTTCTCAAATATTAATTAAATAGTGGTACTTTGGTTTATTTTCAGTGTATTGCGTATAGGTGGCCTTCCCGACCGAGTAGTACCTAGACACCTGCTGGCAAGGGTGAAGTCTCCAGACTCCCGAGCTCCGAAGTTAGCGGAATGGACTCACTTGGTGACGCTGACAGTCAGTTATTTCACGCCTCATTGACCATGCCTTACTATCCCTTCTCGAAGGATAGCGCTTTAGTTTGCCAAATGGTATTCTCAAGGTTAAATGACTAATGTCTAATAGTCAAACATCAACGGCCTGCACCAGGACGATGCGTTATTTTCCCGTTATAAATATCTCCGCCACTCTGGTAAACGTCGACCAGCTAGTGGCCGCTGCATCTTACACATCGTTCCAAAGCCTCAAAGTCTCAAGATTGATGGTCAAATCAATTACACTTTCGATGACAAATTATTAGACCATGGTCTGGTATAGAAAGTTACAGTTCGAGGAAGACTACATTCCAGCCCGAACGAACGGTACGAGGTAATCCATACAAAGACACTCAATGTTTCACCTCTCTTTTCTGTTTCGTGTCTTGCAGTATTGGATCTGCTATGTTGAAAGGTTCGTGATTGTCCCGCAGCAGCCCATCGTTATTCTGATCAGTCAGGTCACGTTTCAAGATAACGAAAGCAGAACCCTGGTAGCTTTTGCAATTCATCGGAACCATTCATTCGAAACGTCACACACATCCAGATTAAAATGCAGTCCTCGGACTGACAGTTCAGATCTTTTCAACTCATTTTGACTACCAACGGAGGGTATCGGCTCAGCCACGGATAGAAGAGCAGACCTCTGTTGGGTGTGTGTAGCCGGTATTAAATTAGCATTCGGGTAAAGTAATACACATGCTTCCGAAGCCAGCGTGGTATGTGTCATCCTCGACCCGTTCAATACATTATACATTCAGTTAGTCCTCTAGTCTGGAGCAAAGTGTATGCTACCTTGGACCTCCATATTCCATGCCTATTTTGAGTGTTTTGACATTCATGTTGATCATAACTAACGTAAGAGGACATCAAAGGCCCCTCGCGGGGCAGTCATTACATAGAAGTTAATGTCGAGAGCGGTTTTTCTCAACCACTTCTCTCGTCATACACCACGCCAGACAACTGTCGATTGTTCTGTTAGTACATCGAACTTCTTTAGGCGAGGATTGTTCTCGTATTCCTCAAGCAGAGGAGACAAGAATGATAGAGCGTACCAAGAACGGGCCTAGATACGGGAGGGGAACACCCGCATAGATGCCCCAGTATGGGGGAGTACCCCATCCTTTTTGGCTCGGGCAATTCTTGAACTGTGGTGGACTGCGGTGCAGCCACATCATCTCATACGGGTTGTAATCGAAGTCAAACTCGCAAACCGGTAGATTAGACTATGTGTATGCCGTGTTAGTTGCGCGGTTTCCGCGAAGCTGGTGAGCCACAGAGTCGACAACAACACTTACAACGCAGCTCAGAGAAAGGTTGTTTACGTCAAAAGCTTCGGAGCCATTTTTCCCTTGGCATGACTGCGCGTCAATGTAGAGTTCACTCGGGGTAGTCCAGTTCTTCTTGAAGGCCACGTCAAGAATGTCTTTCATACGATCCATGCCGATGTCTTTGTCATACGGTCAGCCTAATTATCAATGGCCTGGATGCACGGTACATATCATACCGTTGGCTCTGGCAAGCCCATACGAGTCTTTTCCGTCGTACCAAACCGGCCCACAAGTGCCGTATTCGTCAAGTTTGGAACAGTCATATTGATCGATGGGAATCTTCCGCGGGTCAACGCCGGGGCTGCAGTCTTGTTAGCTAGTGACAATGGGTTTAGAGGCGGCTCGAACCAACTTCTTCACGGCGAAGTAATCGTCTTGTGCAAGCGCTTGGTTGAGGGTCCACTTCAAAAGGTTATGGTACATGAAGTCCGTGTTCTTTGGGAGGTTGTTGCTGAGTTGCTGGCAACCAGTCGTTAGTATCATCGCGTTGAATCAATGCCGTGGACTTTAATCATTATCCACTCACCTGGCTAAACGCGCCGTTTGAAGTGAGCTCGTAGAATAAGGTGAAGTCTGTTTGTATCTTTGTCAATGCCTCGCCAACTCGCTTCTGGTATTCATTAACGTTGTCTGACAAGGCAGCAGAAAGTTGCTCCCAAGAGACTTGGTACACCATGGTGACTGGAAACAAGGCATTGTAAACACCAGCCGTGTTGCCAAGAGTGCCCGTCAGAGACGCAAACATTATGCTTGCTCCGATAGAGCTACCGAGAAGAGGACCTAAAGCCTGTCATGCCCACGTGCGTCAGAGTCTCAACCATCGAGTTCTGTATGCTCCGGTCCGTACTCACCGCAAACTGGGCTAGCGTAGAACCAAAGATGGGAGCAAAGAGTGGAGTTTTCGGGTTCTCCTTCGTCGGCGGTGCGACAACTTTGACAATTTCGGCAACCGCTCCGCTGTTTAGATACATTAGATGATGTGTAGAACACTTAAGGAGTTACATACATGGCTGATGCCTGGCCCTGTAGAAGAGCTTGGTGGTAGTTGGTGAAAAAGAGGTTGATGGCTTGAGCGCCAGAAAGATCAGCGACGTGCCCAAAAAACGGGGCATATTAGAATTGCCTAACCGTAAATATTCCAAATAACCTTTAGAAAAATAAGTGGTTAGTAGCTACTGAGGACAAGTGATCCGCGAGTCCTGCTTACGTAGAATTCTTGATAAGAAGCGTACTCATCCGCACGTCCGCTGGGGGGCGGAGTGCACCCGTTGAGAGAAACGAAGTCGCAATTCCATGTGATTAGCCCCTGTGTCCAGGTAGGTTAGTTAGAGAAACTGGTAGTACTGCTGGGAAGTTGCATACCGCCGTATCCAGATAGCATCGGGCGAAGCCCTTATTTTTCGAATTGCACCTCGCGGAATTTGCGGACCACCAATCCTAAACCGGTTTGTTACGGAGAGGTGCTTTAGAGGATGAGATAAGTCCGTACGTACGTTGAGATGCTTGTTCATCTCGAGAGTCTCCCAGCAGCCCGGCTGGATCCTGTTGGTCGCACATCGAGTTAGCAGGCCGTCGTTCGAGAGAGATGGAGGGCGCTGCCGTACCCATCCTGAGAGAACGGAGAGCATTGTTCGTAGGTGGTGTTTGCGTTTCGTGCCTCCAAAGCCTCGCCCGCTCGACGGGATTCTAAGACCACTGGCGACGCTCCGACCGCCGAAGCAAAAAGTGTGACAAGGCTCAGGAGGAGCATCGTGACCGCACAAACGATATTAGCTGCATACCAAACGCGCGAAAGACATTCCGGACAACTAGCTTGCAAATCATCGGCGGCGAAAGCAGAAAGAATCTAGAATATAGCTACGTATGGGGAATCGCGCGAGCCACATCTTGCCAGTTGCCAATGGTCCCAACGAGGAGGATGTTCGCATGACACGAGTCTGTAGGCAAGGCCACCATTGTGGGGGGCACCGGGGTCTCCGCAGACTACGGCCGTCGTGACCCAGTTTTCAGGGACAAGGTCTTGACGCAACGTCGTTCTGCAAGTTTGATCCTTGTTCAGCGTCTAAGTTGACAGAAAGCATGAATCAGTGCTGGGGGCGGCGGGTGGGGATCGGCAAAGGATTTCCAAAGTTGGGAATGACAGTGTGCTTAGGGCAAGTTATATACCAAATGAGCCTGGAAATGACATTAGAGGCCTCGCGTGACCATGGTAGGCGCCGTCCGATTGGGTCGATTCCTGTTTCTTTTACGTTCTCTTATGACCCTGGTTTTGCTTTATCAGAAGGGTTCTAAGTTAAGCTCACTCTCTTAGCCCTCGTGGAGGTCTCATCTCCTCGGAGCGGCTCGTCCAGTCCTTGCTTCGTGCAAATACCAATCCAGCCGGTACGTATGTATGTTGCAAACTGCAGCATATTATACGAATGATCACTCCTTACCACACCAAACATCACCACTGGACCTTCCGAAGAGTTTGTTGCCCGGTTCAACCATCACACCATGCGATCGGCACTTTTCATTCGTATTTTCACATGTTCGGCCTTCATCGCCTCTGCGGTAGCTGAAAGCTGTTGCTGGGGCGTCATGTGGGCTGATAGCTGGCTTGATCTCAAATGGGACGAACCCGCGGGAGTCGTGAGATGCGGACTCAGCGGCACATTTCCACCAGGCACAAACTGCACCGTCGAAAACTCGAAAGATGCAAACGGCAACATCCAAGCCGTCACAAACCTCACTTTCGGCAGTAACACCCAGCCATTCCAGTTCCGCATCGGCATCGACCCCTCGAGCTGCGATCCTTTACCCAATGACAAAGTTGTGACTGGCTGGGAGGGATGGGGAGCGTACCTGTTCAAAGACTTCCTGATCATGTCCCAGAAAATGGAGTTCTGCAATCGGGATATTCCTGCTTAGCCTCAGAAGGCGGGCGCCTACTGGTAGGGGCTTCTTCGTATGTTATTCAAGCTGTGTCCTAACAATGTGCAGGGTAATATGTCGTCTCCAATCTATGAGCCAGCAGAATAGCAAAAATGATGCAAGATTGATGGAGAAGAGTAAGGGATTGTCATCTGGGTAGTTAGTCGATTTCAGCGCCATGCAGACATATGCACACACAAACAAAACAAAAAGTCTTGATATTACTCAGTCTACGCATTTTTCGTTGGTATTTCGCACATCCTTATCAAGCGGCATCCACAAGCTATGTGTGCACTCTTGTATAACGGATCAAGACATACTTGAAGTGTATCCGTATGTCAAAAATCATGTCGGAACCCCGGGGAGGGGGGTGACGCCGGCAATGGCGTCGGCAATGGCGCCGGCAGTGGCGCCGGCAGTGGCGCCGGCCGGTTCTGGTCAACTTATAGCTACGGGGCACAAAAGAGTCCTCGCCAAGGTTCCATAGGGAAAGACGGAAGGCAGATTGAAACAATAGCCACTGACCCTACGTCGACTCAGTTGCTCTGTATAATCGCGCAGCCTCTGGCAAGCCCAGCCGACTTGCCTACCTAGAGCGGGTCAATAGACCTTGGGCTTTCCTACGGTATCTATTTCCATTCGTTTGCTTGATCAACTCCCTGGCATGCTGTCAACCACTCCACGTGCCCACGTCACCGGGGAACCATGTCCCCATGTCCAGTCTTTCTCACTTCCCTGAGAGATTTATGGCAGGCTGTTACGTAAAGTCTTCCAAGACTAGCCGTGCGCAACAGCGCTGCCACGTTGGCTGATGATGCTTGGTATTGACGAAGCGAACGTGAGGGGCCAAAACGTTTACACATCGAGACAAACTGCGGAGTAGGCCAGACCCTCGGGCCTCTAAACAAACAGGTTGGGTGGTCGTGCCGGGTCTTGTGACTCGGCAGCTGTAATTTGTCCCAACATATTCGTAACTCTCTTAATGACAATGACAGCCACTAATTAACGATCCCCAGTTTCTGACCGCTCCAGACGAACGAGAAGCAGCCGCGTTGACTCGCGCGGTTCCAGCTTTGCCGGCGGCCTGGTCCAGCCACCCTTCCCCTCGGTTCTCTCTCGAATGAGAGCTGGCCAACTTGGACGGAAGTATCCGCTGCACCCCGCGGTCATCCATTCTGGTAGTATCATAAGGCCAGGGTGGATATTAATATTGGATGGCATGGGGAATCTCCAGAGAAATTTTCAAGGCGCAGCAGCCATCACCCCTGCAGTTGCGTGCTTTGCGTTTTGTCAACGTGATCACTATCCCACGTCAAGGGATCCCCCATTCCTGAACCCCGCGTTTAACCCCATTCCAAGTGCAATTAAACTCGGCTAAGGCCCGGGCAGGGTTCGAACATGCAGACGTAAAGGACAAAAGGAGTCCCCTTTCTCCAGGAGTCCAAGCTTCCAACTTGACGCCCCGGAGCTTCTTCACTCTCGTCCTTCAAGCATCTCTTCCAACGTCACATTTGGTCCCATCGTCGATCAGATGATGCTCAACTTTCTGTGTCTCTGCCTTTCGTGGGCACTGCTTTTCTTTCCGGTGTAGGCATAACGTCCACCTATCCGTCGATGAAGTTTCGCGTCTAACAGGAACAGGGCGTCTGCGAATGTGCACGGGAAGTGCTACTGTAAACTGAACAACGTCTCGAACAAGTGCCTCACAGCAAAGGCATGCGACATCTACCGGACACAAAAACCAATATTTGAAGGGGATCCGGCAAAGGTCAACATCACAGTGCTGTATGGGCATGTAAGCAAGCCCCTCGCTTCCATATGTCGGATTGCTTTTTTTCTTTTTTCTTTCTCGGAATCCCATGCTCACACCAAGATGCAGGTTTGTGCGGCAATCGCGCCGGATGAGAATGGCCGTGCGAGGTATATAGGTGCGCTTGGTGGCAATGAGTTCGAGCAAGCTTGTTTTGAAGCTCAGAGCTCAGGTGCTTGCGCAGATAGTGGCGGGAGTGTACAATCAATTTGCCAATGAATCCGGGACCCTTTTCGCTCAAAGTGGTGATATGTTGACAAAGCCATGCCGTAACATCATAACATTGCTCGACAGGATGGAATGATACACCGTGAATTCCTGAGTCGTGACAATTGGAATGATCCTCCAGTTGAACAGAACAGGACAGAACACCAATCGACGACTATGGCAGCGAGAGAAGATGAGTCCTTTCATTCACGATAACCACCACCAGTTGCTTTGCGCCAGTTAACCCAGCTAGCATGTACGACGATGTGCCTGCGAGAAAAACACCTTACGCCTCACTGTCGTGAAGCTGGGATAGCGTTGTGTGGCCAGAACCAGCTGTAAACGCCAGGTGCGGCTTGCCAGACGACCAGACCACTTCGTATGGTATTTCTACTCGGCATCGTCTTGTTCAATTGTTCTAGATAGTACAACTAATTCTACACTCTCCTTAACAGACGCTGCGGCTCATCACACCCATCCATCTATACGCAAATTATATTTTCGATGAAATAGTCAATGCTCAGCGATGTGGGATGATCCGTCCGGCGCTGGATCAGAGTTTGTTTCTTCCGATGATAATCATGATAATAATAGTATGAATCTCTCGGCCCGTCGTCTTCCATCTTGGCCATAGAATAACCCGAGTCTTTGAGACGAACTACTGGAGGGATAAGGTTATTATGCTGCGGGGTCAGAGGCGGCAAGAGTCGCAGAAAAGCCAAGTTTTCCCGCGTTTCCAAGGATATTCTAGAAAAAGAGCTTTGATTCCGTCAGATAGGGCATAGGATATTCTAACACTGTGATTTCCCCCTTGAACTTTGGAGAAATTCTGAGGAGACACTAATGTCTATTACGACGCAGCATGTCCTCGAATATCTGCGAAAGTCTTACCTGACAGGATATTAACCCGCTTCTCACGGCAAGATTCCTCGGCAGGGGTCATTACTATTATAAGACCGAGGAGTACGAAAGCTATAATTAGCCACATTAATTAATCACTCGCACACCATCACATGCATATGCTCAAAGAAACAGGATTCATTCCGATTGTTATTCTATTCTTGAATTGTAGACATCTGGCATGTACGCAAACCACACCCCTCCACTTTTACCGTCCTGGCATCTTGATCCAAGAGTACGGAAACCAAGATTCTTGGAGTAATCAGCTACTACTTGTCTTTTGCGAGCATGACTTATCAACTAGGCCTGGTATACGAGGACGCCTTGGAGAGTATTTATCCATCCCGGCCTATTCCACCGGCTTCTACCGTTGCTGCTGCTGCTGCTGCTGCTGCTGCGCGTCAGTGTCCGCGCATCTGCGGTCCAGCAGCACAATGGCGTGGCAATCTTCGAACTGGCCTCAGCTGCGGGCGCGTCAGTGACGAAGGCGAGCGAAGTGGATTCCGTCCGCCTTGGAGGTTAAGCAGTCGCCGTTGCCGTACGGTACAGCCTGCATTCTGCCCTGGCCGCGATAGAAAGAGCCAGATGTCGGAACATACATGAAGATGCCGCCTCGTCCAGCAAAGGCACCGACAACGTGCGCGAATGGGCAGCATCCGCGGTCGACGCAGGAAGATAGAACCATGTGCCGTTGGAACCCCAAGGATAACTCTGTCGTTTGCGGAATCGAACCGTATTGGCTGTGAGCCAGAGAACTTGATCGGAATCCTCCAGGAGTCCACTCGCTTCCAGGAAAGGTCAGATCTATGGCGACCCGGGAGCTCTTGTTGGCCACGCACGGCGGCACAGGCCTCGGGGTATATCGTATCAGGTAGACCCCCAAGCATCACCGGGACCCCGAGCAGTCGGCCGATGCCCTCTTCAGAGCACATCAACTGCCGTTGCGTCCCAGATCGCTGCTGGAACAATCGGGGGTTTGTCGCACAGAAGGCGGGCGTACTCCTTGAGCGAAGGGGAAGCTGACCCCTTTGACGGCCTCCCCCTAAATCCGACTCCGCACTACAAGGCGTGCTTCTAGCTTCCATTAGAGTCAATGATCCCACCGGTCGGTCTCAATCTCGGGATCGCATACACTACATGTGGCAAAGGTCGGCTGTCGCTTACGTTGCGACGGCTTTTCCAACATCGGCGGCACGGGCATAAATACTCTCATGAAGTCACCTCATCTTTTTGTCACAGTAGACGCCCCTGGCATTGTTCCATTTGCAGACGCTGCGGCTCAAATCGAGGCCGGAATGCATGTTGCTATTGTATGAAGAATACTACTCTCATCATAAGCTCCTTCAAGCCCTCTTCCATTTTCCTTCTTTCTGCCAAAAAGAGTGTTCGGGACCAAAAAAAGGATGTTCGGGGCCACCAGCCCTTATCTTCCACCACGGCTTTACCGCCGAGATAGTCCGTCTAACCCCTTACGCGATCCTCGAAAGCTGACCAGTTGCAATCTCGCGCTGACGAACATCCCGGGACCCAAGCCGCGCACGCACTCGGGTCTCGTTTAGGCAGCGTAGCAAGTCCTTGTCTTCCGTCGTCAGCACGCCCGAGAGATGAACGGGGGCCACCGGCGGCTGTTCCCGATCCGTCAGGGGTGTGTGGGCTGCAGGACTGCCAACCCCCCCCCCCCCCCCCCCACGTCAGCAACGGCCTCACGGATCGCCGCGGCGGCACGTTATGGACTTGGACAGACAACCCGTACCCACATCGCGGCCCCATCATGAACAACAACATCCGTTGAAGCCCAAGAGCCTTTGAGCATACCAACACCGTCGACCATGGTCTCCCGGATGGCGGCCCAGAGCCCACCAGCGCGGCCTCCCGAAACGTCCCTCCCACCCAGCATGACCGGCGCGACGCAGGCCCTCGTCGGCGTCCACGGGTGGTGGTGGTGGTGCCCCGAGGTCCCACCTCCCGGCCCGACGCACTGCGCTCGGACTGCCGCCGGGCTCGACTTCGGCGGCCTCGGGGATATCGCCTTCTCCGTCGTGCCCTGCTCCGTCGCCATCCTCTGGGCCCTGCACCGGTGCGCGCGGCGGTGGAAGCAGCCGGTGGTGGCGGCAGCGGTGGCCCAGGGGTCCATCCTCCCCGCGCGCTTCCTCATCGGCTGCGCCGTCCTGTCCGTTCTGCTGTGCCTCACCCTGCCGTTTCAGCTCTCCGTCGTGCCGGCCGCCGCCGTCCTCGCCTCCGGGCTCATCGTCTCCTTTCGACGACTTGACCGACCCGTGTCCTCGCCGCAAGGTTCGCATCTCTTGACGCATAAAATGGTAAGGGCGGCACCCGTTATCTGACAAATGCCCCCCCCCCCAAGGTCGTTAACCGAGCTCACCACGCCGCGTTTTTTTTTTATACACAGATTCTCTGGCACGCCCTCGTGGCTTACCAATTCGCCGGCCTGATCTCTTCCATCGGGATCGCCGTCGTCGGCGGCGACCGCTACCCCGACATGAGCGTCAACATCGCCACGTGGGCCCTCTCCTTCGGCGCCAGCCTCGTGCTCCTCTCCGTCTCGGCCCTGGAGCACGGCCGGTCGCTCGCCCCGTCCGCCCTGCTGCAGACGTTCCTCCTCGTCGCCGTCGTCCTGGACGCGGCCCGCGTCGGCGGCGCCTGGATCGACGGCGTCGCCATCTTCGACGAGGGGCGGCTGTTCGCCATCCGGCTGCTCGTCGAGGTCGCCCTGCTGTTCGCCGAGTCGAGCGCCAAGGCCGCCGTCGTCGCCATCCCCGCGCGCCGGGCCTCCCGGGAGGAGGTGGCGGGCATCTTCGGTAAGGGCCTCGCGCTGTGGGTGAACCCGCTGCTGGCGTTGGGATGGCGCAAGGACCTCACGGTCGACGATTTCGAGCCGCTCGATGAGCCCCTGTCCGGCGACAAAGTGCTGGGGAGGCTTTCCTCGGCCTGGCAGAAAGGTTCGTCAGCCCATTCCCCGTCTCTCTCCCAGGCGTAAAAAAAAACAAAAAAAAAAACGAAAAGCGCTCAACAGTGTCTTCACCGGCCAGTGAACCAGGGTCGAAACCATGCTCTCGGCATAGCCGTCCTGCGAACTTTCTGGGCCGAGATCCTCGCCATCCAGATTCCCCGCCTCATCATGGTCGGCCTCGGCCTCTCGCAGCCGTTGCTGGTGCAGACGACCCTCACATACATCCAGAACCATGAAGATAAACCCGCCAGCTACGGCCGCTGGCTCATAGCCGCCTTTGCCCTGAACTACGTCGGACTAGCCGTAAGTAAAAAATAAAAAAACCGAAAAAACCAAAGCATTGCAAATGACCCAACGCGGCCATCAACAGAGCTGACAAGGCCAGCGCAGATAGCCACGCAGCAGTACGAGCAGCTCACCAACCGGCTCATCACCCGCGTGCGGGGCGCCCTCATCGCCATCATCTACCAGAACATGCTCTCCCTCCGCGCCGAGACGGGCAACGCACAGGCGGCCGTGTCCCTGATGAGCACCGAGGTGGACCGCATCACCGTGGCCGGCCAGTGGACGCTGTCCATCGTCCCGAGCCTGCTCCATCTGGGCTTCGCGTTCTGGATCCTCGGCGGCCAGCTCGGCGGCGTCAGCGTCGCGCCCGTGGTCGTCGCAGCCTGTGAGTCCGCCGTCCCCCCAGGATGGGGGGGGGGGGGTTCGATGACGAAGGGAAGGGAGCTAAAACTGATCCGTGACCAGCGTGTGTGTTCCTCGGACTGAGAGTCGGCCAGCGGGTGCCACCGCTCCAGCGCAAATGGATGCAGGCGATCCAGAAACGCGTCGGCATCACCACCGAGATCGTCGGCTCGATGAAGGGCGTCAAGATGAGCGGCCTGTCCGCCATGGCCCAGGACCAGATCCAGGGCCTCCGCGACTTCGAGCTGGACGAGTCCAAGAAGTTCAGAAGGATGCAGATTCTCAACGTGACCGTCGGTAAGTCACACTTGCCGACCGTCTCCCCTCTTCCCTTTCGACTTGGTTCTTGAACATCCCGGCTTCTCTCATTGATGGCTGATGTCGCCTAGCAAGATTCCCATCCATCATGACGCCCCCCATCACCTTCGCGGCCTTCGCCATCGTCCAGAAGCTGTCCGGCGGGGAGCCTCTCAACGTGGTGCAAGCCTTCACCTCCCTCAGCCTGCTCGGCATGCTGATCAACCCCGTCGGCGAGCTCGTCACGTTGCCGAACAACCTAGGGTCGGTCATCGGGTGCCTGGACCGCATCCAGGAGTTCTTGGCCAAGGAGAAGCGGGACGACTACCGCCGGTTCACGCCGCAGACGCCCCGAGACCCCGCCCCGCACGGGGACGGCGCGTCGGAACCACCCGCGGCTGACCCCCGGCTACTGATCAAAGTCGCGGGGGGGTCTTTCGGCTGGGACAGCGCCACGCCGGTCCTGCACGCCGTGGACCTCGAGGTGCCCACGTCGACCCTCACGATGCTCATCGGCCCCGTCGGGTCCGGCAAGTCCACCCTGCTCAAGTCCGTCGTCGGGGAGACCTACCGCTTCGCCGGGTCCGTCGAGTACTTCACCACCGCCGCCGGCGCGGACGCGGACGCGGACACGGGCGTGGCCTACTGCGACCAGGACGCCTGGATCCTCAACCAGAGCATCAAGGACAACATCTTTGGCGGCGCCGAATACGACCCCGTCCTCTACAGCCGCGTCATCCAGGCATGCCAGCTGGACGAGGACCTCAGCCTGCTACCCCGGGGCGACGAGACGCTCGTCGGGAGCTCGGGCGCCGCCCTCAGCGGCGGACAGAAGCAACGTATCGTAAGGCGCCCCTCCCCCCCCCTCCCACTATCGACAATAACGGATGCTGTGCTTTGCTGACACGGGGGTTACGCCGAGGCAGGCACTCGCCAGAGCGGTCTACAGCGGGAAGAAAGTCATCATCATGGACGATAACCTGAAGGGTCTAGACTCGAACACCGCCTCCGGGTGCTTCGACGCGCTGTTCGGCGCCGACGGCCTCCTGCGAGAACGGAATCAAGCCGTCCTGTTCGCGACGCATAACGGTGCATACCCATCCCCTCATCCCCCCCCCCCCCCCCCCTCGAGCTTCGAAACACTGACAGCACCACCGCAGCGCAATTGCTCCCTTTCGCCGACACCATCATCGCCCTCGGCAGCGACGGCAGGGTCTCGGAAAGGGGCTCGTACGAAGAGCTGAGCAAGAGCGGGGGGTACGTCAGCACGCTCCAGGTCTCGCAGCAAGAAGGAGGGCGGCAGGCGGAGGAGAACGGCGCCGGCGAAGTGGGCGACAAACCCGTCTCCTCCTCGGCCGCAGCCGCAGCCGCCGCGCCAGACGCCTCCAAGACGCCCAACGCTCGGGGTGCCGCTAACACGAGCGCCCTCGCGTACTACATCAAGTCCATGGGGGTGTCCTCGTTCGCCCTGTTCTTCGTCATGGTGCTTCTCCAGACGTCTTGCAGTACCATGCAGAGTATGTCCAGAAATCCCTCCCCAGTCGCGTAGCATAGAACTGACTTTCCTTTTCGCAACAAGGGGTTTGGGTCAAGTACTGGGTCGCGGCCAACGAGGCCGGCGGCGAGGAGAACCTGGCCCTGTGGGCGGGCATGTACGTGGGCTGGGGCGTCCTGACGGAGGCCGCCGTCGCCGCCGAGATTTTGTGAGTAAAACAAAAAGCACACCGGGGATCCCCCTTTCGATGCGAAGCGTGTGCTGACGGGGTGGGCGTTTGTTTTCTCCAAGCTGGTTCCTCGTCGTCATCATCCCTCACTCGGCCAAGGGGCTTCACTTACGCATTCTCAAGGCCGCATTTGCGTAAGTTTCTTCTATTCTTCTGGGCGACGGTGTGTGCCGGATTGTCCCCCCCCCCCGCCGCCCCTCCATTGCAAGTTATGGCTGACCCGGGACTCCAGCGCGCCGTTGTCTTTCTTCGTCAAGACTGATACGGGCGTCATCATCAACCGGTACTCCCTTCCTGTCCTCGCATCGCTTCAGGATCTCTTGAACTGATATTCCCCCACCAGATTCAGCCAGGACATGAACCTCATCGACGTGCCGCTCCCAATCGCGTTCCTCCTAACAAGCGACAGTAAGGAATCCCCTCTCTTGTCCCCGGATGGCCTGTACAACTGGTCTAGGCGCAGATGCTAACCTACGCGCTAGCCCTCACCATGACCATTGCAGACATCATCCTCACCTGCGCCGCAACGGCTTACCTTGCCCTCGCCGTGCCCGTCCTCGCCGCCGTCCTCTGGGCGATCCAGCACGTCTACCTCCGCACCTCGCGTCAGGTGCGCCTCCTCGATCTCGAGGCCAAGGCGCCAATCTTCTCGCACTTTGTCGCCTCCTTCTCCGGACTCGTCACCGTCCGCGCCCTCGGCTGGGCCGGCCGTGCCGGCGACGAGAACCTCGCGCGGCTCGACCGCTCCCAGCGCGCCTTCTACGCCATGGGGAGCCTGCAGAAGTGGTTGCTCCTCGCGCTCAACCTCACCGTCGCTGGGCTCGCTGTTCTGCTCGTCGCCACGGCCGTGGCACTGCGCGACGTTGTGGACTCCGGCCTGCTCGGTGTGGCGCTCGTCAGCGTCACGGGCTTCGGGCAGCTGTTGACGGGGCTCCTGGGCAACTGGGCGATGCTTGACACGAGCCTGGGTGCCGTGGCTAGGATCAGGGAGTTCGAGAGGGAGACGCCCTCGGAGGAAAAGGACGAACAGACCCTGGGGGCTTTTGGGGAATGGCCGCCAAAGGGGCAGATCGACATGATCAACGTCTCGGCGGCCTACGACGACCACCGGGTCCTCAGCGGCATCGACCTCTCGATCAAGCCGGGCGAGAAGGTGGCCGTCTGCGGCCGCACAGGCAGCGGCAAGTCCACTCTGCTGGCGCTTCTCCTCCGGCTGCACGAGCCGTCCACGGGAGCGATCGAGATGGACGGCGTGGACATCGCGAGCGTGCCCGTCAAACAGCTCCGCGAGTCCCTCGTGGCTCTCCCTCAAGACCCGCTCTTCCTGCCCGGAACGGTGCGCCGAAATCTCGACCCATTCGGTGCCCGCGACGACGCTGCCGTCTGGGGCGCGCTGGAGAAGACGGGGCTCGAGAGCCTCTTTGAGGATAAGGGAGGGTTGGAAGCGGACCTGAACATGGACTGGCTCAGCGCGGGACAGAAGCAGTTGTTTTGCATTGCGAGGGCCATGCTGAGGGACAGCCGTGTTCTCCTGCTCGACGAAGCGACCAGCAGGTGAAATTTTCTCAGAAGCTTGGTTAGTGGGCGATAATGCATGCTAACATGCCAATAGTCTCGACCAAGCAACGGAGCGAATTGTCCAAGACCTCATCAGAAGCGAGTTCCGAAGGTGGACCGTCGTGGTCATTGCCCATCGCCTAAAGACAGTCGCAGACTTTGATAAGATTGTGACGCTTCAGGACGGACGAGTTGCCGAGTTTGACCATCCCAAGGCATTGCTCGAGAAGGGGGGTCTCTTTGCTTCCATGTGGAAGCTTCAAGAAGGATGAGCACGGCTGGTGCTTTATGTATAATCCGGCTGGCGACGGTAGGAAGATTCTCGGAACATTCCTATTACTCTGTTGTGAGCATATCGCCGATTCGCGGGGGGGGAGACATAAATGGAGTCATTATATGCGGGTATTGTCTCATTATTTTCGTAGCTTGGTTGGTTGTATTTCCAGTTATTTGATTTTCTTTCAGAGTCCCCAGTGGTCTCAGCCGCTCATTTGCTCTTCATACGCTCGGCCGCCTTCGCGGCAAGACCCTTGACTTCTTCGTCCCCCAGCGAGGCGTGCGCCGATGCGAACGCCTCGGCCCATGCGCTCCACCTCTCCTCGTTCAAGCCCTTCCATTCGCGGTCGCCGAACTTGGCGCCGGCCTTGCCCGACTTGGCTTCGAAGTTGCGGTTTTTGGCGCTCAAATTCTGCAGGGCATCACCGGAGTAGGTGATCCAGAGGTAGGCTTGCCTCACAGCGGCAGCGACATCTGCGCCGGCGGGGTGTTCTTCCTCAAAGGCGGTGCGCAGGGCCCAGAGGCCGTAGAGGGAGAAGTCAAAGGGGTCCTGGGGGTTGTTGAGGTCGGCGCGAGCCGTCAGTTGGGCGGCGAGGGCGGAGAGGTTGTCCCAGGCTGTCTTTTCGTCCTTGGATGCGGATGTGTCAAGAGCGTCTAGCAGATGGTTAGTGCCTTTGGTTATTCAAGACGAGTGCCAAGCATTAATGTCGTGTAATGGAGTATCTTGAGAGAAAAGTGTTAAATGAGCAACGTACCAAAGTTCCACAAGTCACGGGCGACCCAGCCAAAGGTGGTAAGATCCTTCCAGACAACCTGGTTGCTCAGCTTGAGAGGCTGGCCGTCCGAGGCGGTGACCGTGGTGTTGCGCAGGCGTTGCAGAAAATGGACCAGGGGACCCTGCTTCTCGGGAGAGGTTTGCTTGGCGACAGCAAAGACGGCATTATACGTGTCCCAGAGGAAGTCCTCAATGTCGGACTGGGAACTCTTTGCAAGGGTGTTAAATTCCTGGACCGTGTCGTCGAGGGCCTTTCCGTCGGTAGCACCGGACTTGACGAAGGCGTCGAGAGTCTTGTAGGCGGGCAGCGCCGCGATGGTAGCATCTACGCTCATTCTGGGGGTATCTTGAGTGGTGGGGGGGTAATGAGGAGAGAGAATGCGCGGGATGGTTAGAAGAAGTTGAGATGAAGGATGACTGGAACGGTGAAGGTGAAGGCGACAGATGTGACAGACTGACGGCGGCACCGGTGCTAGTAGTGTCGATGGCGGCTTTATGGCGATGTCGCAAACGGAAGATGGAAACTTTGGACGAGGGAGGCAGCGCTGCTTCACTGACGTCGCCAGCGTCGAGAGCCGTGTTTGGCGACGACGCACTGTGTGGCGTCGACTCCGCGCGGGTGGGGGTGGGGGAGGAGGCAGCGGGGAGGTGCAGACAGCAAAAGCAGGAACGACAAACACGCAAACCCCGTCGCGCCTGTCGTTCAGGTCGACGGGTATGGCTGAGGCTGAGTCTGCGGCGTTGGTGGAAGTTTCCCAAGACAAGTAGTGTCTGACCAGGTAGGAAGGAAGGAAGGCATTTACTAGTACCAAGGAAGGTAATCACCAAGGTACGTATCCAAGGCGGACCCACTCAAGGTCGTTCATTGTACATAAGGAAGGAACGTGTTTGAACCCGTACCTGTACTACTTACTACCCACCAATCGACGTTTGGCAGCTTAGTTCTTCCGTTGCGCCTCTTCCTTCCGTCCTCGCTATGGGACACTAGTGCTTGCCTTCAGTCGATTGGCTCCTGCCGTTCTGCTCGTCCAGAACTCCCCAGGAAAGAAGCGCTGCAAGAAAGGGGCCAAGGGCCAAGGGCCAATAAGAGCACACGCAGTTACGAGAAAGAGTGGGGGTCGGCGGCCTCTGCAAATCCAAAATGCAAAGCATCGCATCGCTTCTTTCCTTTGCAAATATCCGTAAGCAAGCTTATTATTCCTAGCCAAGCAACGGTTCAATGCGAACCTTGGTGCACGTGACACCCCAGCATGTGTCGCCTTTGGTCCCTTGGTTAGTTACCTACCGTACATAAGTAACTACGATGTAGGTAATGTAACTCAGGTTGTGGTTCGGGTTCAGGTTCATGCACCGTAAATCATCAGGCCTTAGGTATCCATCCCTCTCTGTCTTGTTGCATTGCATTGCTCCTCGAGCCCAGAATGGCTTCGCATGCGAGCATCAGGCCTTGGCCGCCTGAAAGACAAGAATAACAGATGTTGGATCTGAAGCGGGCTTGTATCTGGTGTGTATTGTTGAATGTAGAGATGAACGGAGCATCTCCCGACTTGGCGGACGGCAATTGGGCGCCGTGCCGAGCAAAGTTACTCAATTCATCCAATCCGGGCAGTTATCTCGAAGTTTCATTCCGTCCTCGAAACCTCCCCCCACCCTCTTCGTCAGTCAAACAAACAAGGCCAGTTCGTCGTTCTTTGGTATCGCGGCCCGGCCCTCTTCCCCCTTGTTTCCCCTCCAGATTGTTCTTATATTCCTCCTTCGTCTATTTGTTCCCATCGCGGCATTGACGGAGCCGTTCCATCGGCAAAACCTTCTCGGACGCTTGTCAACGTCCTCGCCGCGGCACGAGACTCGCCTTCATATCCCGGCATCTCATCCACGACGAGTCTGTCTCGCTCGTCCATTTCACCAACTTCACAAACCTCACTCTTCATTTCCTGACTCTTCACGAACCTCACTCTTACACGCACCCACGCACCCACACACACACACACACATACACGCACAGCGCCGTCGCCCATCATGGTCTGCCTCAAGCCTGCCTTCCTCCTCTCCCTCTGCGCCGTCTTCGCCGTCGCCGACTCCGTCCTCGCCTCCGACCAAGAGCTCGAGAAGCGCGAGGGCGTCATCTCCATCAGCAAAGCCATCTGCGGCGACAACAGCTACACCCGGCAACAGATCGAGGAGGCCACCGCCGAGGGCTGCCGCCTCTACTTCGCCGGCGAGCAGGTCGGCACCAGCGAGTACCCCCACCGCTTCAACAACCGCGAGAACCTCGTCCTCGCCACCGCCGGGCCCTACCAGGAGTTCCCCATCATCCCCTCTGGAAACTACACCGGACGTAGGTCTTTTGCTCCCGATCCTCCTTCGTGCACGTCGTTGCAACACGATCGCACCTGCTAACACGTGCCCTCAGGATCTCCCGGCCCCGACCGCGTCATCCTCGACCCCAACTACCGCGGAAGCTGTGTCTACGTCGGCACCATGACGCACAGCGGCGCCACCGACCGCAACGGCTTCATCGCTTGTAACCAGACCAAGTCGTCGTCGGGGCCCAATGGCGCTTCCGCTGGGTCCACCTTCTCGGCCTCGGCATCACTCGGCGTCGCCGCGTGCATTCTGTCCATGCTGGCCCTCACTGCATGATGAAAATGCGTGCAAGCAGATGCCGAGAGGAAGACCCGGCCCATGTTGTCCGGGAACTCCCCGCGACCTGGTCCAGTCACCCTCTGGACCTCATCCGGGCCGGTCTCCGACTGAGAGAGATGATGATGACGATGATGGAGAAGTAGGGATAGCACCGCTTTCCCACCATTTGAGTTGACTGGGAGAGCATCGCGCAGGAAACATATGCAGATGTGATGAATAAGACCGTACCGTCTCCTGTTTTGGATATTGGTTTCATACCCGACCGCAAAGTCGCGCGTACGCATGTTTTTTTTTTTTTTTCTTTTTTCTTTTTTTCTCTGCTTATCGCAACGGGACTACCAATCGGCCCGCTGGGCTTCTGAAGACATTGCCTTCACCAGATATCGATTTCAGCCGAGGCGACAGCACCGATGGGATGATTAGGACCCGGCATGTTACCGCACGTCACTTTCGGTTTACTACGTAGCAAGCGGATTTGTCTTGTCCAGAGGCCGTCGTTGGCAACAATCCCACTGTTCATATCCCACCGATCGTTAGCTTACCGAAATATCATAATTGCTACCGCATGCCGAGGAGGTGACAATGTTCAAGAGAGGCGGCATCGCGAGAATAAAGTCTGTGTCGAACCCCTCCCCCCCCTTGCCGTAGTCCTCCATCCAATTACAACCCCTGCTAGAGACTCTTTATGTAACCCCACTCCTGCGTTGCTTACTTGCCTCAACACCACGTCTGCCTGCTCGTCAGCTTCGACTCAAAATCTCGCGCCGTGCTGCTTCACCCCCGCACTCGCGGGTTTAGACACACGGTAATCCTCGTGTACCTCTTCCCGTGAGCCGCCACTCGCGACAACTCCCATCAGAGATGATCTGCGAGTTCTGCCGCTCCACTGTGCTCGAGTCCGAACGGAGATGGGACTACCACCACCGGCACGCAGCCTCCTTCGAGGCCTCGGTGCGATCGGGGTGCCTTTTCTGCACGCGGCTTGCCGAGGAGCTCGGGAGCTTGAGCCCCTGGTTTGACAGCGACCACGACATCAACGCCGTGTACCGCTGGAACATCCGTCAGGCGTACAGGACCAGGGACACGCAGAGCCACGTCTCTGTCAGGTTCAGGCCGGTGCCCGGCAGGAGTGATGGTGCCAAGAGGAGCGAACATCTCCCAGATGTGCAGTTCCACATGTATCCCAAAGATGGTGAGGGGCCGGCCCAGTTCATCAAAAAACAAAGGAGAGGGAAAAATTATTAAAAAAAAAAAAAGAATATGTCTCCTGTGGCCACCCAAATGCGCTAATCATAAGCATGATCCAGACTTCGAGACGGACCTTGATGAAACAAATCTAGGCGCCGGCACGGACTCTGACCAGACGCTGAGGCAAATGAGGGCGTGGATGGACGACTGCGTCAACCACCACCCCGAGTGCACCAGGCGCCACGCCAGCCGCGACTTCGTGCCCACGCGCGTCCTGGACGTCGGGCCCCCCGGGGACGACGACGACGACGACGACGACGACGACGACGACGACGACGACGACGACGACGACGACGACGACGACGACGACGACGACGACGACGACGCCGCCGCCGCCGCCTGGCCGCCGTCACACGTCCGCGTCGTCGACACGAACGAGACCCCCATCCGCGCGCCCTACCTCACGCTGAGCCACTGCTGGGGCGACGGGGCCTTTGTCCAGCTCACCGAGGCCAACCTCGCCGCCTTCACGACCCGCGGCGTGCCGTGGCAGGACGACGCCGAGGGCGGCAGTCGCGGGATCAGCAGCAACGCCACCTTCGCGCAGGCGCTGCGCGTCGTCCGGCAGCTGGGCCAGCGCTACGTCTGGATTGACTCGCTCTGCATCATCCAGGGCAAGGGGTCCGAGGGCGCCCACGTCGAGGACTGGAAGGCCGAGGCGCCGCTGATGCACAAGGTCTACCGCAACTCGTTCTGCAACATCGCCGCCGCCGACTCCAGGAACCACACCGAGGGCCTGTTCCGGCCGCGGCCGCGGCGGCCCGGTTTCGCGCCCGTCTACTACGCCGGCCGCGCGCCGTCGAGGGTGTTTGGCGACGCGGTCTGGAGGGTGTTGGAGCACGACCACTGGGACAGAGGCCTTCTGAGCCGCCATCTTTATACCCGCGGCTGGGTCTTCCAAGGTACGTCGATCTACCCCCCCCTCTCCCACTCGGTCACATAGGCCGCGCGAAACATCGCTCACAGACCCTTTCCCCCCCCTTTCGTAGAAAGGCTCCTCTCCCCACGCCTCCTCCACTTCGGCGCGGGCCAGGTGTTCTGGGACTGCGCGGCGCTGAGCGCGTCCGAGAGCCTGCCCGACGGCCTCCCTGCGGCCCTCGACGACGCCGCCGCCGCCGCCACCCACCGCAGCTGGCGCCGCCAGCTCCAGGACGCCGCGCTCTCCGTGCCGTCCCTGGCCGGCTCGACGGCGGACTCGATCCGCGGCTTCTGGACGGACGCCGTGCACGCCTACACCGGCTGCGACCTGACCTTCCCCAGCGACAGGCTGGCCGCCGTGTGGGGCGTCGCGAAGCTCGTGCGGGACGCCCTGGGCGAGGAGTACGGCGCCGGCCTGTGGACGAACGGGCTGCACGAGCAGCTCGCGTGGCGGGTGGCAGATGGCCGGAAGGCGGGCGAGAAGGGAGGAAGCGCCGGCGGCGGGTTCCCGTCCTGGTCGTGGGCGTCTGCGAAAGGCGCCGTGGAGGTTGCGCCGCCGGTCCCGGACCTGCCGCGGTTTTATATCGCGTCGGGGCACGATGGGGGCGCTCTCAGGTTCCTGCTGAAGAACGCCATCTTTGGACGGTTCGAGGGGGAGCACTCGGCCTCGTGGAAGGAGGAGCTCGTAATTATGGCGAGGAAGCTGGAGGAGACGTCGACCAAGATGTCCAGGAAGGTCGCGGCGAAGGCCACCATCGCCTTTGCTCCGATCCCGGAGGAGTCTTCTGACGTGAAGGACCACGAGGACCTGGATAAGCAGCCCGGTCTGGGGAGAGAGGGGGGCCTCAAAATCAAAGGACCGGACGCCAAAGACACTTTCCAAGGGCCTGCACAGACCGAGACGGGGATCGGAAGGGACGAACCCAAGGACTCCGGGTCTAGAAACCCAGGTCCCGGCAGCAAGGATGTCGCGAAGAAGGGGCGCAACGCAGACATACCGTCGGAGCTTCTGTGCAACGAAATCGCCGTTCGGGCGCACATCTGCAAGGGCACCCTCCAGCAGGCGGCTGCCGAGGACGGGGAGTGGACGGTGGCCGTCGAGGGCGTGACGCAGGACGACGCCGTCGTGGAAGCCTTTCCGGACTCCCGACCCCGCGAGAAGAGCGCCCCGTGCGAGCTCCTTTTGCTGGCGGTCTCGAAGGAGGTGTGCGACGAGCTGGGCGACTGGGTCCCCGACGAGGGGTACCTCGAGGAGGAGGACATATTCGGCACGCACTACTCGGGAAGCGCACTCCTCGTCGAGAGGGCCGGGGAGGATCGCTTTAGAAGGGTTGGCGTCGTGCTCTTCCGTCAGCTTGATGCGGATAGTTGGCGGTGTTTACGACGGGCTTGCGGGCAGGACGACGAGATGATGGAGGGGGAGCTTGACGTTGGCGATGGTCGGAAGGTCTGGCTGTTATAAAATCAAATGAGTAAGGGCTTGTATCAACGGGTCCTTCATGGTTGCAGATTATGCATTGTTTCAACCATGGCAAGGAAAATACTAACCAAGGTAACTGATGACTGCGGCTGCATGTGAGAGAAGAGTGAGATAACTCGGTAGACCTACCAACGCTGTCACAACTACAGGCTCGTCGCGATCAGATAAACCAAGTGGCGAGTTCTCCGGCCGATGCTCCATCAAATTCAACCCATCTATAATTAACCAGCAGTCGAGTGATGGATCATGAATAATGTACCTGTTTTGAAACATGCATGCTCTTGTCGTGAGAGCGGAACAGCGAGGCTGGCATTGTTCACTGTCCCAAGGTTACCCGGCAATCCATCTCATAGAAACGAACCTGCATCTCAAAAATCTTCTCACAACTTCATCCAGTACGGCCACAACGCTGCGTGGTCATGAGGCGTTGTTGAAAAGAAGGTGTCTTGTCCTCACGACAACATGGCGGATTTGGCGGGAAAGTGCACGAGCCATCAATGGACCCACTCGAATGCTTGACGATGCGCCCTTTTGGACCGCATTTCATCACGACTTGACATGTTACGCCCTTCGTGTCAAACGATGCAGTAGAAGCCGCTGGAACAGTCGAGAGCAGCAGGAACACATACTGCGGCATATATAGACATCTGCTTTACCTCGAGTCTGACGACGGAGGCGATTCCAAGGGCCAGAGAAACCTCGCATCACTCGTTGCGCAAGATGGCGTCAGCAGCGGCCCGGACATATCTCGCCTTCCAGCACAACGCCAAGCTGCACACGCTCAAGACCGTCGTCACCGCCGTCCGCCCCTTCGCCGAGCTCGAGGAGGCCAACCGCCAGCTCTACAAGGACGGCTGCGACGAGGACCACGTCGTCGTCACGGAGCAGACCATCTTCCACCCCCAGGGCGGCGGCCAGCCCTCGGACGTCGGCGCCATGTCGACGCCCGCCGGCGCGTCCTTCGCCGTCGCCTCGGCCCGCATGGACGCCGTCCGCGACGGCCGGGTGCTGCACTTTGGCCGCTTCCGCGACGGCGGCGCCGCGCCCTTCCGGGCCGGCGACGAGGTCGAGCAGGCCATCGACGCCGACAAGCGGCTGCTCCACTCGCGGCTGCACACGGCCGGCCACGTCCTCGGCGCCGCCGTGCGGCACCTGCTCGAGGCCGAGGTCGAGGGCTTCGACGAGCTCAAGGCCTCGCACTTCCCCGGCGCCGCCTCGTGCGAGTTCGCCGGCTCCATCGACGGCCGCTGGAGGGCGCCCATCCAGGCCCGCGTCGACGCCTACGTCGCCGCCGCCATGCCCGTCCGCGTCGCCTTCTGGGACGAGGACGACTTCCACCGCCGCGGGCTCGGGCGCCTCGTCCCCGCCGCCCGCGGGCCCGCGCCGCCCGGCGAGAAGTTCCGCGTCGTCGAGATCGTCGGCGCCGAGGTGTACCCCTGCGGCGGCACCCACGTCGACTCCACCGACCTGTGCGGGGAGACGGTGGTCAAGAAGATTTCGAGGAGCAAGGGGAACTCCAAGGTCAGCTATGCCGTGAAATGAAGCGACGGCGTGTGGCGTGCTCGTGGTCAGCTGTGCTGGCCTGCTTGTAATGAAAGCCATGTATGATAGACACAATCGACCGGGACGTGCGCCCAGTGCAGAGGCGTTGTTCTTAAAGCATCGCACATCCACATGCAGAAGTGGCGTGATGTCTGTTAGATGCTTGCTTCTCTACGCTGTATAAACTTCCACAATAAACAAGGTGTTCGACGTAGCCTTGAGCAGTCTTCCTACGAGAAGCACTCTGTTACTCTATCTCGAACGTCTGACAGGGTGTTCTATCGAACGCAGCGGCTCTTATAATCTCTCCATCCATGACACCATCAACATAATTGCAAGACTCGTCAGCATCGGTACGCGAATGGAATACAGGAGAGTTGGCAAGGGTAAGAAAGCTGCATCGCTTGCTTCTGCCAGCATTTCAACCCGTCCTCTCGACTCACCGTTCTCCCACGTAGCGCCAGCGCTCCTTGGGCATTTCCCGGAGGCCGTAAACCACAACCCCTCCACATATGATACACACTGCGTCTCTGAGTTCCAAAGAAAAGTGCCCCAGCCCGAAGTATCCCTTGTCGGTGATGAAAAACCTTCGGTTCAACCGTTCAATGAGTCGTAATTGTCGTAAGCTGGGCCGCCTCGGGTCTTCCCACGCCTTCAACAAGTCTGCTAAGCCCTGGTCGGTTTCGAACCTCGGCAGCGACAGCAAGTCAGAAGGTCCGAGGCGTCGGCACCCGTCAGCGCTCCCTTGCTTGAGGTCGACAAACACCGTCCTCCAGAAAGCCCTCACCCGAGACTCGCCGGTCAGATAGCCTCCGTCTCCCTGGGTGATCGTGCTCCGCCAGCGGCGTAAACATGCCCGCATCGCTTCTTTCCACGGCCCGTGGGCCTCGCCAGTGGAAAGGCACGAGCCCCAACCCGGGCTCTTGTCACCGATGGCTTTGACTCTGTCGAACGCTATCCCTTGCACGACGAGTATCGAGTCGTCGGCTTGGGTTTCAAACTGCGGGTGATCGGCCGTCGTCGTCGTCGACGTCGACGATGACGATGCGTCGAAACATTTTCTCGTTCTGGTCCAAACGGGTTTCGACAACGAATCAAAACTGTCGCTCCCGGCTTCCGAGTGTCCTTGGAGATCAGGAACCCACGACGGCAACCGGGAAAGCGTCGATGGCCGGCCCGTTCCAGATGCCGAAGTCCATGGAGCCGTAGATGAAACACGCAAACTCCCAGAAACAGCAAATCGGCAGTGGATCCTGGCCGCACCAGCACCCTACGTTGCGGCACAGGACGCTTTCCTGCAACGTCCACATCCTCGTCCACCACGGCCTCTGGAGGAGATTCAGGGCGTCTCCGAGGCCCGATGTTGACACGTCGTCTCCGAGTGCCGCCAAGAAGCGGCTGTGCAGGCGTCTGAACCCTTCAACAGTCATGCTCTCTTCCCCCGGGGGGCCCCAATCCATCCGGGGAGGCCTTCTCAAAGGTGCGCAGGAGGTCGATTCCGCGGCCGGAGCCTTCCGGTGCGGGCTCGCCCAACCACACGTCTACGAGCGCGGCGCCAGCGTAGATGCAGTTCATCTGCCGGACCTGGAGGTTCCGCTCGGCGACGCTGCCCTGGTCGATGCAGATCGCGTCCACCCACAGGACCTTGCGCTCAGAGGAGACGCTTCTCAGCGCCGCAAGTAGCTGGTGGAGGCTCTTTCGAATGAGAAAAGGCCGCCCGTCCATCATAATAGACTCGTAGATCTTCGAGTCGCCCCAGGCGTACGACAAAGCTTCGTATGCCAAAGATTGGCCCATCTTTTGGGTCACGAGACGGCAGACCAAAGGTTCTCGACGTTCGGCTGGAGGTTCCAGTATAAGCAAGTGGAACCATCCCATGGACGAGAGGTCAGTCTGGTAATGCAGAGCGTTTTGTGCGGTGGACTCCATCTGCTTTTAGAAATATGGGAGACGAAAATGACGTTGACGTTGGCGATGGGATGGAAGACGCCGGAGTGGTATAAAACCTATGAGCTTTACTTATGTATCCGGACTTCTCGGCGCGTTGCTATCAAGGTTTTACTGAGAAGGCCGACTACAGAATGCACGCTGTATGTAGTAAATACAACAGGCTATTTCTACTTGTACCATAACCCTTGCATCTTTGTGCAGCCTGATAGGTGGTGGTCAGCAAGCAGCCAGGCTGGCGAACAAGAAGAGGGCGCGCAGAGAGGGAACCCATTAGAGATTATGTAGAAAGTCAGCTCAAAGAAAGGCATAGGCGCATGACGGGCAAGAGACACCAAGGCAGTTGATTGTGAGTCCAACAAGAATCATAAATCATCGTGTCTAATCTATACGAGATATCTGTCACGATAGCCTCATGCATTTCCACCTTCTGTAATAGCCCTGTCAGGTGCTGTGGCACGTGGTGTTTCACACTCACTTCCCTATATATAGGACCTCACTTTCGTTACTTACACTTACATAGAAATAAGCCTTTTAGACCTGAATCCTCATATGCCCTGCTGTGTGCTCTAACTCGTGACAATATCTATAACCTATACGTCACGCCCTGCCGACCGCCTCAAACCAATAAGCCGCCTCCTTAGTCTCCCTTCTTCCAAGATCATATCTAGATACGCAGAACCGAAATGCCGGTAATAGTCCGTTTATCATCTGAGAAAACCCTCTTTTTGTCCGTTCCGTCCACGTTGCAGCGGTAGATGCTGCCTTCGTTGTCGCTGAAGTAGACGTGGCCGTTCTCCCGGTCCAGAGTGACGCCGGCCGCCTCCTTGAGATCCCTCGCCAGGACCTCGTATTTGTCCGCCCCCTCAGCCCTCAGCAGCCCCGTCTTCGGGTCGATGCCGGCCCGGTTGAGGGTGTTGACACCGGGGGTCTCGCCGCGGGCCGCCCAGAAGATGGCGCCGGTCTCCTCGTCGACCTCTAGGCCTATGGGCTCGGGCAGGTCTTCCAGGAGGCAGGCGACGTCTCCCCTCGCCTCGGGGGTCGCGCCCGCGGGCATCTCAATGTCGGCGCAGAAGATGCGCCCCTGGTTCGACTCGCGCGCGCCCTTCTGCGTCCAGTAGAACTTGCCCAGTGTCGGCGCCACCGAGACGCCGACGCACCGAGACGCGGGGTCCGAAGCGTCGCGGCCGGCGGCGACCAGGGTTTCCAGGCCGCTGCCGTCCAGGTCGGCGCGGCAGACCCGCATGCCCTCGCGGTCGCAGAAGTAGATCTTCCCCGACGTGGGCTCGACGACGAGCTGCTTTGGCGTGTTGACGGCCCCGGGGGCGAAGAGAGACCGCACATCGCCGCCGTCCAAGTTCGCCGAGAGGACGGCGCCGTTCGGCTCGCCGGGCGTTCCCATGCAAGTCCAGAACATGCGTCGGCTCTTCGTGTCGATGTCGATGCCGCCGGGGACGTCCTGTCGGTCCACGAGCACGCGTTCCACGTCGCCTTCCGACGAGAGCTGGAGTATCTTCCCGGACGCGGTCCGTTCGTCGGGATTCGCAAGCGCGAGGTCGAGGGCAAGGAGCTTGGGGAGACGCGGGTACAGGCCGCCCTTGGCTGACTTGTTGCCGAGCTTGCCCTTGGAGATGTACTCGCGTCGCAGGAAGTCGACCGTGTTCTCTGGGGATAGCCCACGTTCACGGACGTAGTGATCCTCGATAAAGGCGACTGTGTCGAGACCGACCACTATTGCGGCATCAGCACCACCCTACTCGATAAAAGGGTATGACAGGAAGGCTTACGATCCATCAGCTTGCAAGGCCCCACGCCATACTTGTATAGCTCGCAGAACAGAGTATCAATCTCCTCGGGGCTCGACACGCCCTCGGCCAGGATCGACAGCGTCTCCCTCTTGATCGCGGCCCAGAGACGGTTGAAGATGAAGCCTGTCGACTCCTTGCGCGCGATGAACGGTCTCGTGCCGACTTCCCTCTGCCTCTCCGACATGAAGGGGAAGTAGTCCGGGTTCGTGTGCCCGTCCGTCATGAGCTCGACGACCATGTTGGTCGGCGGCGTGTAGTAGTGCGTGTTCATGATTCTCGTCTTGGTCGCGTCCCCGACCTTGGCGAGCATCTCGGAGGATCGGTAGGAGGACGAGTTGCTGGCGAGGATAGCGTCCGCGGGGGCCGCGGCCTCGAGCTCGGCAAAGACGTCGATCTTGATCTGGATCCTCTCGGGGACGGCCTCGATGACGAGCCAGGCGTTTTCGACGGCCGGCGAGAGGTCCTCGAAGATCTGGACCGTGCCCGGGCTCTTGCTGCCGGATGCTGGATAGCTGTCGATGTTCTGCTTGACGTAATCTAGGCAGGGCTGATGCTGCTTGACGTCGGGTTCCCGGACCCGAACGTTGTAGCCGCCGGAGGCCCATGTGCAAGCTATCGTTCTGTGTCAGCTGCCGTCGCGTCGAGGCGGATTTCAGAGATTGTTGCTCACCGATGCGGCGACCTAGGACCCCGCCCCCGAGAACTGCGACCGGACGCTCACTGTAGTCTGATGGTACAGGAGCCATCGGAGCGAGTTGTATCAGAACGGACGAATGAGTGCGGGTTTACTGTCTAATGTTGTAATAAGATGCACAATGCCGAGTGATCTCTATCTACCAAAGGCAAAAGCTTGAGGGGAGTGGCAGCAAGGAAAAAGAGAAAAGAGAACCAGACGAAGCATCGCATTTTGATAGAATACCGTCTAACCTGTCGCAACGTTTCGGCGGAGCGCATAGCCATACCCTGAATACCCTCCGAACATAGGTGCCGGGTCACTCGGCGCCCTGTCGGTCTAGTCGCCGGGGTCTGCAACGGGATATGGTGCGATTATTGCAACACCAGGGTCAATGATTACCTGGTGGACGGAAGGGGACTTTGTGCAACTTGGGTTAACCTTTGCAGGTAAGTTTACAACTGCAGGATTAACCTCGCTGGCAGCTATTCAGATGAAAGTTAAACGTCGCCCTGGCGGTTGTCTGTTATCCTCCCGCAGTTGTTAACAGCTCTCGGCTAACCATCAATCTTTTGTGCGGAGAGTCTCTGAATGAGAGAAAACGTTAAAAAGCAGTCTTTTTGGTAGCGTCACCCTTGCATTCACACTTAAACACTGCCTAGTTGAGGGGCAACCGTTTCATGTACGCCGGATTCATGTCCTGGCTCTAACCACTAATTCTGGCATTGGGAAAGACTGCAATCATATGGACGCATTCAAGCTGCCTTGGACAAGTTGGAAAAGTGTAGCTCGCCCTCCGAGGCTTTGGCTAGTCTATCCGGGCCCAGTGGGTCGTCTCCGTCCTTTCCGTGCCGGTTCCGGCATCCGCAAAGCTGCGGAGCGGAGCAAACGCTACCGGCCTCGGTGCTCAAGCCTCTGCATCAAGGCTCATGTCGGCCTCGTCCGACACGGAGACTCACCGGTTCGAGGACAGTTGGATGTGGTGAGGGGGTCCGCGCATCTTTCCTACTAAGTGCGGGCCTTATTCCGCCTTTGCTACTCCATCTTGGGTTCGAGATACCCTCTTCTCCCTCCATCAAACCCCGCCGTGCAAGTGCGCAATCTCGCAGAACTGAATCTTGACCAACTCAGGGGTTTGTTTCCCACCGTGCCATTCCTCAACATACTACTTTTTTCCATTGGGTTAAGCGTTATGTGATGAAGATGTACTCTGATGAGCTGTTCCTTCCATTAATGAGACTTAGAGGTGCTTTACCAGCCTACTTCGACTCAGCAGTAGTCCAGCTATCATGTTTCGCTGGATCTTTGGGTTACACCAGTGCAGTCCCATTCGGGACACGGTCCGTTGAGCTTTGGCTCTTTACAAATAATGAGTTCCGAATGGCTCATTCGACCTAGGTAGGCCTCTATTAATCCTACATCCCTAGCCGCAGCCATCAAACAGCATCGTTGTCGTCCTTTGCATCGATGTTCTTGGTGATCGACCCCGACTCGCCCACCTCCGCGGTCAACACTCTCCGCTTTTCCTCTCGGCGCGCCATGTAGGTGAGCCCAATGGTCCAGATGACCAAGGCGATGGAGGTGGCGATCATGGCCCACATGCCCCTCTGCACACAAAAGGTAAGTAAAGGTCCCATGCCACGCAATCTCGTTGAGGGCCGGGGGGACGACTTACGGTAAACCACGGGGCCATGGAGGCGCCGTAGAAGATGATGCTCCACCAGCTGTTGACGACGTTGCTGCCCAGGTTCATGCCGGCCAGCACGACGCCGCGGAAGACGGGCTCCTCGTACCTCATCGCGTCGTTGCACCAGGCGAAGAAGGTGGCCTGGCACGCGTACACGGCGCCGGCCCAGTAGTAGGCGCCGAACACGACCGACGTGGACGCCGCGCTCGTCGGGTCCCGCGCCGCCGCGAGGACCATGGCCGAGGTCGCCACGCCCGTGACGCCGATGAAGTAGGCGACGAGGTAGCGCTTGCCGCCGAAAAAGTCCGTCAGCGTCGCCCAGAAGAGCGTCGACGCGATGCCGACCGCCGCGACGCCCGTCGGGTAGTTGTTGAGCTGCGCCACCGTGTACTTGCTCACCGGGTGGCTCTTCATGTACAGGCCGAGCAGCGCGTTGGTGCTGAAGGACTCGGTCTCGCCGGCGATGACCCAGAGCACGACGAACCCCCACCAGTACCACGATGTGAGCACCTTCTTCATGAACCGCAGCGTGAGCGGGGACCTCTCCTGGATCTCGGGCACCCTCGACCGCGCCAGGGCCTTCTCCTCCTCGGTGAAGTAGAAGGCCGTCGTCGTGTGCGGGGTGTCGGGGAAGCACAGGAAGCCGTAGATGGCCACGGGGATGGTCAGCAGGCCGTCGATGACGAAGAGCCAGCGCCAGCCGCTGAGGCCGTGCAGGCCGTCCATGCTGCTGTGGATGCCCGTCTGGATGAAGCCGCCGAAGAAGGTGCCGGCGAGGCCCGAGGCCGTGAAGACGCCGCTGCGCTTGCCGAGCTCGCGCTCCGTGTACCACGCGCCCAGGATGTAGTGCGTGCCGACGAAGGTCGACGCCTCGGCGATGCCCTGGAGGAACCGGATGGCCATGATCGACTGCGGGCTGTGGACGCTGGCGGTGCACATCGTCAGGGCGCCCCAGACGACCATCATGAGCGGGAACCAGATCCTCGGCTTCACATAGTGAAGGGACAGGTTGGACGGGACCTGTCCGATGACGTAGCTGGACTGGCGGTTCAGTTACGAGAACGAAACGAGACTTCACGCAGAGGATGCAGCGTCTTTCCTTACCCGACAGTGAAGCACGTGTTGATCTGATTGAGCTGGGTTCCCACGAATCCCAGCTCTTCCTTCATGCCAGAGACGTATGCATTGTTGAGGTTGGAACGGTCAAGCTGCAGCCGGGTCAGAACATGCTCATTGCTGCACGACGCTTGGGGGAACCAGGACGGTGGTTTCACTTTCCAATACTTACATAGTTCACCAGGTAGCCTTGCAATTGTTAGCCTTTCTGTTCGAGACACGGCACGGAAGAGGAGGTGGACGTACTCAGACAGCAGAACGTCAAAATGAAGAAATCACACTTTTGGAGGAGCTTGCGCTCTCCCGGCGCATACTCAGCGCTCAGGTACTGGCGGACCTTGTCGAATGCCATGTTGGACGATCGGTCAATGAGCCTCCCGTTAGCAAAAGCCGGATTACACTATCGCTTCGACCAACTGGCGGCGGAACTGCGCAGACTCGGTCACCACACCCCGTTCACCTTGGACGTTGAGCTGAAGTCTGACCGGCTTCTTATGAGTAAAGCACGTCCAAGCCCAGGCCCCGTTTGCGAGCTGGCTTCCCGACGCCGACGCGACTTGAACTGAGGCCGGTATCGCCCAAGAGATAAGGAATTTGGTCACAGGAATAAATAGCAGGGGTGTGGCTGCTCTTATCTCGTACACTTGATTACGGTCGAGGGCTGATATCCACTGGTGCCGATTCCCGTCGGAATGCACCTTGATTGGATGGGCCCCTGTTGCACTGTGAGCTTTCCCAACACCTGTATCCTATCTGGCCGCTGCCGAGAAAGATTGCTGCCCACGGTCGGTTGGACCCCCGGCAACGGACCGGGATGGGATGATAAGCTTACCCAGATCCTCCGGAGGGTACGTCGTCCGAGGCCGGGACTTGCAGCTCGCAGTTCGCAGGGACGAGACCCCTTCCCCTGAGCTTCCAGGCACGCCCGATACGCTTCCAGGATAGGGACAGGTATCGCGCTGTACCGGCGTAGACACGTGGGTCGGGATGAATGAACGGACTCTTGATGCGTTGGTGGTCTGGAAAGCAACTGGAGTTTGGCGGTATGGTTTGACAGAGTTTAGTTTTTTTTCCTTTTTTTAGTTTTTTTTTTTAACGCTGGACTACAAATGGAAGAAATTCGCTAGTGGCGTCCCACTTTGCGAGCGTGCTCATGTGAATATGGAGAAGAAAGAAAAAAAAGGAAAAAAAGGGGGAAAAAAGGGGGAAATTCTCATCAGAGTCTTATGTTTTTGTGCCCATCTCCAAAGATGCAAGCCGCCATCGATCGTCCTCCCCCAACACACGGGAAAAGAAGGCCGGCGATGCTGACGTCGAGAGAACGTGCTACATTGGTTCCGGCGCAGCAGCGAAGCCCAACTCTTGCTGGCTTGTCTGCCATGTATGTCCCTTGACTCACAACACGTGGTACCGCTGCCGAACCGCCGGACGGCACCTATGACGCGCGCCTGAGTGAGATAGGCATGGTCTACCAGACGCTATCTTGGACGGATCCGACTTGCTGGCGCGGAAAGGGAATTAGCGTCACCCCGGCTGTTCGAAAGGGTGTGTTTTCGACCCCTCCGCTGGACTGTGACAAGTCTCTGGATGTCATTATCCAGAGACTCGGAGACGACTCCGCCTCCATCGGGGTTCTCAGTGTGCCACACGGACCGGAGACCAGACGCTTATCGATGATGAGTGTTGGTGCGGGCAGCAGCGGGTGTTCCGCATGGGTGTTGCGCGCCGCAGTCTTAATGTTTTCCGGGCCATCTTATCTATTGAACGATCCCCCTCCTCGTTGTCATCAACCCCACCATTTACAGTTCCCGCGGGCTCAGTTAGCACTGTCGCCGTCCTGGCCACTCGGTCTCTTCTCTCCCCGCGACCTCGTGCGATGCGACGGCGTCGTGCGACGTCGGGAACCCGTATCACCGATGGTTGGTATGCGGTCCGGCCACCTCTGCGCCACGATCCCCAGACCGTCGTTAGTCGCAGCATGTAAATAGTATATAATTTAACAGATCCTGCTCGGTTCCAGTCGCTTCTGAGTATTGTCTACTTCTTGTGTCGTCCCCCCCCCCCCCCCCCCCCCACGTCCCCTGTCCTATCTTATCCCCAACCTGCTTTACACGTACGCGGACAGACAACACGCTCGTTCATGATGGGAAGCTTGAAAGCCGAGACCTGGGAGCTGGCGGCCGCCAAGAAGCGCGAATCTCTCGTCGCGTCGTTCCCCTCCGAGTGGCTCGTTCCCGAGGATCTGCTGCCCCCGGCGTCCCAGGCGGACGTCACGGCCTGGCCCAAGACGTCCGGCTGGTTCACCGAGGCGGAGCTCGCCATCACTGAGAGCACGGCCGCCGAGCTCATCCAGAAGCTCGCCTCCGGCCAGCTGAAATCTCTCGAGGTCACAAAGGCCTTCTGCAAGCGCGCGGTTGCCGCCCATCAACTGGTGAGTCGAGGGTGCTCTAGACTTTCTTTTTTTTTTTTTTCTCCCGCGACGTGCAGGCCTCCTCTCTGACCCGGTCTCCCCTCCACGTAGACAAAATGCCTCTCTGAAACTTGCTTTGACCGCGCGCTCGCGACGGCGCGGGCCAGGGACGAGCACTTCGAGCGCACCGGGCAGCCCGTCGGGCCCTTCCACGGCTTGCCCATCTCCCTCAAGGACAACTTCAACCTCAAGGGCCTCGACGCCACAGTGGGTTTCGCGTCGCACGTCGGCAGCCCTGCCGAGTACGACGCCTCGCTCGCCGCCCTGCTCGAGGATGCCGGCGCCGTCTTCTACGTCAAGACCAACGTACCCACGGCCATGATGATTGCCGAGTCTGTCAACAACGTCTTCGGCCGGACGGTGAACCCGCGGAACAGGAACCTCACCAGCGGCGGAAGCTCCGGCGGCGAGTCCGCGCTCATCACGATGAAGGGAAGCCCTCTCGGTATCGGGACCGACATTGGTAAGCCCCCTCCCCCCCCCCCCTCCGGCCTCTCATGCGATGTGAGACCCGCGAGCTCATTTTGACAAACCCGCAGGCGGCTCTCTTCGCATCCCCGCCGCATGCACGGGCATCTTCACCCTGCGGCCCTCTTTCGGCCGCTTCCCGACGCTGGGCTGCCGCTCCGGCATGGGCGGCCAGGAGGCCGTCCAGTCCGTCAACGGGCCCATGACGCGCACGATCACGGACCTGGAACTGTACAGCAAGACCGTCGTCGGCCGCCAGACATGGCTCCACGACCCGCGCTGCGTCCCGATCCCCTGGCGCGACGTCCGGCTGCCCGAGAAGCTCAAGATCGCCGTCATGTGGGACGACGGCATGGTCCGGCCCACGCCGCCCGTCGCCCGCGCGCTCAGGCAGACCGCCGAGAAGCTGAGGGCGGCCGGCCACGAGGTCGTCGACTGGGACCCCCGGGACCAGGCGCAGGGGCTGAGCCTGCTGGGTCGCATGTTCGTCGCCGACGGCGGCATCTCCATCAAGAAGGAGCTGGAGAAGACCGGGGAGCCCTTCAGGCCCGAGATGAAGGCGTACGAGGAGGCCAAGGAGCTCGGGACGTACGACATGTGGCAGCTGCACATCGAGCGCACGGGGTTCCAGAAGCGGTATCTGGATCGCTGGAACGCCGCCGGCATCGACGCCATCCTCTGCCCCACGACGCCGTTTGCGAGTGCCAAGAACGGCCAGTTCAGGCATGGTAAGTTCTTGTTTCTGCGACGCTGCTGTTACAGACGCCCAGCCTAACATTTTCCTCTCTTCTCTAGTTGGATACACCGGTGTCTTCAACGTGCTGGACTACTCCTGCGTGTCGTTCCCCACGGGGTTGTCGGCGGACGAAAGTACCGACGTATTCTCCGACTCTGTTGGAGAGCCTCTAGGACCCGACTGCGCTGCCATCCGGTCCGAATGTAAGGATATTTCCCCTTTCGAGTGAGACGGGCTCGGCTGACCATCTGCGTAGACGATCCATCTGCCGTGCACGGGATGCCTATCAGCCTCCAGATTGTCGCGCGCCGACTGGAGGAAGAAAAGGCGATAGCGATGGTTGGGCATATTCTGGACGTTATATAAGCCTCTGAAGCCGCGGCACAAGCATAAAGCAATATAATCTAATTATGAACACGTCAGACAACAAGCAAGTTGTCTCGGAGACTACCAGGGAAATGCCAACATCCGTCCTGGCATATGGCGGAGCTGATCGGTTTCCTGGGTGCGTTGCATCACAAACCACTCCTTTATCTGATGGGGACTCTTTGGCCATGCGTGGACTCCAGTGTGTCGTCAACTCGAATCTAATATTTGATTGACATTACAACTAGCTAATTCTGACTACATCTACAACTTGAGCAGGGCCTTCAGGTCGACGACGCTGACGCTGACCTGGTTGTTGGCGCTGGGCGGCAGCCAGCCGCCGCCGATGATGGCGACCTTGCTGCCGTCGCCGAGGACGGCCAGGGACCGCGAGTAGGCGTTGGGCTGGGGCACGGAGAGCTCGACCCAGGCGCCCGGGTCTCCGAGGGCGCGGTTGACAAAGATGCTGGCCTGGCTGCCGCCGCTGAGGATGATGGTGCCGTTGGCGCCGCCCACGGGGGTCCAGACGACGAAGGGGGAGCTGACGGGGCGCGTGCCCTTGTCGGAGACGAGAGCGACATCGGCGGCGGCGAGGACGTTCTCGGGGTCGGCTGTGACGCGGTAGTGCACGCGGCAGCCGTCGGTGCCGCAGACCTCGAAGGTGAAGATGAAGTCGTTGTTGGGCAGCTTGGTGATGACGGGCATGCCGGGGCGGGCCTCGTAGCTGGTCGTGTCGGCGACGTCGTTGATGACGGGGCTCCAGGTCTTGAGGTCGGTCGTCGTCGCGTGGGCGAGCTTCTGGCCGAACTTGGGGTCGCGCTGGTCGGCGTAGTAGGCGATGAGCTTGTCGTTATGGAGCCTAGTCGGGTTCGGCCGGTCAGCTTGAGGCTCACGAGAAGGAGACGGTCCGTCCTTGTGTATCGTTTCTAGACTTACATCAAGAAGGGCTCCCAGACGGGGGTCAGGCCGTTGGTGGGACGGGCCTCGCCTCCGCTGGCGATGGCGCTTTGGAACTTCCAGGTGACTCCCCCGTCGGTGCTGGCGTAGACATCGAGCTTGGTCAGGCTCAGGTCCGTGGGGATGCTGTTGCCGGCGAGCAGGAGGGCGCCGGCCGGGAGACCAGCGAAGGCTGCGGGGAGCTCGTAGAGCATGGGCTGGTAGCGGAGGCCCCAGCCGTTGACGGTGTCCTGGACGCGGCCGATCTCCGACCAGGTGGCGCCGCCGTCCTGGGAGCGGAAGATGGGGAAGTAGACGATGGGGGGCTCGGGGGAGTAGTTTTCCCAAGTGGCGACCAGGTCGCCGGACGAGAGCTGGACGGCGCGGGCGTACAGGACGCGCGGGTCGACCCAGCCGGCGTTGGAAGGCGGCGAGAAGATGACCTTGTTCGAGATGGTACCGGAGGCCTGGCGGCCCTCGACCGGGGAGGCGACGGGGCCGGCGGCGACCTGGAGAGACAGGAGGCTGGCGATGCCGGCGACGGCGGCACGGAGGAACTTCATGATGCGGTCTTGTGCGAGCCGAGCTAGCAGCCGAACGAAGCTGGGAGGCGAGAAGAGAGTGGCGAGGTTAAAGGGAGTCAAGTCAGTCCAGTGCCTTGAGGAGGAAGCAGATCCGGCCGGCAATCCTCGAAATGTAGGGTTTGTTATATACGTCGGTGGTGAGCTCTCAGAGGGTTGCGGCCCGCGATATCCACGCCGAGGCAAAAACGTCAGTGAGGACGACGTCGACGCTCGAAGTGGTAGGAGCCAAGCTTCCGATGCTTTCGATGCCCTGCTTTTATTGCTCTCGTGACCCGTGAAAGGTGTGATCGGAGCCCGCTCCTCGAGAGGACTAGAGTTCAGTTGGCCGTGTTGGGGGTGGTGAGCCGGCAGCGCATGCAGGTCCAGCAATACGACAACTGGGCGCGTACGGTCTGCTTTTGTTCTTCCGACGAGGGGCCCGGCGCAGCGGACACTCTCCTTCGATGTGACCTCATGAGGGGGATGAAGGGGATGAGGAAGGGTGGTCCTGTCGGTGGAAAGACGGCCGAAAATAGAGTCACGCTCCCCACGTAAGGCTCAATGCCGTTTGAGATCCGGGGTTCCTGTGTGGGGATAGCCCGGCCAAGCTCACGCACTCCCTGGGACGCGCGCCAATGGCATCGTCCTGTTCAGTTCGGTTACCGCCGTGGATCCTTAATGTCGCGAGTTTCACGTGGTAATATCAGCCCCGAGTTGTCAGGTACCGGGGGATGGACTCTTAAATTTCGCAAACAGGGCCCGGAAGAGAGAGAGAGAGAGAGAGAGAGAGAGAGAGAGAGAGAGAGTCGAATAAGGTATGAATGCGACCAAGGGGGAGAGGCCTTTCAAACCCGCCAATGCCACAACAATGGTAAACAGGTAAGACGACAGCATGCACAGGCATCACCAGGCTGAGGGGCGACACACTTGAATGAGCTGAGGCTCTAGACATGCAGCATGCTAGACGCCACAAACGAGAAAGCTGCGGGCCGTACGCGACTAAATCCCATGGGAGGGTATCGATCGTCACAGGCTTCAGAATGCTCCGATAGAGCTGTTTCTGTTGATCCGTGTTCCGTCTTCTGTAGACCCATCGCAGCATCACACTCCCAACCGGCTAGGAGGTCGTTCCTTTAGAACGAACGGGTCTCGTTACCTTGGGGTCTTATTTCCCTGCGACCCAGCTTCGTGGATGATTCGGTTCTCGCAAGGGCCTGGTCCACAGATGGTCAATAATATTGGACGATTACCCAATTGGCCTTACGAGGTGTTCATCCTTTTCGGACGACGTCTGCAAGGGTCATTTTCCCACTTGCCAAAATGATTGGTCGATCCACGGCGGCGACTGACATGTGTCATGCACACGTTTCGCGCGGATGAAAAATTGACGATACGAAACATCGACAAGCCCTCCTGGCCCACCCCAATGGTAGAGTAAGTATCCCACATCTGTTGCGAGGTTCACGGCAGTCGCAAGGACGTAAATGGCTAGGAACTCCGGTCCGAATTTGACTGGAAAGTCTTGCTTGAACCCGGGCTTCTAGTAGATACAACAGACGCCTAAATCATCGGGAAAGTTGTATATATGAGGGAGCGTTAAAGGCCGTGAAGAGCAGCCGCAAGCGCCACGTTTCATCATGCGCGGATCGTCGGCGTGAATGCCCATCATCAATGCAGTTGCCAAAATAGAATAACTGTTGCCGCGATGCTCTCTATAGCCTATCGGGGCTGAGCGGGTTGTATCTTAATATATCGCCGGTGGTCCGGCGCCGTTGCATAGCCCAATCGTGTGATAGTTGTAGGAAGATCGTGGCTCCGACCCGGCCCGGCATGACTTGATGCTAATGGTAAATTATGGGCCAATTCGTCCGGAACATTGAGCATTGCTAACCTCAGCTCGCCGGTGAAGAGATTGGCTTCTCAGGGGTTGCCTTGGACCAAGCTCATACTGCCGAGTTTGGCGGCAGTTTGGGATCGACCGGCGATGCCGTGACCCCAGCTGCTTTAGAACCGGTTTCAGTGCTGTTGTCGACCGTCCCATTCGGCGACAGTCGTGAAAAAAGCCCGCCAGACTTTTGAGATCTATGAGTTGACAACTCAATCTGTTGTATTCGGCCCCGTTATACTGCCATATCAGTACGAAGCAGATTGCACTATTTGGTCCCGCCTGGCGACAGCCTATATATCTAGCCGCCACCAGTTATAGCACTACTTTAGCTCCTTGATTAATGATTCACCTCTTTTAGCTCTGTTACTAGCGCTCTATATAGTTTCTTTCCTTCTCTATGTGATAGTCATCTCTATATGTTGACTGTTTTGTTAACAGTAACTACTAGAGTTTCTTGACTATCTTACTGAATCATACAGAACGTGGCCTGACTATAGAAAGAAAGTTTTTGATATGTTTGCAGCCGCTTCATCGCCCACGTCTCCAACCATTAAGGTTGCCCCTTTCCCAAATTGTTTCTCGCTAATATTCGCCTTGGAGTTTCTTGTTTAATGACCCTCTCCAACACCTAAATTTCCGCAAAAGAACTTTGGAACGTCCCCGGTTTTGTTCTTAACGAATGTAAGTCTTTCAAGCACGATCTCCTCCTGGTCGCTGCTGTTCTCCGGAGCCAAATCTTCGGAGGTACCCGAACGTCCACTGTCCAGCCTCAAGTTCACGATGTCATCAGGCTCGAGAAGAACATTGTCGTTGTCTAACACCACATGCATGTTGGCGGATCGATAACTCAGGAATGAGTTGGATAGCCTTACCGACCCACTGCAGTTCTCTGCTTCGCAGTCTCTCAGCGAGGGCGAGATTCATACCTATACCCTCCATTACTTTGCTGTCGATTTCCATCAAAATACGGAAGGCTACTTGAAACCCATCTTGCAGGTTGCCTGTCAGCCCAATGTGTATAACTGAGATCCGGGTATGGAGCTCCTGCCTCTCATTTCGAAGACGGTGCAGAAGGCTATGTAGCTCCCGGTCTTGAGCATCGCCCCATATCATGCTGTCTATGAAGCTGCGATACTTTCCCTTATCTTGCCGATCCTTGATTGTGTCAAAAAATGCTCTTGGATCGAGTGCAACCATCCTGACTCCCTCTATTTGGACCTCCACCTGAACTGTCTGCAATTGTAGTTCCTGTCCCACCAATTCGACGGTGCCAGATACAGCTTGTCGAGTCGAATAGACGTGATCAAGTAGGTTCTTGTTTCCACCCACTGTTTTACTTGCTCGAATGAGTCTCTGGATGATCGTTACCGTTGTTCCGATCAGGCCGGTTACGCCCGCCTCAGTTCCGATCACTACTTCAGCCTAGGATACACCGGTTAGATCTCAATTGTTACAGACTTTCGGATCAGAACATGACAAGTGGCTGAAAGGGACAACTAAGCAAAGCTGCCTTTGTATTCAAGACGACCCCGGATTGGCTTCTGCTACCTTTTTCTCCAAAATGATCGACTCTCGCGAGCTTGAAACATCTTCCAGACAAGGCGGTCGGCCGAAGGTCGCTTACTTTTTCTGCGAACCGCCCAGCAATTCACTCCCACTGCCAGTGACAGCTACTACTGTCCTGGCAGGCTTGGTCAGCATGTTGCTAGATAACAAGCGGTCTCACACAAATTGTCCAAGAGACTTGCAGACAAGGTGCGGAAGTCGGTTGAAAAGAGCCAAGGGTACATCTTTTGAGTTTGGAGTGCTACAAGATGTTCTACAGGATGTCTGGCCACTCTTGGTTACTGAGTCAGACGATTGTACAATTTTCATAATCGATCGATTGGAAGCCTGCGTATCAGACAATGAGTGGTTCGGAATCTCCGACCTCCTAGATTTTCTAGGCCGTTTGTCAACCCACGGATCAGGGGATATTCGCTTGGCTTCTCAGCGGAAACTGGACTCTCTCTGTCGAGAACCAAGTCAAAGCATCTGCTGTTCTAGTGAGACTGGACTCCATGGACGTCATTGCCGCAGCCGGTCTCAAGAACGCAATGCAAAGTATCACAAACGCGACATCAGCTTGCAAAAGCTCCAGCCCACCTAATCTCAAGAAATTCGACCCATCCTTGTTGTGGTTTAGATATTGTAAAGCATCTCGGAGCTGGTTGCAAGAAGCGAGCCATGGATCTGATGCGAGAATATTATGGTATCGAAGGAGCTGCCCTTCAACGACTGCAAGCGACATTAGCCTGTACATTGTTTCAATAAGATGTGGTTTGGGCCATCGTCTGAAGTACAACGCAAAGCATCATACTTCTCATTCGCCACATCTTCTCCTTTTGAGACAGAAATGCTCTTGCCGAGATTCGGACCTATCTTCTTGTAGACGCGAACGGTGTAGTGCTCTGGGTCCGACTTATTGTCGACCGACTCCTTCGGCTTGTCAAAGTCGACGGCTTGAAAGCTATGTCCCGGACTAATTTACTTCGCGCAATGCCGGATGAAATCGACGATCTATACCGCGCATTCATTTACGAGTTCAGAGCATCCAACTCAATTGAGAAAATGAAGGACATGGGCAGGGTCCTGGAATGGATCATTGGGTGCAGGGGATGGACAGAACTTCAACTTCAACATCTATGGAGGGCAATTGCGTTACCCGACAATGAGCATGAATACGGAAACCACGAGACGATAGCGAAAAACAGATTCGAGTTCACCAGTTGGGACGGATTCTGCTCCAATATTCGCCATTGTTGCGGGCCGTTGATCGAGATTCTGGAAGATCCGCAAACCGCCATGGATATGAACTCTCCAAGTCACAAAGCAGCACAGCCAACATGGACAGTGCAGCTCTCCCACCAAACAGTGAGGACTTTCCTTAGAGGAAATTCGCGAATGAAAGAACTCTTCGTCGACCCAGACTCAGCAGAAAGACTTGTTGTCACTAAGCTGTATCGATACCTTGGGATTGCTATGGTCCCGCAATCACTTGAATTCCCTCTCAGACGCCGCTCATTTTATAAGAAAAGCCCACTGGCATCACTGGAAGAACGTTTTTCAGAGCTACCGAGGCATTCATTCGACGAGGAACAGCTATTAGCAACACACGATTACTGCAAGGAAAGACCACTTGCGGGAATCGCCTTGGAAGCTGTGAGACAGTCGCAGGCTGACAGACGCGGCTTTGTTGACGCTTTACACATTATTGGTACCAATTGTCTAGCATCAAAAGACTGCTTCCCAATTTATGGGGCCACAGACATGTGCTTCAAGCCAGCGTATCTCGGCTCAAACGTTGCTGAGTTCACACACTACCGTTGCCTCCATGGAATGCAAGATGCTCTTGAAAGCTTCTTTGATCTCTTGGAAAAGTTCGAGCCACTTTACAGCAGACTCACGTTTGCCTCGTCACTCAAAGTCAGCCATCAGCATCAAATCGTCAGAGGTGCTATCGAAGCTCTTCTTGAAGTCAACGGCAACGACAACAATCACCAAGCCTGTCATTTCCGCGTGGCAAATGCTCTTCACGATCTTTCCGTTGGCATCGGTTCCTCCGAAGCCGACAACTGTAGCAATGGCACTGTCTATTCAGATGACCTGCAACCAGATCCTCTCTACCTGAGGTTCTTCGGGGATTTCATCAGTCAAACACAGTCAACTCATGAGTGCACTGCTCCCTGTCGTCATTACACCCACAAAGCCAGACTTCTGGATGGAAAATTTAATCCTGTCCGTTGTAGACACTTCACCCAAGCACTTGAAACTGTGGTGGATCGGATTGGAAGAACTTCAGAACTTTGGCACCGACCACCCTCTTATCGCTCACTTGACGAATTACTTGACGAATTACTAAACGAATTCCCAATGCCACTATCATTTGTGAGGCAGTACTTGCAGGACAATTAGATGCCTATTATAACGCGTAAGAGGAGCATAACGCGTGAGAGGCAAGTTAGGGACAAGATTAGGGACAGCTTAAAACAGTTGCTTTTCTGGTTCGAGGTGAGCCTCTTGACATCATTTGTGCTGTAAGCGGATGGTCCGGCTCAGGAGACAAAGAACCTTGCCTAGAAAATGGACACCACAAGCTTGATGCCAAATACTGGACGGCTCGGGCTCAGGATTTCGCCAAGAAGATTGATCTGCCTTTCCCACGTCACCCCCTCGATGGACGAATGCCGACTGAGACTTGCAACGCATGCCACGCCGAGGCTCAACTTGTGGCATATTTTGTTGAACATCACCTACCCAACACCGGAACTACTGGTTGTGGAACGGAAAATTCATTCAGTCGGCAATGCAGGAAGCAAAAGCCGTTGCGGGAGGTCAAGATTATTGTTAGTTAAGCTCCTTGTAATTCCTGTGCAAATTTCATTGCTTGTGTTAAGCTCAATTATATTTGTAAAATTGAAATAGTCGTTGCGGGATCAACATTTACTTAGGAAACCGATAGGTGGGTGAGCGGTTAAGTCTTAAGTAATGACTCACTTAAGAAGGCATTTGAGAGCAACCTGGGACCGTAACCTATTTACTTGTGTGACATATTTACTTATAAACTCGTGGAACAGGGTTGGGCGATCGGGCCAAGTGTGACATATATTAGGCCGCGGAAATCACCCAAGCCTGCACTGATCAGAAGATTCAAGGGTCAACAGTTTAGGAGACAGATAGGAACAAACAACAGTTGGAGTCGGAACCCGCCGCATTCCCGACTCGGAGTCTGACCCGGCCCCACTTGGCCTCCCGAAGTCGGTACCGGACGGGTCGTCCAGCTGCCCATAATCACATTACGGCCGGATCATCCGGCGGCACTACATCTCGTCTTGCTCATCTTACCAGCCCAAGCAGGTCGCGTAGGATATCCCAAATGCACACGCCACATCGGCCGAGCGTCGCGTCGCGCGACACCTACGGTACGCAACCCCAGTGTTCCTTTACCAGAACTCGGTAATATCAGGCACGACGCATCACCGGGCCACCCAATGGCCGGCCACTCTGCTGCGAATCCAATCAATGCGACAAAGAAACAGCTGAACCTCGGACTCGACACTAGTCTCAGATGACGCGCGCCCTTCCCGTCCGTTCCCCCGATTGGCCACGCCCACTTCAGCTCCTCAATTCGACACATGTCTGTCTCAGCACCTCGTGCACACCATTACCGACGTTGCTCTCTCACGATATCAGACTAGGACCAACCAACCCGTCAGCATGGGGGAGAGGCCTGACCATCAGTCTCTCTCCACTCATTGCACCGGGCGAATCCGGTGGTGGCACAGCATCCATCGAAGCTGCCCCTCCCTGCGCCGCCTAGCACCCTATGGACTAATGAACAAAGAGAGAGGAGAAAAACCTGGTTATGCGATTTGTGCGCCACGGTTGCTAGGCAGCCGTGACTCCCCGCCCATTCAGCAAGTACATCATACGTTAGCCACACACACACACCAAGCCAGACGCCGTCGGCTTGGCTTGCAACAGAGCCTCTCCAACGAGAGGAGGAAGAAAGGTGGGGGGTGGGAAGGCACGCCGTCCCCATACACGAAATGCTCCTCTGCCAGATCGACTGCGACGCTGCTGGACGCACCCCGGCCGGTTCCCCAACCAACCGGCCCCGATATTGACAGGATCGCCCGCCTTCCCGCTGGCTTTGCCGGGGCTCACCACCCTGCCAATTCTGCAGCTAGCTTGCTGGGTGACACGCTAAGAGAGGCACTGCCGGGAGGGAGAACGCAGGTGGGGCGGCTTTTCACACGTCAGACTGGAGCCATCAGGATCCCCGAAGGGAGTTTCTTGGACAGAGGGCCAGACGGACAACACATACGCATGGCATTCGCTCGTGTTCAATCGAGAAACAATGGGGTGACAGAAACCGAGGGGGCCTGGGCGTGCAAGCCCCCAGGACTGGGGGAGGGGTGGGAAACCTGCAAAGGAAAACGAGGAAAGAAGAAGAAAACGAAGGATGCTGCTCTTGGGATTTGTATCCGTCGTATGTAAACAAAAACCCATCGATCCCTCTCCTCTTCCCCCCCTCTCCCCCCCTTGGATCCTATTTCTACTGCTTCCCTCCCCATCCCATCCCTCATTCTTCACAGTCGCTCATCTGCCGTCTGTTCTGCCAAGCACCCCATCACGATACCCACAACCATCCTCGACCGGAGAAAAAAGAACCACCACTACCCCCGCAACAATGTCCTCAACCGCCCTCTCCGCCTCCTCGGCGGCTCCCGCCGCCCCCTCCTCCACCGCCCCCGTCTGCACCTCCAACCTCTACGACACCCCCAGCCAGGACCGCGTGTGCGCCATGCCCCTCGCCGGCAACCACACGGACATCATGTCCGCCTGCTGCCGCGACGCCGACGTCGTCTCCTACTACGACGGCTGCGGCATCTACTGCCTCGCCCTCGGCCAGTCCGTCCGCGACCTGCAGGACTGCCTCTTCGACCAGGGCGCCGGCTACACCGCCGTCTTCTGCCGCGACAACGGCGACGTCAACGCCTCCGCCACCGCCACCGGCAACGTCCCGCCCCCGGCCTCGGCCCAAGCCAGCGTCGTCGCCTCCGGCGGTGCCGGCGACGGCGACGATGGCGATTCGCCCAGCGGTACCGGGAGGGGCGGCGGCGGCGCCGCCGCCAGCAGCTCCACCTCGTCGCCCAACGCCGCCGCCTCAGCCGGTCTGCACGCCCCCGGCGGCGTCAGCACCCTCGGCCTGACCATCGGCGCCCTCCTCTTGTCCGCCGCCACCTTTGGCGCTCTCCAGATCTAGGCGGGAAATGGCCCACATCCAAAGGCCAGAAAGCGACGAGAACATGCCCAGGCCATCAGCGGCCCCGGGAATAATAATACAACGGCCGACCAAAAGATAATGAACTCCAATCGTAACACTCCCCTTAAGAATACCACACTTGGTGTTCATGGCACAGTCTAAAACAGCTCACGAAATGCAACAGCGGCGGGACGGGAAAGGAGCCGAAAGATATCCATTCTGAATCAAAAGTAGGAAACATGTTTAGGCCCGTATGGCACAACAGAACATAATGAATTAGATACACCCCATCATCAAAGTATCCACGGCCACCCAATGGCCTTTGCAAGTCTCGTCATAATCCGCATAGCCGTCTAATGTGTGTTTGTGTGTGCGTGTAAGCTGACAGGTGTCTCCGGCCCAGAAATCTCACCACTTCTTTTGATTAAAACACCAAGGTCGAGCACTGGTTCCAACGTGGCCATGTCCCATCTAGGAAACTAGGTGACGTGGCCTGGTTACCACCGTTCGTAGGACCACTATGTTCGCTGTTTATGCACCAAAACTGTCACTGAGGAGCCAAAAGACAATTGTCATAGCCATGTTTGATTATATTACCCGAGTTAAGGCGATATCTCATGCCGTCGCCTGTTTCCCCAAGTCCCAGCTAGCACCAGTACTTACCACATCCAGCAACAACCATCATAATACATATTTCATGATACGGTCATGATGACGAGACCCCTTTTTCGAAAATTAAATCTCGACCACACAGTCGCTATCACATCCGTCTGCGTCTCCGACAATATTGGCCATGTCGGATTTGGCGACCGCACGTCGTCCTATGATGCTGCTCCGCTTCACGCTCCGGCCTGCCATGTCACGCTTCTGGGAACCGTAACCACTGAGACCGGCTGTCGGGATGACAGGCCCTGGTCCCATCAGGGGTGCGCCTCCCGCACTAGCATTAGGAACGCCGGCATTGCCTGATGATCCAGCTCCATTGTTGTCAGACGCCCCAGAGTCCCTTGCTCCCAGACCGCTGCCGTATCCGCCATCCAGGCTTCCTTTGGGAAGAGAGTTGATGATGCTCTTGATGAGTGAAACTACATCAATCTGCAGCTGTGTCGGTGCACTGGGCGCCGCTGAGGGAGTAAGGGCTGGTTGAGGGTTTCCTGCAGGAGCTGGAGACGGCTGGCCTTGGGAACTTGTTTGAGGGGGGGGAGGACTCTGAGAAGCAAGCGTCCCGGCGGAGGGGTTTGATGGAGATCCTGAACCGGCCGTGTTTCCAGAGCCGTTCCCGTTGCCAGTGCCGTTGCCAGCATCATCGTCGGATGGGACGCTGAGGGCTTGGCCATTGGCACTGTAGACGGTGACAGCCCAGTCACCGCCGCAAATGTCGGTGGAGCGTCCATCACATACCTCGTTGCACTGTTCCTGGGGGATGCGCTCGGCCAGTTGGAATGCATTGCCACACCAGCACTCTTTTCCGTATTCTGTGCCGGCGAGCCTGAAGCCCTGCGCAGCGCAGTATGAGATGCACTTCTCATTGGACATGCTTCCAGCAAAATACTTGGATGGGTCGCAGTCCAGAGTCCGGATGGGAGAGTCTTTGAAACAGCCAAGATGCGTCCAGCCAGAGACTTCGGGGGCAACTTTGGGGGCAACATTGCTGGGTGATCCACCGCCGGGCTCGGCATTGGGGTTGCCAGATCCGGCGCCTCCGTTGCCGCCAGCTGCGGGGCTGCTGGGGCCGGGTGCGCCATTGCCGTTTGGTGCCCCTGAGCCGGAGTCGTTACTGGGGTTCCCGGCAGCAGGGCTTGCGGAAGAAGAGCCTCCGTAGCCAGATGGAGGGTTGGCGGAGCCCGAACTCCCCTGCCCGTTATTTGAACCGTTTCCAGAGCCATTGTTTGGAGATGCACCATTTGCGGGAGAACCATTCCCAGGGGGGCTGCCTGATCCGGTGTTGGGATCAGTTGGTGAAGTCGTGGGAGACGGGCCGTTGCCATTAGGAGTGCTGATAGAGCTTCCATTGCCTGGGCTGTTGGGTGTTCCGTTGCCATTGCCGCCACCACTTCCGGAACCAGTCGAGGTGATAGGTTGCATATTGCTGGTAGCTGTACAGGGAGTTGATGCAGCATTGCCCGAACCGACGCTGGCGGGTACACCATTTCCTGGGGATCCTCCGGTGTTGCCAGCATCGCTGCCGCCGGAGCCATTGCCCGAGCCGTTTCCAGATCCATTGCCTGTCACGTCACCAGACCCATTACCATTGCCGCTACCACCTCCAGGAACGGTCGTGCTAGGAGGATGCGTATTGCTGGTGGTAGTACAGGGAGTTGATGCAGCATTGCCCGAACCGACGCTGGCGGGTACACCATTTCCTGGGGATCCTCCGGTGTTGCCAGCATCGCTGCCGCCGGAGCCGTTGTCCGAACCATCTCCAGATCCATTGCCCGCACCGTTGCCGGATCCTCCGTTGCCGTTTCCACCACCATTGCCGCCAGTGGCACCATTGGCAGGCCCGGTGGGCAGAGGCGCGAAAAAAGCCGTGACAGTTGTGATGACGACCGCTGGGGGATTGTCTGCGCCTACAGGTGCTCCGTCGTTACCACCAGGTGCACAGTACCAGCCGCCCTTGCAGTGGTAGCATGGCCAACCCATGCCGCAAGGAGCGGGTAGCATTGGCGTTTCCTGGGGGGGGCAAAACCAGCCGTTGAGACACTCTGAGCACGAATAGCCTCGGCCCGGGCACGGGCCAGATCCTGAAGGAGGGTTTGCAGAAGGTGCCGAACATGCTGGGCATTGGACAACAGCGGGACAGTCGGAAATGGGGATGACCGGCGTGCCTGGGAGGGCGCTACCGCCGGGCGAAGAGCCCTGTCCGTCGTCGGCGAATATTGAACCACCGGACGGTGTAGGAGAAGAGGTGGGGCTGCCATTGCTACTCAATGGCGCCTCGCTGGGCTGCGAAGCTGGTGGCCCGGCAGCAACGGTTATAGTCGTCTGGATGCTGACTGCTGGGGCTTGCGGCGTAGGAGCAGTAACACCGCCGTTCGGCTGGCTGGGAGGCTGGGTAGCGCCAGCAGGCGTTTGGATGACTGAGAAGACATATTAGTTGAGAGAAGAGACGGCAGCTGCCGCTGACGTACCTGGGATAAGGTTTGATGAAGCGTTTGAGTTCGTTGTAGGCGATTGGGACTGGCCTGTTGAGTTGGGGCTCTGACCTTGTACGCTGTTTCCTTGGCTTCCAGCTCCGGGCTGGGATGGAGACGCACTGACGGGAGAACCATTGTCAATGTCAGCGGTAGGTTGTGCGGTAGTCGATGACGTCTGTAGAGTTCCTGCCAGTGAGCTTCCTGCGGCGACGAAAGGAGTGGCTTGAGAAGACACAGGGAGGCTGGCTGTCCCGCCGCCTGCGGATAGAACGGAGGATGTGGACGGTACTCCGGGTGGAACAAGGGAGCTGGATGAGCCGACTGTTGATGATGAGACCGGAACAGCTAGCGAGCTCAAGGCCGTGGACACGGCTGGCTGAGGGCGTGCAGCAGAAGCACCAGCAGAACAGGTTGTGAAGATGAATGTGGGGGTTCCATTGGCGATTTCGACCATTGTACAAGGGAAATAAGCAGCCGAGACCGGAGAAGTTGTAGCCTGATTGGGATTACCTCCGGCGGTAGAGACTGAAGCATCACCTTGGATGATTGGATTGATGAGTGAGCCAATAAGACTAGGTGTAGTGGCAGCCAAGTCGGTAGGTAGTTGAGGTGCATTGAGTCCACCAAGATCGACCGAAGGCATTGCATCTGGCAAGATGACTGAGACGGAACCAAGGACGCCATTCAAATTTGACACGGGTAGTGAGCTGGGGATGACGTTTGAGATGGGCAAGGCAGTGGTTAGAACTCCTGGGGCAGCTGTGATGACGCCGATAGCTGCTGAGAGAGCAGTAACCGTAAGGAGACCACCACCGACAGGAACTCCGTTATTGGCAACTGCAGTGGCCTGCGAGGCGGGAATCCTGCCGCCGTCAATTAGTGTTGTCAAAGGGTTGAGAACACCAGTGACGCCAGACAGAGAGATAGGAGAACCGGCATTGCCTGCTGCGCCAACGATAATGCTGACGAGACTCTGGACGGGATTCAGCAGTCCACCGCCGTTCGGGGTCTGTCCCGCCTCACCGCTCGGGACGGCGGGAGGAAGGCTGAGAGGACCGCCAGGCTGAAGTAGTGTGGACACAGCGTTGGGGGCAGAGGCCAATACGTTGCTGGGTGTGGCACCTCCGATGGCCGCTGTCAAAGGAGCGAGCACCCCTGGAATGACCTGTGGCTGGTTATTGGGTACAGCGGGAGCAGCGGAGGGCAGAGACGTGGTGATGGCCGGTTGAGCGAGAGTGACAGGCGAGGCAGATTGACCGCCGTCGAAAATACCCCAAGGAAGGCCCCAGGGAGCGCCTTGAAGCTGCCTGGCCTGGACGTTGGTGTCTCTTTTGGCCAGGTTGTCGGCGGTATTGTCGTTCCGGACTCGTGGCAATGCCTGGGAGACGGCCGATGCCGTGAAGAAGGTTAGAGTGACGAGGCCTACGCCGACCATCGTCTGACTCTGCCATTGTGAGGGTCCTGAAGGGCCACAAAGCCGCATGATGGAGGGTTTTCTGCTAGAATAGCCGGGGAATAGAATGAGTGGAATGACTCTCGATGCGTTTCGAAGAGAACTGTGAGAGAGAGGGAATGAAGGTTCCAAAACTTGAGGTCCAAGAAAACGAGTCAAAACTGAAGCGAGGGTGGGATGATGTTGGTGAGGAGATGGAGATGTGTGTGGAAGAGGAGGAGAAGAAGAAGAAGAAGAAGAGATTGAGGTTAGGAGGGGAGAGGGGGGAGGATAGGTATGGCCAGACGTGCCGGCCGCATTGTGCTGCTTCCATGAAAGGAGGGATATGAGAAGGAAGGCAACGATGCGGAGAGGAAAGCGATGATGTGAGATAGGAATTGCCAACTTCCGTGGATGTCGGTGAAGAGGGGCAGGAAGCTGTCGTCCTCCTTGCCGGTTCCGAACCATAGCGGAAGAGGGAAGAGCGAAGATGTTTCTCGACGCAGGCACGAACGGAAGACCCTTCCTGCCGCCGGAACTTCCGCGGATCCGATGTTTACGCCCCACCTTTTCCATCTTCCCTGCTTCATGTTTTCGTAGTCGTAATACAACGAGTTTCTCTCGCTTCTCGTGGCATTCTCGCTCGAGGTGGCTCTTGCAGTGATGTCTGTCTTACCAGTGGTGAATGAGAGGCGAGTTTAGCAAGACCATTGTGGACTCTGCCGGGGGGGAACTGATGAGGCGCCTGTTATCAAGGCTTCACCCGTGGCCAATGCCTGCCTGCCTGTTCAGACGATACGAGGCTTGCTCCCTCAACTGTCCCTCATCGAAACTGTCAGGGGGGGTGTCGCATGAAAAGCACCATCTAGGGTCTCTCTCTCTGCCGGCACTCGGCCAATTCGATTCCTGTATCAATCAATAGGTATCTTACGAAAAGTCTATACCTCGCCGTCGTCAAAATGAGAGGCCTCTTGCCCCTGCCGCCCTGCCTTGTCATGATGCCGGGCTCTGCAGTGCCATCATGGATAACTCCTTGAAAAAATCCTCCCCCCAGCCCGTCGCCGGGCGCGCTCTAAATGGCACCAGCACGCCCCTATGCCTTGTCCTCCTCTTTGCCCCAGCGCTGCGTCTCATCGCCGCCCTTCCACTCCTTCTCAACGTAGCCGAGCTGGCTCTTGACCTTGTCCACCGTCTCCTTGTCGCCCGTGTTCTTGCCAATGTTGTCGCTGGAAACGTCGTTAGTGCAACCCTTTGGCCTTTCGCTCCGGCAGCCATACCCCAGAAGGAGGGGAGAGGTAAGGGGAGAGGGGGAGAGGATAGCAACCCACCTAATCTTGATCGCCGGCCGGCCGTTGGCGGAGCTCAGCTTGATGACGATGTTGAGGGGCACCGACTTGGTGCCCGTCTTGAGGTGCGTAAAGTCGTTGGTCAAAAAGGTGCCCACGCCAAAGGTCGGCGTGAAGCCCGCCTTCTCCGAAATTTCCTTATACTCGAGGCACCGCTCGATATTAAGCGAGTCGGAAAAGACTATCGTCTTGTCGCGGATGCCCTGGCTGTCGTAGTATTGGCGCAGCATCTTGACGTAGTCGGCCGGGTCGCCCGAGTCCTGGCGCACGCCCTGGAACAGCTCGGCGTACGTCAGCAGCCTGCTGCCGTCGGCGGTCTTGAAGCGGCTCTCGTCGCCGTCCATCGTATGCACCGGCTGGCTGAAGGCGCGCAGGAACTCGCGCGTGCCAAACGTGTCCGTCAGCGCGATGCCGAGCTTGCCGCCGAAGCAGCCGACCCAGTAGCGCAGCGCCAGCTCGGTGGCGGCCTTGTAGTCGTCGTGGATGGCGGCGATGCCCATGAACCACTCGTGGGCGACGGTGCCGACGGGCGGGATGCCGAAGCGCATGGCCAGGTGCACGTTGCTGGTGCCGGTAAGGCGGCCGGCGAAGCCCTTGGCGGCGGCCTCCTTGCTGGCCTTGACGAGGCCGCGGAAGACGAGGGCCTGGGTGTGGTAGTCGCGACGGCGGCGGGTGCCGAACTCGGAAAAGGTGCACCCGGCCTCGAGGAGGCGCATGCCCTTGGCGAAGGCCTGCTCCTCCTGGCCCTCGTAGCTCCAGTCCGTGTCCATGAAGCGGAAGTAGGCCTCGGAGGTCAGGGCGAGCAGGGGGATCTCGTAGAGGATGGTGTCGAGCCAGGCGCCCTTGATCTCGACGTGCAGGTCGCCAACGTCCGAGTCGGCGCCCGTGTCGTCGCCGACGGGGTGGAAGGTCGCGACGGCCTGCTCGCGCGGGCGCAGGCGGAAGTCCTTGAGGAAGTGCACGTACTCATCGCCGAGGTAATCGCAGTGCGTCTTGAGGAAGCGGTATTCTTCGTCCGAGAGGGAAATGTTGCCGAGCTCTATCGTGCGCGGGGTGAGTCAGTGGGAGCTTTTCATCATCTTTGCCCTTTGGAATAAAATAGAATAAAATTAACTAAGAAAAGAAAAGAAAAAAAAAGAACAAAAAAAAACCCCTCGGCGCCTTGCTGTGGCGGGGTTTGGAGGGGTTGGAGGGGTTGGAGGGGCAGAGTTCTTTTCTCACTCTGGATCTGGTCCTGCAGCCACTGGAAGGCGGCCCTCGACAGCTTCTTCTCGGGGGTGCGGTTCGTGAAGGCGTAGGTGACGGGGACGTCTTTGAAATACTTGAAGACGGCGCATTGCATCGTCAGCTTGTAGAGATCGGTGTCGAGGAAGGATATGACGCCCTCGGGGAACGGCGACGAGCTGTTGAAATCCATGGCTGCTGGTTTTTCCGATTGGCGGTCTCGATTGCGCCGCAAAGGTCGATCAGTGCGTGGGCGTTATGTATGCTATGCGTGTGCGTGTGTTTGTTGCAGAGCGATTGGCGAAAAGAAAAGAGTCTGCGGGCGAGGTCGGAATGCGCGTGTCACCGGCGGGCGCGATCGTGACAAAGCTCGGAGGGGCGGGAGGGGGAGGGGGAGGGGGAGGGGAGCAAAGGGATGGATGTGTGTATGTGGAGGGGTTGAAAGAGGGAGGATGACGAATCGGCGGGACTATTGCAGCGTTACGACACGTCTAAAACCCGCGAGCTTGGATTATGCAGGTTACCGTACTCTGTCAGTATGATGTGACGAGGTGAAGAACAAACAGACAGCAAAACAGACACAGCAACAAGCACTAGCTAGGTATAGCAACTAATGGACCCCGAAAGCTCTGCCGGCCTTGGCGGATAGAGAGGTTTAGTGACGACATTCCATTGTACTGCGTTTCTATCCCTCGATTTAGGAACGAGTTATTTTAGCTGTGTTGCTATTATTGTATACCTACCTTGGTACTCTATCAGTACCATATTGTGTCTGCCGGGAGTTAGTCTGAGTAGTCGTGCAGCAGTAAGTAGCAGAACTGATTGATAAGACAGACAGACAGACACACATACACACACACACACTGGCAGGAAGCTAGCTAGCAGGGATCACCAGTTGCGGGAGTTTCAACGACATGGGTTTTTAGTTTTAGGCACGACGTCGTACGGCTACTTTACGTATGCAGTCGTTGCAGTTGAGATTCAAAACAATGGGGACAGGGCCATGAATCCCAGACACGCATGCAGGCACGCGCTATCAGGGTGGCAGAACAAATGTTGTGAGAGGGCAACTCGAAAGCTGGCAGAGGATGCGGATAATAAAAATGTTGTTTGTTTTTTTCTTTTTTCCTGTTGCAACCGTTCTCCAGAATTTGGTCCAGAAAGCCTGCCGAGCAGAGACGAACGGACGCGAATCCAAGCGTCCGCTGCAGAAGGGCAAGAAGGGGTCCATCCGTTGTGGCAGCCAATAGGTGCTCAAGCCATTTGGATGCTTGATTGACACTCTTGGGAGCTTATCGGCGGGTGAAACACGCGGCGGCCGATGGGCAAGAAGAGAGGGTACGTACTCCGTACTGTATCTAGCATAGGTACCTACCTACCCGCTTACCTAATGCACTATTATGTAATTGCACATGACATGCACCCATGTGAGTGCAAGACTTGACAGGGACAACTGAGAAAGACACGCAAAGAAAAGAAACGAAGAGGAGAAAAGAGTAGAAAATAAAAACAACCAAGAAAAACACGAAAGATCCCCAAATCTAAATCAACAACGCCGTTGGGCCCTTCATTGTCATACATATACCACAGGAGCAAAACGTCCCTTTTGGCGCTCTTATCCTCTCGTCCTCTCAGATGCTTCCCGCCAGTGGGGTGGAGGGGCATCCCAGAGCACAGACCACACCTTAAATCTTTTTTATTTTTATTTTTTCCATCCTCCGACCGCCGACAAAACTTTTTGGCAGCCGCGAATTTTTTGGCAGAGCGCGCGAGAGAGAGAGAGACGAGAGACACACGAGAGAAACAAGCTGCCACCGCCAACTCTCGTCAGCCTCATCACCACAACCTCCTCCTCGTCCTCCTCCTTCTCTTCCTCCTCCCGCCCTCTCCCACCGCCGACGACCTCGATTTGGTCCTCATTGCGACTTGATTTTCCAACCCATTCGCCAGCGAACCCGCTCATCCTACCCCCCCCAATTGACTACACGAATAACCGTCCGTCCGGCCTCGAGGCCACCACACAAACACAAACACAAACACACACACACACACATACATACCAAACCACCTCGCTCGCTATGGATCTCCATCGCTGTCGCTTCGTGCCCTACCCGCCCTCCGCCATCAACGCCCTCGCCTTCTCCCACCCCGCCGCCCGCTCAAAGAACCAGGCCGCCCTCTCGCGCCTCGCCGTCGGCCGCGCAAATGGCGACGTCGAGATCTGGAACCCCCTCGCCGGCGCCTGGCACCAGGAGACCGTCCTCCGCTCCGGCGCCGACCGCTCCGTCGACGGCCTCGTCTGGGTGAACGAGCCCGAGGACGACCGCGCCCGCCTCTTCAGCATCGGCTACACCTCCGCCGTCACCGAATGGGACCTCGCCGCCGGCCGCCCCCTCCGCCACGCCAGCGGACAGCACGGCGACATCTGGTGCCTCGCCGCCCAGCCCCCCGCCTCCCCCCAGGACCCCGTCACCCGCCTCGTCGCCGGCACCATCGACGGCATGCTCGCCCTCTACTCCCTCGAGGACGGCGACCTCCGCTTCCAGCGCCTCCTCGTCAAGTCCCCCACCCGCAAGGCCCAGATGGTCAGCATCGCCTTCCAGTCCCGCCACGTCGTCGTCGTCGGCTGCTCCGACTCCACCCTCCGCGCCTACGACATGCGCAACGGCTCCATGCTGCGCAAGATGGCCCTCGGCGCCGACCTCGCCGGCGGCGCCAAGGACATCATCGTCTGGAGCGTCAAGGTCCTGCCCTCCGGCGACATCGTCTCCGCCGACTCCACCGGCCAGGTCTGCATCTGGGACGGCAAGACCTACACCCAGATGCAGCGCATCCAGAGCCACAGGCAGGACGTCCTCAGTCTCGCCGTCAGCGCCGACGGCTCCGCCATCCTTAGCGGCGGCATGGACCGCCGCACCGTCCTCTACAAGAAGACCTCGGGCTCCGGCGCCAGATGGGGCAAGGTCTGGAGCAGGAAATACCACGACCACGACGTCAAGGCCATGGCCTCGTTCGAGAGCAGCAAGATGAGCGTCGTCGTCTCGGGAGGTAAGCACTCTTTTTTTTTTCTTTCTTTTTTTTTCTCACATTTTCCATTTCGTCTACACATCTGGTCCACCAGCTAACAGAAAACCTCCCCAGGCCCCGACGCATCTCCCGTCGTCCTTCCCCTGAAGGAGCTTGGCCGCGAGAACCACAGAACCCTCTCGAGCCTGCCCCAGTCGCCTCCCCTGGCCAGCGCCCCGTCGGCGAGGATGGTCGTGGGCTGGTGGGACCGCGAGATTCACATCTGGAAGCTGCAGAGCTCCTTTGACGGGCTGTACGACGGCAACGCCGCCGACCTCGACAAGAACCGCAAGCTCCTCAAGACTATCCTCGTCAAGGGCGAGTCCAACATCACCTCGGCCGCCATCGCCCACGACGGCTCCTTCCTCGTCGCCGCCACCGGCACCGACGTCAAGGCCTTCCACCTGCAGCACCAGAACCCCACCCGGCCCTCGGACGTCAAGCTCGCCTCCGTCGCCGTGCCCAAGCCCCTCGCCGCACACGGCGCCGCCAAGGTCGTCCTGTCCCCCGACGGCGCGTGGCTCGCCGCCGTCCAGGACGGCTCCAAGGTCCTCGTGGCCAAGGTCGCCCGCGACGGCGACAACGGCGCCACAGTCACCATCCAGAAGCCCCGCTTCATCAACCGCCTGCGCCGCAACATGCCCAAGAACCAGGCCCTGGGCGGCCTCGGCAACTACGAGAGGAGCATCACCCAGCTCGCCTTCTCCCCCGACGGCCGCATGCTCGCGTCCGCGGACCTGGCCGGCTACATCGACACCTGGGTGCTTCAGAGCGCCGAGGACGGCGCCAACGCCGACGACGCCGCGTCGGCCTCCGACAGTGAAGACGACGACGACGACGACTCCTCGAGCAAGGAGGACAACGCCGCCACTCCCGCTGACGAGCGCTGGGTCCGCAACCCCCGCGCCGCCCTCCTGCCCAAGCTCCCGGCGCCTCCCGTCGTCCTCTCCTTCTCGGACGAGACGATCACCACCGACGCCGCCGCCGCCGCGACAGAGTACACCCTCGTGGCCGTCACGACGGCGTGGCACATCCTCGCCTTCCACCCCGCCGCCGGCTCCCTCACCTCGTGGTCCCGCCGCAACCCCGTCTCCAGGCTGCCGGCGACGATCCGCGACACCCGCGACCTCGCCAAGGGCCTGCTGTGGCAGGGCCCGCGCGTGTGGATCTACGGCGTCTCCTTCCTCTTCATGCTGGACCTCTCCCAGGACCTCGCCGCCCCCACGGGCGCCACGACCGACCCGGAGACCGCCATCGCCCGACAGCAGCAGCAGCAGCAGCGCCAGGCCGGCACGAAGCGCAAGCGCAAGGGACCCGAGAGCGGCGCCGGCGCGCGCATGGCCGTCGGCGCCATCGCCCCGCGCCAGGTCGACCGCTTCGTCGGCTCCAAAGCCTCCAAGGAGTGGCAAGACGACATCGAGAAGAAGCTCGCCCGGGACGACGACGCCATGGAGGTCGACGGCGACGGCTCCGCCGACGACTCCGACGACCACGACGACGGCAGCGAGGGCGAGGGCGGCGAGCTCGCCGCCCTCCGCACCCGGAACCAGGAGACCCAGACCGAGGAGGGCACCGAGGGCAAGACGCGGTGGTGGTACACGTACAAGTACCGTCCCATCCTGGGCATAGCGCCCCTCTCCTCGGGCCCTGCCGCCGCCGCCGTCGACGCCGGCAGCAAGACCCCCTCGCTCGAGGCCGTCCTCGTCGAGAGGCCCATCTGGGAGGTGGACCTCCCCGAGCGGTACTTTGGCGCCAACGAATGGGAGCGGTAAAGGGGCGTCGGGGGCCCGCGTCACCGCCCACCAGAAGACGCCGAAGGGGAGGGAGACGGTGTACTGGGCGCGATTGAGAGTGTCAGGCGAGGGAGGAGGCGTGGGACAGACACACGGGGGGGGAATCACATCTCATCGGCCCGATGGCCAGGGAAGTTTTGAGGATTCCTTTCCCCCCCCTCTTCTCGCTCCTGATACCATCACGAGCACCGACTACTAGTCCGCGCGTCACTTCCGGCCCTTCTCGGCGCTACTCATCCCCTTGTTCCACACGCCCTTCACCACGGGGGGGAGAGAGGAAAAGGTTTTCAGGAATTCAAGGACGGCAATCAATGTACATTTTCTTTTTTCCTATCACGCATTGCATGGCACCCACGGGCGCGACGCGCCATCTACGGCCTCACTGTCTCCCCCGTCTCACTTTTCACGAAGGCACGGGACACACTCCAAGAGGGGAACTAAATCTGTTGGGCATCACCATCAACCCAGGTGGGACCGAACACAGCCGCGGAGACTTGAGGAAGCAAGCTATGGATCAGGGTCGGGGAGATCGGGGGAGATGTCTAGGTATACAGAGAGAGAGAGAGAGAGAGAGAGAGAGAGAGAGAGAGAGAGAGAGAGAGAGAGAGAGAGACAGGGAGAGAAAGAAAGAGAGAGACATAGAGGATGAAAGGGCCGCGCACGCCCCCCGTAATGTCTTGGCGAACAGTGGTGAAAGACGGCCCCCTTTTCCCTCCTTTCTTTTTTTTTTTTTCTCCTTTTGTTCTCATCTTCACCACCATTAGAGCTCAGTGTCAGCAGACGTGCTCAATGTTGTATGTGTGTGTGTGTGTGTGTGCGTCATGTCATTTCATGTCTATACACTCTCCGGCGCGTGTTGCCCGGCTACATTTCCCCATCTCCCCACCCTCTCTCTCTCTCTCTATCATATATAGCCAGGAACAGAGAAAAAGGGGTGTGACGGGATAGGTTTTCGGAACTAGAAAAAGTTGGTTTTTTTTTAGCATATCTATTTCATCTTTACTTTAGTATCATGCCACAATCTTGTTTTCTCCACGTTCCAAGACGTTCGCACGCGCGTCCATATGTCCAGATACCTTGGAACACGTCGTCTCGATACAACATTTAGATACGAAAACATATATATATATATATATATAACCCTCGGTTCGATTTCGTTTTCCGAGGACCGGGAATAAGGACGAGCAAGACGTATGGTAAAGAGTCTCGCCTCACCCTCCCATCTAGAGAGAGGATATCATCAGTCATCAATGACATGCTTGCGCCCGTCCTCAGGCTTGGACAAAAGGAAGTAGACGAGGACGAAGAATCCAAAGACGTGATTGAACCCCCTCACTCTGCCTCCTGGGATGAACATCTTGGCTCAGCTCTCCACTCGTTAAGGACATCCGAGAGCGCTCCGGAGCCCAGGAAGTCGTCCGTCCAGATGTTTTTATTATGTTACTCCCCCCCACCCCGCTCCCCTCCACCTATCCCTTTAGATAAGTTCTCTTGGCCCCCATCCATCGACCAGCAAGGCCAAGTTAAGAAAAGGCTTGTCCGGCGGAACACACGCCACGCCACGCCACGCCACGCAGAGAAAGCAAAGACAGACCCATCTTGCCATGTCAAGAGACATCCTCCTCCACCTAATCTTCTCGTCCCATGGCGTCGTCGAGGGTCAGCAACGCGTCAACAGATGACAGACGTGCGGGGTGCCAGCGCAGCCATGGACCCGGGTCGATTGTTCGTCTCGTTCTCGGCGAATAGCACGCGTACACCCCTCCCCCACCACGCGTCGACATAGAACCTCAGTTGGTGAAGCGTCGAGTGAAGACCTCGTAAGAATCGTATTTCTGTGGCCCGGAGAAATTTGTATTTGGCCAAATGACCGGCAACGTCAACATCCCACCTACCCGTCCGCTTCACTCCTTCCGCAATACCAGCCACACACACAAAAAGAAAAGTTACCCAGTCCGGGATCCCGCAAACCGAACCCGAATTATCCCACAAGGCCTATTTGTAGGGGCTCTTTGAGACCGGTATAGAGTGCGGGCGACTGTACACAACCTTGTCGTAGGACGCCCACGTAATCCGTACAGCCAACTGCAGACGAGCTTACGACTTTAAGCTTTAACCCATAGTAGGCGTAAGATGAGCCTTGTTACCTTGTAGGTCCGGTCCACCCACATGCCGATAATCTCGATACCTTGTTGTTTTGGCCCCATCTGCCGTTCAGAATCCCCTCCGAAGCTACCTAGCGCACAAAAGATCGGAGAAATGTGCCCCCACCGCCCGTCGTCCGGTGTGCGTCGTCGTCATCTTGAGGCGCCGGGACCGACCCGTGCTGCGTACACACGACTTAAACGCGGAAGCCGCCTCGTGGTACGTGTATCTTCCACTGGGCCAGGAACTCGGCCACAAAGAGCCGCGCGCGCGACTTGGCGTCCATCTTCTGATAACACTAGAGTCAAAGACCCACTTGGTGTCTTGGCCGGGGTGCCAATGGAGCACCCGCCGACCGCTCACAGCAGGGACGGATATGTGAGGAGCCACAGGCTCTGTCGATGTCGCCAAGGAGCCGAACGACAAAGACCAGAGGAAAGGGCCCATATATGCCCGGATGTGGCCCGCAGGCCAGGAAGATCCTTTGCCTGGAGGTATCAATACCGTACATGCTTGTTACCTTGCTGGAGGACTTAAGCGAGCCAGGGGACTAGAAGAAGGCTTTGGGCAGTTCAGAATGTGGGTTATCGAACACCGCTAGCCGGAAAGTCGGCCCTGCTTTGGCAGCAGTCTCTGTTCTCCAAAGTGGTGATCTGCAAGGGTCAGAGGCCAAGAAGGGTCCAGGGTACGCGCGTCCCGCTGGAGGTTTCTCTGCCCACACTCCCCCCTCCCCTCCGCACAAACAACGCCGGCCCGGGTCAGACTACGCAAGCAACCCCAACAGCACAAGCAGCACTACGCGGAGGAGCGTAGGAGATACAGAGTACTAGTTTAGATCTGTTGAGAGCGAATACTCTCTGCCGTTTCTTTCAGGCACCCAGGGAGAAAACGGTAGGGTGCTTGGCTTCGGGAAACCCGTCTCAAGGCTGGGGATGCTCGTAAGATTCGACAAACGAAGGGAAAAGATTCGCCAGAGCCGGTAAGTTGGGGGCGGGGCAGCTGAGGGAAGTACGGAGCAAATAAAAGCCGTCTTTTGACTTTTTTCTTTAAAAAATTGCAATATCCGCAGAGGGCCAGTAATCGTGGCGTACGTTCATCAGTGTTGGCCCTAGGAATCCCAATCACCCGGTTTCATTGTTCAAGGAAGGGGCAGAATGGGGGCCAAGAGGCCGTTGGTGTACGCAATCCAGGGCCGGGTCTGATGTGAATGAAGATCTTTGGTAGACGATACAGGGTTGCAGACATGAGTCGATGCCTCGGCGTCTGCGACGAGACAATGATGGACGAACAGGGAGGGATTCGTGCTCTGGGTTGGTGTAGCAAATGGCATGCGTACTACGGTTCGGGATCCGGCTCTTCATTCAAGCTGCAGACGATCCGGCCAGCCCGAGGAGAAATTAGGCGATAATTGCCGTCTCGGAGACCGGTTATAATGCAAATGTTTGGATGTCTGTCAAGTTTTGGTGGTCCGCAAGAGCGTGTCAAATTCTTTGGACGTCCTCGTTCGTCTCATCGTGGGCCTGTCTTCGTCAAGCAGTCTAACGGGACGACAAGGCTTCCGTAGGCGCACCGAACCGCTTCGTCGTTTCGTTTCCATTATGCCGACCCGGTCGCTCTATGCGAATGCAGCCCGTACGTATGTATATTCGTCTCTCAAACTATCACTCGAGACCGTGACCGAGAATTCAAACAACGTGCAACTTCTGCAGAGGGGAAGGGGGGCAGCAACGATGCAGTTCACATTGGCAAGCATGCCGAGATCCGTCGCGGAGTGAGGAATGAGATACCGGTAGCTGCCAGGCCGTGTCTTGTTGCTCTCTGATTCGCGAGTAAGACGCGATGTGGGAAATCGTGGGCCAGTCTTTCGGCGAGTCTGTGGCAGCCTGGCAGTTCGAGAGGAGACGGGGGGAGCGGTAGTGCAGTCTCGTGTGGGGTGGCAACGGGGTTTGGAAACAACACGCAAGCCACCATTGGAGCGCCGACGTGAGACAAGGGGGATGACGCGTCACCGAGCCGCTAAGGTTCACGCCCAGGGGCGTCGGCGCATCGACGACGCACCAGACCTACTGTAAGAGACGACCATCGTGGTCGTCGATCAAATCTTCTGTTCCAGACGGCGGAAAGTCGAGTCGCATTTGGGCCGTTGGAGTGATCCGACAAGCTGGCCCCTCCCCCGAAAAGACAGTGTGCGATTTGGAATCAGTCGGAACGCCGTCCGCAACAGATATCCTTGCTGTCGTTCACGATGGTATCAACCATCTTTAAACTTGACCGCCGAGTGCTGACGTTTGGTTGGACCGATCGCCCCCGACACAGAGCGGATTGGGCGTAGGGACGACGGCCTTGGGGGCTTCAGCTCCAGCACGTAGGACGCGCTGACTCGTCATCATTCTGCCTGAAGACGGATGGTTTTTTTTTTTTTTTTTTTTTTTTTTTTTTTTTTTTTTGGCGAGAGTGTTGTTTGAAGGAATCAGGCCTGCGTATGGTTCGTCTCATCAAAGCCAATCAGGCCGTTCGGCCTGTACGAGGTGAGATAATTAAGCAGGACGTTGGCATGTAGTCATGTCAGTAGGCATTTTGACTTTGCAAGAACGATTGGCGAGCCCACTCGTTGACGCAAGCCCATGTAACAGTATGGAGGACTCGACACGACGTGAGATCGGACTGATACGGGCGAGGCTCTTGTAGAGAGAGAGAGAGAGAGAGAGAGAGAGAGCTCATCGTTGACGGCCCAGAGGGCGACCGGCAGAAGATTTTGGCAAGACCTGGCCCGCCCAAAGAAGCTCGGCTTCAGTGAGGGATGTCCCAGGGATGGGTATAATAGCCAGTCTTCAACGTCGAGGCCGGTCAGGAATGCGGGAGAAACGTGACGGGATAGCTAGGCATTCGTACAGATACTTGGGAGGTAGGGACAGGTAGGGGCCAGGGTCGGGAGGGGAAACCAAGGCTGAGCGGGAGGCGAGGCAGAAACCTTGAACCCCAGGGGTGTTGTTTTCTTGGTGGACAACCAGGAGATCCCGAATACTTCTGAGTGTGTGCCTGGCTGCAGTAGAGTTGCGAACGGCCATCGAGCCCCCTGCGACGCCCTCGCCGGAAGGGAATGACCAATAAAATGTGGTATATAGAAAACAGAGTGTAAAATAGAGGTTGTCGCATCACGTTGAAGATTTTCTTTTGTTTTGTTTGGCTCTTCCCTTTACGTTTTATTGGGGTTGAGTCGTCATCGTTGTTGTGCTTTTCAAGGTCTGGGATGCGCTAAATTGGTTGTGAGAAGCACACCGGTCACAGACGACTCAAGCTCCAGGGCGAGAAGGGTGATTTAGCAAGGGCCGAGAGGAAAACCCTACAATAATAGTAGGTGACCAGCAACAGGAGAAAAAGTTTCAGGGGTTCGAAAGTACCGCAAGAGACGCGCGATAGGCGAGGCAGCGAAACTGCGCCTGGCACAGACAGAGCCGACAAAAAACAACCCATCGCCACTGCACGGTGCTGGAGCAAACTTGCCCTTGTACCTAAAGTCGCGCGTCGTCGCCAGCGTCGCCCTCGGGTGTATGTCGTCTTGACTTTCGGCACTCGGCGACGGCGCCGTTTTGTCTGTTGGTTGTTCCCGGAGCTTCGGTCGGCGCTCGACGGCAGATTCGTTTGCAGCAGCAGCAAATGCTTCGCCTTGCTTCAGGGCGGGGGGACGCGATGGCTCTTGGCGGCATGCATAGTGTAGCAAGCGTTTTGGGAGGCTCCTTTGGGCCCTTAGGGGGTGGGTTGTCGGCGAAGGCTCGTCGTCAGCATCGACGCCTGGAGCCGGAGCAGCGGTCTTCCGTAGACCTCTTCCCTCCCCAAGGTTCTGGTTCCAGTTACAGAGGGCGGAGAGATGCAAGTCTGTCTTGTCTCAGGATGCGGGAACAGAGCGCGGCGCCGTGCGTGCAGTGCTGCGGTGCGGTGTGGTGCTGTGTGGAGCTGGTGCTGAGGCAAGGCTTCGAGCTTCGAGCTCGAGGGGGGTATAGCTGAGCCACAGGTCCGGGATCGAGGGAGGGTGGCCAATCCAAGGACGCGCATCTTTGTACGAGAGGGCGTAAATGTCTCGGCCAGCCACACAGTTGGAGGCCTGGGCAGACGCTGGAAATAGCCGTCAGCCACGCCTCGTCATCACGGTTCGGGGCCGCCAGACTCGGAACTCCTGTCACAGTGAGGAAAAAGCGTGAGTAAGTGTGTGTGTGGGGGGAGGAGGGGATGTGTGTGTGTGTGTGTGTGTGTGTGTGTGTGTGTGTGTGTGTGTGTGTGTGTGTGTGTGTGACTTGACAACCCATGAGAATGGGGGCCAGGCCAGTGACAGCAGCTTTAATTAGGTAGATCGGTAGGTATACATACTCGTGGGAGAGGTACCGGTACATCAACAAGGTACCGCCGTCGTCGTGTGCGTCGTCGTCGTCGTCCGGACTTCGAGCTATGGTGAATCTGACGAGTGAGTAAGCGGTACGTACCGCAATAGCATTTGTAGTATTTTTGTAGCGTAGAGTACACACCGATGGGAAGAAATCCATCTTCCTGAGCGTCTCTCTCGATTGTCGTCCATTGTCGTGCGCAGCTATCGCTCCGAATGAAGGTGAGGATACTGGCCGATTGGCCACGGCGGCAGCATTCGCCCCCAACGTCTACTCGGCAAGCCAGACACGATGGACCTGCTGGCTAGCCCAGTTTGCGTTGCCAAAGTAAGGTAGTAGTAGTCTACAGAGTAGTTGGTGTAATTAATGAATGGCCTATGACCGACCTACTGACTAGGTCAGTCGTCATCAGTTGGATTGCGTTAACGTAGCCGGTGCCTGGCCTTGTCCGGATACTTTTTGCCAAGGCTTGCGTTGCTCTGGGAGGCAAAGGGCCTGAGAGCGGGCTGTACGATAAGCATCCAAGACATGAGAGTCCCAACCCTCTGGACAGTGCAACAAAGGCTTGGCATCATCGGTCTGATAATATTTGGGAGGCGAGCGGAAGGTTTATCGATAAGCTTGTCCATCTATTGCTGGGAAGGGAAGGCTACTGCAAATTGGATTGAGTGCATTCGTCGCCAGTGTACGAATATTCTGTATCGGTATCGGTAGGTATCGGCATCGGTATCCGTACGTGTGCAAAAGCGTGCCTGGCTGGAGTTCTGGGCAAGAGAAATGTTGAACCGAGCGAATTAGCGGAGAAGTGGACGAAGAGACGGATGGCAAAAGAGACAGACGTTGGAGCAGTGTGTCTGTGTACGGATACACACGTGCGAGTACTCCGTACTGTACCAATATTGGCCTTCCTTCCTCCCCTGTCGTGGACTGGTGCTCTCCTTCCCTTCCCTCGCCTCGCCCTCTCTCGCAGCAAGCAAGAGCAAGCAGTACATAGTACGGGCACTATGTAGGTACCCAAGGTCGAGGCAGGTTGATAGGTACCGATACCTGTCTACATTAGGCAAGAGCAGCAGGAGAGAAAGAGCGTTGGAGTCGTGGTGCGGTGGTACGTGCCGGGGCGGATTGAGCGGGACCCACCCTCTGGGCTGATGCTGCCCCTGTCATTGGTCCGAGTTGCGCAGCTTACGCGTAAACCTCCGTACAGGAAAGAGACAGACAGAGAGAGAGAGAGGCCAGTCAGAGGAAGCAGCAGCGTGCGTATGCGTTCCTTCCTCTCTGCCACGCCCCCCCTCGTCGTCGTCGTCGTCGTCGTCGTCCTTCCCTCCTTCCCCCCTTGCTATCAACCTTGACCCCTTCCACTTTTCCCTTGTCTCTCTCTCTCTCTCTCTCTCTCTCTCCCTCTTTGTCAGTCCAGATACCTAGTCCAAGTTCTACTACGTGTCTACGTGTACCTAGTCGCTCGACGGTTTTCCCACCTTAGACCTTATTGTTGCTGCTTGCCCCCCCCCCCGCCCCCCCCCCCCTTTACGCACTCTTCTCTAGTACTGTACACGCACTCACTTACCCTACCTATACCTGACGGGTACTGCTGGCGTACACTACGTTGCGTTGCCTCGCGTTGCGTTGCTTGCGTTGCATCTGCCTTTACTCTCTCTTCATTCACTTTCCTCTCCTCCATCCCCCCCCACCCCCTGGCACGGCCCACGCCCCAAATCCAAGTCGCACCCTCCTCTCCGCCCGCTACCATCACCTCTTTCAACACCCCCATCTCCCCATCCCTTCCCTCTCACCACCACCGTACCTCGCCCGTCTGCGATTTCGACTCTTGATTTCTACCGACCGATAGGCCGCCGGAAATCTTGCGAAGAAACACCATTCACGAGAGGCCGCGATCGCTTCGTCGAGCAACACCCGACTCCCCCACGACGACCCGAGTCTGGAAGACTCGACCGATCCGCAAGCCAAGACACTTTGGGCTAGGACCTCGATAACGCCACTTAGCAGGAGAGAAGGTCTAGCATCGCCTCGCCTCGCCTGGCCTAGACTTGATCGATGGAACATTGGGAAGCCAAATACTATCCACGCCAGTAATCCGTCTCGAGTGCCAATTGACATCTTCGACGACGTTACGAATCTTCCTGACGACCACTCACGCTGACGACGACGAACACGACCACGACGACACAAAACCAACTCGCACCGCCGTCTTGATACCATCACACAACTCTTAGACCACTTGCCCAAGTCGAGGGTTCCGTCCTAATACCTACCCACTCGCCACTCCTTGCGACATACCCGACTTTGTCATTCATCTCATCATCGACGACGACGACGACACTGACACAGACGCAATAAAATCCGTCAACGACAGTGAAATGGATGGTCACGGCTACCCGCCGGGCCAAGGCCCCCCTAACGGCGATGGAGAGTATGGCGAAGAATGGGCTCGCGACCTGAGAGTAAAATTCGAGTCGCTCCTCCGTGACAAGCGCATGAACGACCTCCGAGCATCCTCTCGCCAAAATAGCCCCCAGCCCAGGGAAAGTACAAGTAGTACCAACCTCCGTGGTCTCGCCTCACCCGGCCCCGGTCGCCCTTCGACATCACACGGCTCAACACCTGTACCGCCAACACCGCCCGCCTACTCCCGTCACCTACCCAAGATCCCTACCCCTCCCGCCGCCAACGACCGCGACTCACAAAAATTCCGCAACCTGTTGATCAGCCTCTCCCTGACCCCGACCAAGTACGAGAACCCCGGCTTGCTGGACGAGGCCCTGCAATGTATACCACTCGATCGGATATACGGCGAGGCCGAGGAGGAATGTCAAGTCATGCAGGCCGAGGCCGAAAGCATGGGAGATGGACGCAAGGCCACTTGGGGCTACCAAGACTGCGTCATCCGAGCGCTCTTGAGGTGAGTTTCGCTTTTCCACTGTCCCCTGCCTGCGACGTAAAAGAGTTCCGTCCTGACGACTACGTTCAGATGGTTCAAGCGATCCTTCTTCACCTGGATCAACAATCCACCGTGCCCTGTCTGCCTTTCGCCCACAATTGCCAAAGGCATGACGCCCCCGACGCCCGACGAGAGCGCTTGCGGCGCACTCAGAGTCGAGCTCTACCGCTGCTCGGCCGGTGACTGCGGCGCTTACGAACGATTCCCGCGGTACGGCGACGTGTGGCGACTCATCCACACCCGTCGAGGACGTGTTGGCGAATGGGCCAACTGCTTCAGCATGCTCTGCCGTGCCGTCGGAGGCAGGGTTCGCTGGGTGTGGAATGCCGAAGACCACGTCTGGACTGAGGTCTACTCGGAGCACCAGAAACGCTGGGTTCACGTCGACGCCTGCGAGGAGGCATGGGATAACCCCCGCCTCTACACCGAGGGTTGGGGCAAAAAGATGTCGTACTGCATCGCCTTTTCCATCGACGGCGCCACCGATGTCACCCGGCGATACGTCCGCAAGAGCGACTTCGCCGCCGAGCGCAACCGTTGCCCCGAGGAAGTCCTGCTCTACATCCTGAACGAGATCAGGGGCATCCGGCGCAGCAACATGAACAAGGACGAAAGGTTCCGACTCGAGAAGGAGGATAGCCGCGAAGACCGCGAGCTTCGTGGATACGTCATCAACTCGATTGCCCAGGCCGTCACCGATCTTGTTCCTGGCATGCCCAGCCCGTCCGGCAGCGCGCCGCCCGCCGCAGCCCCGCCCAGGAGACGCGAGGACACCAAGCTACCTGCCGAGCAACCTGGTCGCCAGACGGGATCCGCCGAGTACATGGCCGCGCAAGCCAACGCGAGGCACCACCAGTTTCCCCCACATGACCCGAACCACCGCCGTGACCTGCCTTGAAGCTTGGAGGCATGTGTTCGTCTTGACTTTCCCAACGAGTTCGGCGGCCGATTCGCCTTGGCCCCCCTCCCTCATCATCCCGCCGACCCGAGGCCATTTCTTCCGCGTCCTGGCAACATCTACTACTTTTTTCAAGATACCCAGTAGATGCCAGGGCCCCCCCCTCTTCTCGGCCTCGAGGTCGTGGCCAGTTCGCTTGCCACATATGGTGGCGCAACTGCTTTTTGTTTTGCGCACGACAAGTGCACCATCAATCAAGGCAATGATAATATTTTCCATGTCTAATTTACCTCGATCCGAAACATGGAGAGAGGGGAAAAACAACCAGCATCATAGATGGGCGCTTCCCGTCCCTACATATTCACCCAAACTAACTCTTCCGCCGAATCTATACTGTTATCTTCAGTCTCTTGATACCCCACGGGTCACTCAGGTTCGGAGTACGGACTGTAACTACCACCACCTCAATTCTTCTTTTCTTTTTCTTTCTCCATTTTCTTTGTTTTCAAAAATGCCGCGTTGGATATTCGCCGAAGACCGGCGGTACAAGGCGCAACTACGGGGAAGGCAGGGCTTGCCTGGTGACTTTCGTACACAACGCACCCCGTGGGATACACGGGGCCGCAAGGGAAGAGGAAAGCCGGCGAGCGGGGTTGGGGCCGAAGGACATTGGTGGCTCATCCACCCGCCGAGCTGTCGTCTCGGCGGGCGTGGGAGTAGGCGTTCCGTCAAGCTTCGCATGTATGCTGGAATGTGTTACATGTCGAAGTCTTTGGTTTTGCATGAGCGATGGAAGGCACCAGAGAGGGGCCTTTTTTTGTATCTGGTCGAGTGGAGTTGACGACTGTAAAAGTCTTGATTTGCACAGGATTCGTTCCCTCGTGCGTGCTTACGATAAGAGGACGGAGACGAGGGCCACGGACCGGCTAGCTTGAGGAAGCCAGTGTCGGCACAGGCAGGATTAGAAGCAATTCCAACCCAACCGTGTAAACTGTCACACTCGATGCTCGACTTTGCACATGCATCGTGATGTTCTCGTGACGATGGGCGAACTGCGGCGTGGTGCGGGTGCGAGTCCATCGATCGCCTCAATGTCGGTGAGTGAGCAACGATGACGACGAGGACACATCAAAGTGGGTTAAAACCCGGGCGGGGGGGGGGGGCGAGGGGGTTGCGACGGCGGCGGCGGCTGTCCAGCCAGCCTCGGCTCCGCGAGAAGTCAACGCCCGGGAAGCCGGCGGGGGTCGGAACGAGATTACCCACAGATGGGATTCTTTCACTCCGTACGTCTAACTGCGTTTCTCCCAAGAGTCCTTTTGGCTCTGTGGAGGGGGCCTTTCTCGGTAAACTGGGTTAGCAGGGCAAGGGTTCAGAGCACTGCCGGAAGGCTAGGCTAGGCAAGGCTGGCCTACCTGGTCAGACCAACCCTTTTTACCTACGAGGAGAACGGGGGGGGGGGGGGGGGGGGGGGTTAAGTATGATCATTGGAGGTGGGGCGGTTAGGTCAGGTAGCACAGGAGAGGTTCGGCGCATCATCGGACAGGACTACGAAAACCGGACTGCGAAGAGTGAGAAGGGTGAGGAGAGAGAGGTGAAGTCGACAAAGAATGATGGGTGTTCGGCGCCGGGTTGGCGCCTTGGCATTCCGGCGGTGCAACTGCACGGGGGTGGGGGGGAGAGGGGAGAGATGCCCTCTGCTGGAACACATGGTGAACTATGTATCTGTAGAGTAGGTAACATATGGGTGTGTCACTACAAGTCTGTGGTTTGCGGCTTTTCAACGTCGTGCACGTTTGTCTACGCAAGCCAACCCCCATCGGGAGTAGGAAGGGGGTTGGTTGGGTTGGGTTCGGTTGGTCCATTTATCACACTACAGCCCTACTCAAAGAGGAACTGGAACGGGACAATCCAAGAAACGCACACGGTTTCGATCTTGGTGGGGGTGGGGGACGAATAATCATCATGCCTGCATGTCTCTCAAATAATTCCACGGGCATTGTCCGAAAGCAGCCAGGCTGGACAGACAAGTGGAAGAAGAAAAGGGAGGGGGAAATAAAAGGGGGGGGGGGGGGAGTGGACGTGGATCGCTGCGTGTGTAGTGGGTTGGCTAGCAATGCTTTGGGCGGTGATCCTGAGAGGGTGGAATGAATGCGCCAAGTGCCAAGCCTGGCCGGATTGCCGATGAAATGCAACCGCAGAACAGCACAGGAGAGAGAGTGATAAAGATGTTAGCCTTAGGGGAGGGAGTTCCTGTCCAGGGGCGGCTGCTCAGAAATAAAAATAAAAAATAAAACAAAACAAAAATGAGCCCCAGTCGGTATATCCTCGACTTCTAACCCAGCGCTAGGGTTTTTCGCCGCCCCTCTCTCGATCGCTAGAGAAGCGCCGACCAGGCCAGATGTGAGGTCCAAAATGGCGGGAGACGCTCGTGGGAGGACGTGTGATCGGCCTGCGGGGTTGGGCGGCGGCGGCGGCGGGGTGGGTAACGGCGGACAGGCCGGGGCGGGGGCCGGAGTCCGATTAGTCCGATTACGGGAGGTGAAAGGGGGGCGGACCGGGATGGCCGATCATGCCGGTCTATACGGGCTCTTATCGTTAGGCGAGTGCGGATGAGCTGTTCATGTATTCTCTCTCTCTCTCTCTCCCTGTCTCCCTCTCTCTCTCCCTCTCTGGTTTTTTTTTTTCCCTTTCTTTTCCCTTTCTCTTTGTTGAGCAATGGTCTACTATATTACGTTCGCTAGTACTTTAGGAGTCTCTCCCCCAGACGTTCATGGAGCGTAGGGCTGACAAGACTTTTCCAACCGTGCGGAAGACGCCCCTGCGAGCTGTATTGTGTCCTAAAAGAGGGTATGCTTTGGATTTCGACAACGGTTATCAAATGTTGCTTCAAAGTCAGAATACGAGTGGGTATGTTAAAAGGAAAACTTCTCCCACAGTAAATCGACTACAGCCACCATAAGTTATTGGTGGTTTTGTTGTTAGATGCGTGTCTCCGGCTAATTTATATATCATTTCGATAGACTTATTATGTGGATTTCCATGTTCGTAAAAGGAGACTAGCCCAACATAATTGTCAAGCCTGGACATGCCATATAATATCCCAAACCTGTATATCATAAGATCGCGTTACCAATGCGCGACGAAAGAGCTCGTCAACGGTAAGACGTACGTATGGAAGCATTTATACTTGACGCAAACAGCTTCGAATTCAAATTATGACTACAATCCTTTAATCCTGGCTTTTTGGATCTCAACACCCGTTGGGCAGACGTTCCCAAGATAAGCTATTGTGGATTACTTTCATCCGCGTGTTTTCCTAACCAACTGGCATTATCAACTTCAGGCGGTTCCGCATGAGGTGACCGGATGAAACGAGGGCCGGAGGACCTCTATGTGACGCACGCCACGCATCAGCCGGGCGTCCGCCAACGCCAGAAACGACGACGATTAGGAAGATCTGGAGATGATGATGCCACCGCCGACTGACCGCAGACTTATGCACATACCACCTCCGGCGTTCGGTGTCCCCCAACATGCCGCTTTCGCTGACAAACATGTCGACGCGGGGTACTTGGCGGAGCTGTCCCGGGGAGATGAGCCCAGCGCAGCCAATCGAGGCTACCCGGAGCTCTCCGGACGCGGGAGAGGTGGGCGTCTCTGTCTAGGGTACGTTGTATTATGGTGCCAGGTTCTTTGGACATCTCGCCTTCACTGGCCGACCATGAGGAGTCGGAGGCCAAGGATATTTATCCATTCTCCTCCGCATCGTCTCTAGACAAGAAAACAATATTTGTCTTGTCCCTATCGCACATCCCCGTCTGCACGAGCCAATGCCATCAACACACACATATATACTAACCCTCTGCGTAGCTCGGAACCGTCCACAAATGGCCGGCCACTTCCGCGACCTGCTGTCCGACCCACCCCGCAAGCCTTTCCCGGACCGGCCCCAGTTCTCAGGCTTCATGAAGCCATGCCGCTTCGAGGGCGAGGTCAGGAATCTAGAGATCGTCGGCTCCATCCCCGCCGAGCTGGACGGCACGTTCTACCGGGTCATGCCCGACTCCCAGTTTCCGCCTTTCATCGAGGACGACCCCGTACGTCTGCCCCGTCTGCCCGACCCCTGTTTGTCTCCCGACTGCATCGAGAGAAATCCGATCGAATCGCCGGTCGATCTACACTGTTAGAGGCGCGCCGCGACTCAGATGACGTTTGGTGCCTAGTGGTTCAACGGCGACGGGAACGTGTCGGCCTTCCGCTTAGGGTTAAAGGCAACGTCGACTTTCAGCAAAAGTCTGCGCGGACAGAAAACTTTGTCAGAGAACGAGAGGCAAACCGGGCTCTTGGAGGTCGGCGCCCCCCCTTTTCGGCCCCTCGCACATCTCCCTGTAAGGCTCTCCCCCACGACTGACATGGACCCTCAGGCGCCTACTGCAGCAGATACACCGACGCGGTCGAGTTCAAGGTCCGCACCACGGCCAACACCAACGTTTTGTACTTCAACGGCTCCCTGCTCGCCATGAAGGAGGACGCGCCGCCGTACCGCTTGGACCCGGACACCCTCGAGACCCTCGGTCTCTGCGATTTTGACGGCCAGCTGCCGAGCTGCACCTTCACCGCGCACCCCAAGCTGGATCCCGTCTTGGGCGAGCTCGTGTGCTTCGGCTACGAGGCCACGGGCGATGGTCCGCCCGACGTGTGCTACTTCACCATCGGCCCCGACGGCGCGTTCCTTGAGACGGTGTGGCTCGTGGCCCCCGTCTGTGGGATGATTCATGATTTCGCCGTGACCGAGAACTGGGTAAGAGTGTCGCACCACAGAACCTCTTGTGGTTCTGCGTCTTCTTTTTTTCCCCCCTCCTTTTCTCCTTCTTCTCCCCCCCCCCCCCCCTTTTCTCTCATCCTCGCTAAAAGCTGTGTCAGGTCTTGTTCCCCATCATCCCTCAGATCTGCGACATTCAGAGGCTGAAGGCCGGCGGTGAGCACTGGCAATGGGACCCTAACGTGCCCTTCTACCTCGGTGTCCTCCCCCGCCGCGGAGCCAAAGGGAGAGATGTCAAAGTATCATGGCGGACGTCCCCATCTTCATATAAAGACAAGCCCAGTCAAACTGGTATTCCTCCCTCCCTTCTCTCCAGTGGTTCCGCGCGCCAAACGCCTTCCCCGGCCACACCACCAACGCCTACGAGACCCCGGAGGGCCGCGGCGCGCGGACACCGCCGAGGGAGCTGCACGTCGTCGACACGAGAAGCTTTGCGGAGCCCGTCGCCGTGGTCAAGGTTCCGATGAGGTTGAGGGCCGGGCTGCACGGGAACTGGGTCGACGGGAAGGAACTTCGATCTTGAAGTCTGTCTTGCTCAACTGGCACATATGTAGTCATTCCAAGTTGCATGACTGCCTCAGCATGCGGAGCCGCCAGGACGCGACGGATCGTATGAGGCCCTTCCCAAGTATTTGGAAACCAAGCGGTCATATTGGTTCAGCGAGAAAAGAAAAGATATGCAGCCACCGTAATGCCAAATATCATTCTCATTCATCATACCAGTCCTTTGTTTTTAGGCCCCTTGCCCTAGATTGTAGCCCCAGTGGGCCCGAAGTGAAATCTGGACCACGCAACCTTCCTATACAGCTATCTGCATGTCATTGTAATACGACGAAGTTGTGACTTCACCAATGAGCTGTTGTTACTTGCATTCGACCGACGACCTTGCTGTTGACCGTTTAGCAGGTAACGGGTGGTTGGCTGTGCGCATTTTCTCGTCAAAGACCGCGGCGGGAGGATGCACTCAGATATCAGGATACTCGAGAATTACAACTTGATGTAAAACCCGCAACTAGGAAAATGAGATTGAAAGGACGACGGCGGATTGAAATGGCATGGTGAATTGCACACATGGTGAGCACCAAGCAGCTTACGATATTGATCATGCGACGGGGCAGCGAGGGTCGGATATCTGAGGTCGGAGCGCGTAACTGTGTCCGGACAGGATCATGGAAACCTTGCTTCTGGCAGCTGTCTATGGCTGGCTTAACTGACGACGTAGGATTTGGTTGAGACCGAACGAGGATTGTACCTTGCAAGTAAGTCCTGTCATCGCAATGATCAACATCCATAGGAGGCCCAGTGAAGTGTGAAGATATTCGGTAGCTCGCCCGACTTATAAAAATATTCCCATGGCTGCTTGGAAAGGTGGGTGGGATTCGATCTTCCCTAGCACTGGCTCGGTATGTTGTAACCAATCCAAGGCATCGGAAAGGGTAATGGATACTATAGAGCATATCTAGAGAGCCAAAAAGTTAAAGAAAGATCGGGTTTTCCCATCAGCCTTAGTATTAGTCCCACAAACTGCATGAGTAACCTGTAACTCACAGCCATCCGGGCCACATGGTATCTACTTTCAAGGAACGGGCCGTTACAGGCGTGGTTATCCTTCTATCTCTCAAGTATTTGACACAAGAGATGAAGCATTTGATTAGTCGAAATATGTAGCATCAGCCAACATCTCCGATGCAGGAGAGCTGAGATATCAACCCTCGATAAGTGCCAGTGTACCTTGTTCAAAACAGTAGCTTACCGGATTAGATATCTTGTAAAGCGATTGGGTGTAACAGTCATTGTCATGGATGAGGGTATCATAAACAGGTCTCATGTTGATAAAGATGTCCATTTTTAATAGCTATGTAGCCCAAGGGTATTCCTGATAGAGTTAAAAAGAGCTCGCTCCTGCTAAAATCATTAAAGGAGACCAACCAAAGTTGGTCACATAATAGTTTATAGGCTATCCCGCCATTAAAATGCCACGCTCTCATGAAGTATCCAAAAATCCGTAGTTTGTATCGCAATTGGGGGTGCAACTTGACATTTGAATGTCTTTCTCGGCCCTTCGCCTCTAATATGTCCTCTTCGTATTTTCTTTCGGGAGTTATCCAGATCTCGAACGCGTCTGAAAAACAACTTTTCCTCTGATATAAGCGTGGTCCGGAACCTTGCGGTCGAAATGCTCGCCTCCGGCACAGCTAGAAAGTGTGGCGCGTGCCATGTTACAATCGATCCTGTTGATGTGTGTAATCCGGCGGAAAATATCTGCCCTCAATCAACTTGGAGAACACGGGAGAGATATATCCGAGACCTATATGAAGAGGGGGGAGCGGCGAATCTATGGGTGGTTCCAGAGAGCACGGCATAAGCCCGGCTATTAGTCCTAAGATGTCGAGTTAGGCAACCGTAAGCAGAACGGGGTTGGAATTGTTGAGCGATTCCGCCACGGCCTGACGCGTGGCGTGTCTTCATCGCCTCGTCCGAGCCTTGCCCCGTCACACCCGCTCGTCCCCGTCTAGCTATATTGTAGGTCTCGGCCCGAGCACTCCCATTGCTGAGACGAGACCTCATCGGATCCCGCCCGCTCGTTCTCTTGTCATCCTTAATCTTGCCAGCCCCTTCGTATGAACAGGGGCACTGTTCACGACCTGGTTTACCGTTGCGCACCAACCTTCGCAGCCGACGTCGGCAGGTTGAGGTCTTCGTCATAATTCGTTCCGTCCCAGATCTTTGGACAGAATTCTTGTGCAGCCCATGGAGCATGGTATTCTGGCAGCGCCAACGACTTTTGGACGGCACCGAGGTTCTTGACGTAAGAGTCGTCTTCGTGCTTTTTCGTCTCGTGTGGATCGTTCAAGCCGGCCTGGCTCGTCTGGCTTGTCGTCGCTTGGTGCCCCTCATCGCGTACGGTCTCTACTTCAACAACCACCTCTCTCGTCCGGTATATCGCCATCTTGGGCTGCCCGTCCTCGGTCATGGTGGCCGTAGTGACAGAAGCCCTTCGGTCGCTGGGGCCTGAGCTGACGGCCGCCCCGTTCGCACCTCGAAGCTTTGGTGCTCTTGTACACGGCATGGTGAGTTCGATCGGGTTCCTGTAAATGCTGTTGAGTACAACATCGATGCTGCATAAGTGCCGCCCTCTCGAAAAGCTGGGTGATGGCAAGCTGGATTCCGAAGGCTGATAGGAACCCTGGCTAGTATCAAAGTTCTGCGCGGATAATACGCTAAGGTCGCGTTTACGGGCGACTTTCCCAATTAGCTCGGCCATAGACATCTCAATCTTGAGCTTGACCATATAGGCTAGGGGATGGAACTGCATGTATCTGTGTTCAATGTGTTAGCTAGTTGTGTGATGGGATCTTGATGCCACAGAAGAGATGACGTCGAATTTAAAAAGAAATTCCGTAGAGGAACCACTTACACAAATGTGTTTTTGAGGCTCATCATGGCAATGATGAGCACGTCCATGCTCAGCGAGAAGCCGATGATGAACATGTTAAATCGCGTGAGTCGCTTGTACTTGGTGAGACCATGAGTAACCAAGTTCTTCTGGACGATGCGGACGAAATAAATGTTAAGCGCCCCGTCAACAATGAGATAGATGATCTTTTCGCAGCGGTCCCACCAGTCGTTGATCTCGACGTATCGGTCGGATATTTGCAGCCGAGCCGGGATCCATATGTTGTAGACTGAGATATTGACGGCAGTGATGAGCACGGCGACGCCGACCTTGAGCCTCAAGGAGTGCTTTGGATTGTTAAGTAAGATGGCACAGCGGTTGATGATGATTTGCAGCAAAAATTGGACCTGCTTCAGTCAGAAAATTGATTACCAACAGAAACATGCGGGGTGTCCGAACCTGGAGAGCCCATGTCGTCACTTTAGATGTTAGCGCAAAATGTGACGATAACAGGAGAACTTAGGATTGGACATACATATGCTAAAATAGAATTGAAAGCTGTAATTTTGCTTGATTAGCGTAAAATCTTGGTGTCGTTCAGACCCGAGATGCGCAGTGGGCCTTACCTTGGTGGTATAACGCCTCTTAGATACAGCCAGCATATAACGCTAAAAATGGTACACACGATAATCTCTAACCAGATCATCCAGATATAGGCATTCCGGTATATGCGGCTGCCTTGGCGTTTATACATCGCGGTCGTCTGCTTGATGGCAGTCCAGACTGTGAGCCAGCCGAACCCGAGGGTGAAGCCCCAGGCCAGCGATGCAATGACCATATCATTTTCAGAGACCTCTTCGAGCTTGAAGTGCGGGGAAAGAAGGTTGCTCATGGTGAACCAGCCAGAACCTCATAGCAGGTAAGAGGCTGGAGCGTTCTACAGGTTATTCTGTAAAGTTCTTCATCGCACAAAGAAAGGACTGAAGTCAGCATTATTTGAACCAATACGGGGCAGAGCTGGAACGAGGAGGGGGAAGCGGACGAAATACAATACGTACGAAAAGAGAAGCATGGTTGATGGAGAGCAAACACAAAAACGCATGCACGTCCGCAAGAGGAAATCGAGGGATTAATGGGGAAACAGGCAGTCGAGCTGTTTACTATGTATCAGTGCCTCGATCTGTTTTCAGGCCGCGTCCCCCCCCCCAAGGACGTTGTGTTTCACGAGCGAGTCAGGGAAGCGGTGCGCGCAGAGTCCGCATCCCACCGGTGTGGGCGTTGCGTTCGGAAGCCCACCCTAGAACACTTGGGAAAAGAAAAACGGCCTTCTGCCGCAGCGGCTTCGTCGTCCCTGCAGCGCCGCTCACTTGGGTTAAACGGAGGCACGCTGGAAGTTACTCAGCGGCGCAGGCTGTCCGGCTGAGAGACAAGAACCATAAGCTTCTGGGTATCTGCCTGTCGGCTTATTGTCACTTTAACCGTTTAGCATTCGCAGCAGCAGGTGACGGTTTTCACAGCGGGAAACGCTGCTGATAACATAGGCCGTAGAGAATGGTCCATAGCTAACTGCAGCGCGGGGTAGTCAACAGCTTAGCAGATGGAAAAGTTCGATACTGAAACTAAAGAGTGTTATAGCGTGCTATAGAATGTAGATTACTATCACTGAACCACATGGGAAAGATGATAGTGGAGGTGAGGTCGGCTATCTTAGCATCTCAACGTCAAGAAAGTGGGCAATATTGCGCCGCTCGAAGTTTTCCTTTACCCGAGGCAGGAAACAACAGCCGAGAGGGCGAGAGATTGAGTTTACGTATGCGGCACGTGCAATTCAAGGTTGGATATGCCTGTCTCCCGGCAATAGTCCTGACCAATGGAACAACTAAACCGGATGACCACTTTGCTCTCGGGGACAATAATGAGTTTTTTGAAGCTTCGGTCGAAACCTTTATTCGATGCTGGAGCTTCCCTTCGTATAAACCCCTCTCGAGCCCGTTCTATTCCCGATGGCTGGAGGGGGTGTCTCGACCAGGGCTGGGTAAGGGCATCGAGAAGCTGTTGAATATGCTGAGTCGGTTGACTTTACCAGACTCGCCCCATAAGAAAACGATTTGTTTCCCCTTAGCCCGTCGCTAATGGATTGCAATGTTTCCGTACCTCGCCTCGCAGGGATATGCGTAGGTTTAATATGTAACTTGCCGTGCCACTTTCTTCGGCGAGATCGAGATTGAAACTCTTTGCACCAGGTTTAGGCCCGGTGCCAGTACAGTTCGCGAAGGGTCACGGGAAGCCAGGTTGGTATTTGTCGTAGTGTGACCCAAGGGCTTGATCTAGGTTAGACGATAAGCCAAAATTTCAATTCTTGGGCACTTTGTTGAACCAGAATCAACGGAAGTAGCCCAACAACTACGGCGCAATGATCATGCGAGATGCCAGTTGTCCGGGCATATGGCTCTACGACGTGCGTTCCTATCCGTTCACAGTTCTAGAAAGCATGTCTGTGCAAGCCCAATTGCCGGGCGTCGGCGCATTGCCGGGATCAGAATCAGAAACGGTGGTGTTTTATGAGTCATCTTCCCATGTCAGGGATCATCCTCAAAGACTACCAAAGGCCGTATTGTTGATCTCCGCGGGCTTGGCACGACGCCGGAATCCCGTAGAGGGGTGGTGGGCGGCCGGCGCTGCGGGGGGATGTCCGCGCGGAGTGTCCGGAAAGCAGGCCGATAGACAACCCTTTCTGGAGGACTTGTAGTCTGGCATGCTGGCTTTTAACCATTCCGAAGCTCGAGTTTCAGGATGCAGCGAGAACTCACCATTTTCCATCTGCTCGCTAGGCTCGGCCCGTGATCCAAACCTCGAATTGAGGGTGCGGGGTTGCACCATGCCGGAGACACCGATCGGACCTGCAGGCTGCGGGCCGTGGATGATTCAAGGGACTCGAGGACTTCAATGAAAGTACAGGACATGAGCCTCGGGTAAAGCCTTTTCAGAAGGTCGTGAATCCCATGAAAGTGCTTCTCGATCACACCATCTTGCGGGAATGGCCAGGTATCGGATAAGGTAGGTAGCGCACAAAAGCCTGCTTTTCCACAAAGTAGATTTGGGACTGAGGCTTTGGATGCAACCTTACAAGACATTTGCCCAAGGTCAAGCCAGTAAAGGAACCGAAAGAGAGTTTCTTCTGGCATGCTTGTGGCGTAAACTCAGACTAGAAGGTATCGGATCAAGCTTGTTTAACCCCCGCAGGTGTCGTGCGTTGTTTGATCTGATGGACGGCAAGCACAACGGGATTTGGCCGAGTCGCCTAAGCCGTGTAGGCAGGGCCAATCAAACCCTTAACAGCTACCGGCGTCCGCTCCGGTGTGCCCGTGCAAAGGTGCGCCCGTGTCGTTGAGCGATACCTGTGCTAAGCTTCACTGGTTGAGGAATGAATTTCAGCTATGTTTCCACAGAGTTTGAGTGATTTACAAACAATGATGTAAGATACCAGATAGAGGTCCGTATAAGTTGTTAGGAAAGTTGTACAGGGGGAAAGTTTATCCCTTTAGTTGCGAAATGACCTCATTATCCTCCGTGAGGGGTAGGAGCAAATCAGGTCACAGTAATTAACGCCGAAAGCTAATAGTTTCAAGGTACTTATATTTATAGCGTTTTACCTATTCCAAAGGTACCAGCAATCTCTACCTTTACATAACAGTACATTATAGTCTAAGTAGCCCTATTAGGTCCTTTACTAAGCTAAACTATTACATTATTATACTACTCTAGGATATAGTCATCTAGACAGGTAATAGTTAGGTCCTCCTACTAGAACTCTATATAAATATTACTATAAATTTTAATAATGATGTTAGTAATAATATTAAAATTAGTAGTGGTTGCTAACAAAATAACATTCTAGAACGATGTATTGTCATGTATCTCCGAAATATTGGGGTAAAAGTGGAGGGGGATCCACCCAGAGGATAATGAGGTCATTTCGCAACTAAAGGGATAGCCCTAGTGATGTACAGGGTGGTAGGGGCAAGTAAAAGCTCCCCGTGACGTTACTCCCCATAGCTGACATCGTTATAGAGGGGGAATATTCACCAACAGAGTATGGGGATGAACATTAGATGCCTAACAGGGAGCTTTTACTTCGGCCTCATACCATAGTAAATCGCCACACAGTATCTAAGCACCCTACCTATCTCTTATAGAATTCTATAGTGGTGGTGATAGGTGATGCGTAATAGCTAAATAGCGTCGACAGCTTACGGACTAGAGGGGGGTACCTGACAGGGGCGATAAAACTTCGGCCTGGTACCATAGTATGTATGAACGAGGGAACTGAGGGTACCTGCTTAAATAAAAAGAGTTAGAACATTGAGGGACAAATCAGACGAGTCGGAGGGATGGCGATGTCGAGGTTTCCAAAAAACAAAAAAAAGAAAACAAAAAGAAAGAAGAAAGGAAAAACACGAACCAGGCCCAGGCGTGTCTCTTGGTGGCTACCCATGAGCTTCATCAAACTGCCGGGATACCGTGACCGACTTTAGGAGATACAATGTTTCTTTCGTTGCCATTCATCACTGTCGTCTTCTCGTAATACCTACACTAATCCTCCCTATGCGTTCATGTACAAACACCGACATCACATATTATGTACTCTGCTGCATCAACTGTCCCCGTCGTCCATCAACTACAAATACCATATCCGGACTGGCAACCGGCACCACAATGCCCGTTAGAGTTTCCACAGAAACCCCACTGGCTACAGCATTGATAGATGCCGTTACCCTTGCACGTCGCCTTTCCGGCGCCGCACGATCCATCGGTTGAGGTCGGTAGTCCCGAGCCTCCGTTTCCGCCTCCTGTCGCGCATGTGCCGAAGGCTGGTTGGCACCCTTTCCCGCAGTACTCACTTGTCGTTCCGCAATAGCCGTGTGCACTGCAGCAATATCCACTGCCACACGACTGCACGCCGGCCCCGCAAAGGCCGGGCTGGCCGGGATTAGGAGGGTTGGGGCTCGGACTGGGCCGGGCCGAACTGGTCGGCTGGGTCGGCTGCACAGATGATGGCAACGACGATGTTACCGGGGCCTCCTTAAATGTCAGCTGGCGACCACTACACTTTTCCACTCACAAACTCACTTGACAGCTTGCTAGCCGCGTGTCTTCTGCAGCTCCCTGAAGCCACAACTTCATTGTGGCCTGGAAAGATTTGCCGTTGTATAGATTACTGGCTCCTCGTGTCGCTTCCCATACAGCAACACCTCCGAAGGACGGCCGACAATAATATGCGCTGATGAGGTTCTTGGCTTGGCTCTGGGTTATATAGTTTCCTGGGTTGGCAGCGTCTGGCGAGCCAGGCAATGTGATAAACACCTTTGCATCTCGACTCGGCGTGTTTGATAGCCATTGAACCCATGAGTCAAAAGTAAACCCACCCCCCTGAAAGGATTGGCCAGGGACATAGGACGGGTTGCTCGAGACCCAGGTGGCGGCTGAACAGCTGGGAGTATTGTAAAACTGGACGAAGAGCATGTCGAACTTGACGTTAGATATCATGGCCGCCATACTGGCGTCCGGCACAATACACTGGGGAGCGCCGGTCAAGTAATATCGCTTCGACGCTGATGCGTAAAATGCTCGCAAGAGACTGACGAGGGCAATGTAGCCAGCGGAGTTGTCTATTGGCCGTGGCATCAGCTCGCGGTCGTCACAATGGAAATGAGCATGCAGAGACTTACCTGTTGATGGATGTTCAATGTCCATGTCAAAACCGTCAACTTCAACAGTCTGTCCGTTGTTGTCGAAGGGGCGGGGCCCGGTCCAACTAGGGTCTTTGGGACCGAACATCTTCCACAGATATGTCGCCAGGAGCTCGCCTTCGGCTTTTCCTGTGAGCTGGTAGGCTGTGACCCCGCCTCCAAGAGACAACAAGATCTTCTTGCCGTACTGTTGCTGGCACTGAGGAATTTGATCATTGAGAGTTGGGCAATTCGATTTCAGCTGGTTTTTTGACGGATCGTTGCCAGGGCCCGGGTAGACTTGATTACCACATCGGTTTCCAAAGTTCGTTCCTGGGTAGCCATTCGCTTGCGCTGGAAAAAGATAAACAAACGAAAGTACGATCACATCAATTTCGGGTTGCTGGCAGTGGTAAAGTAGGTCGGCCTGATTCGGACCTTGTCCCTATGACACAGTCAGCTCTGGTTTCGGTTCGTATTAGACAATTCAACGCCGTGGCCTTACATAGTAGACAACCACATTATTCTTTGATGTTGGGCTGAAGGCTCCGAAAACCAAGACCACAATGCCTAGGATGGCTAGTGGAAAGTAAAGCCTCATTGCGGTAGCAAGTATCTGAGCACAGGAAAACTTGGCAAAGGTAAGACAGAAAGAAGATAAAAACTAAAAGACGGCCTTTTCGAACAGTATATGCTACAACAGACTAGAAATCCCGGGATCGGATAAAATTGTGATAACTTTCTGAAAGCGAGAAAATCCGCGAAGGTGCCCAGGAGACCTGGAGACGCGGGTATGAGGTCCAACGACGATGGTGTAGGCAAGGAAGTAGAACGATTGAAGAGGCAAAGAGGGTCTGGTTTATCCTCCCAGTCTCGAAACCTCTTGGGAAATTGCTTCTCTAAATAGCCGCTGAATGATACAGTTCTGCCGTGCCATTCAAGATGCGATCGCAACCCCTCCATCGTGATTGAGCCGCTTCTTGCGGCCCTGCCACCAGTGCAAGTGCTAGAAAAGAAATTCTGAAGACATAGTCGGGGGTTCTGAATCAATATTATTGCCGTTAAAGAATCCGCTCCCAATACGAATGGAGCCGCCAGTGCCGACTATTTCGGTCACGTTCCCCAGTTTCTGCAGGGCGGCCAATGCCCCCCTTGACTCACCCTGCCACCAAAGTCGATAAAGGGCAGAGGGAGTAAAGAGGCTGGGGGTTTTCTTTACCGCGATACACGTTGGGAATTTATCGACGAAAATCGGTACTGAATCTGATTTAAGATGGAAATTCCGAAAGGGCGCCTACTTGCATCGTCTCGTTCTACCTACTTCAAGACACGCCAAAGGGCCATAGTGTTGGGCCGTAGTGTTGGGCCGTGCCGTTCGGCAGTTTCGGTGGGTCCCGGTCGCCGAAGCCGCCAAAGCCCCACAGAAACCGCCGATCGATGCTGCCATCCGCCCGGCCGCGTGTTCGTCCATGCTTGTCCAAGCTCGAAGGCATAAAAAGCCCTCGACTTCCCAGCTGAGTTTCAACCTGTAACATCTGCTATTGTTTCTGGAGGAGAAGTGAGAACTGGATTGATTACATAAACCATACAGTCATATGCGTTCTAATCCTCATTGCCAGGACTATTGCCAAGTTCGTAGGTTTAAGTAGAGATCAGCGGGTTGACCCCTCAATGCACAACACCGTTGTCTCTTTGCAAACATGCCAAGGTATGAGGAAGCAAACAATGCATGGCCGAGTTATCTTTTACCCTGGCTTGCATGACGCTTTGTCGAATACGAAAGTGCTTTTGGTGCTAAGTGGATTGTCAAATGCACCACTGTACATATTAGGAAGCTGCTCCGCCAATAACCCGCTGAGAAGTCATTGATAAGTTCCAGACTCTTGTCAAATGCAAATCAGCGGAACCTTAAAAATCATGTGACAGTACACTCGTCGGTCACTGCACCAACAACGGGCTCTTCTCCGGCCGAAAATGCTCTTCTTATCAGCCCCCAAATGACCAGAAGAGACCATGTTAAGCCGTACTTCGGCAATAAATACCATAGTTCCCATATACTCTTTTGGGCGACGTGATTCACAAAGTTTCAACGGCAGAACTCGCAAATGGCATATTCATCGACCAGTTCGCAGGCCCAGGCCTCGGCACCAACATCCAACTCGGAAACCACACCACCGGTATTAGAAATCTTGAATACATCAGTGAATGTTTCTGCCAACGTTGAAGTCTACGATTTAGCTAGTGTATGTATGATCCTTGCAGCTTTCAGCCAGCGGTATACTAACCTGAACACCAGCTTGACGAGACTACCTCTAACATTGACGATCGAATGTGAGGATGTTTATTGGTTTCGGCTGTTTTCCTTCTGCTATTATGGGAATATGTGTCGATTTTCATTCTCTCTTAATTCTACTCGCCATTTCTTTACTGTTGTTTCATGTATTTGGATGGGGAGAAGCTGATAACCCAGTTCCACGTATACTGCTTCTCTGACTTCGAGTGCGGTTGAATATCCCACCGAGTACGGCCGCCGTTACCATGCTTTTCGCGCAGGATGTGAGTGTTCAACTTATACGCCCCCAGATCAGCAATGCTTCTTTTGTATATGGCATGCCGCAGGCTCTGATTCGCAACTAACGACTAAACAGCGTACTTGGCACCCAATGATGAGGTAAAGTCAATCGCGATCATTTCCGGGCATTCAAAGTAGTCGACTAAGCATGAAAAAGAGCGAAATGGATCGACTTGATCTGAACCACCTGTTACTTATGAAGGCAATTGGCAGAAAGCTCTTTCTAGCCCCAGTCCCGCAGGCAAGCACACATCGAATCCTTGATATCGGTACTGGTACTGGCATATGTAAGTAATGGGTTTTTTCTTCTTCTTCAATTTGGGACTTATTCTTGAGCATATTTGACATAGAAATGCTACAGGGGCAATGGAAGCAGCAGAAATCTTTCCAAATGCTGAGGTATTGAAAGATCAACTTTCCCGATGTAGTATGCATCATGAAACGCTAATGTTGGTTAAGATTGTTGGAAATGATCTGAGTGCCATCCAGCCATCTTGGTAACAAACTATGCGTCCGCATATAACTCTCATTTAATGAGAGTAAGTTCAAGACTAACAAAGAAACCACAGTGTTCCCCCAAATGTCAAGTTTGAGATCGACGATATTGAGAGCCCCTGGGTAAATCAAAAGAAGTACGATTTTATCTTCTGCCGTTACATGGCCGGGTCAGTTGTAGACTGGCCAAAGCTGATGAGAAATATATACAAGTACACCCCCCAAAAACGCTTTTGCCCATATGTACAACACTAATCCCCATTTCAGAAACCTCAACCCTGGTGGTTGGGTAGAATTTCAAGACTATGACATAACTCCTGCCTCGGATGACGATACCCTAACTGAGAAACACGAGACAAGAAAATGGGGCGAGAAGTTGATTGAGGCTTGCAGGACGGTAGGCCGAGACCCGTGTCCCGGACCGAAGCTTGAAGGATGGACTAGGGACGCCGGGTTCGTCGACGTCTTCCATCAGAAATTCAAGTTACCGATCAGACCCTGGCCCAAAGATCCACATTACAAAGATATCGGTATGATCAATCTTGTTCAGCTTCTAGATGGCCTGGATGCTTTCAGCCTGAGAACTTTCTGCGGAATCCTTGGGTGGGATAGAGAAGAGGTCATAGTGATGCTCGCTCAAGTACGCAAGGAGCTGAAGTCGGGGGTTTTTCATGCGCACACCGCAATGTAAGCTTGCTGTTTGCTGGATGTTTCCAGTTATGTCAGCTAACGATACTAAACACAGCCATGTGGTCTATGCTCAGAAACCGCAGGACGATGAAGCAGAGGAGGGCGAGGCGGAGGAATGATGTTCACAATCAACTCTCTCCTCAAATTGTACCAAACTTTTCTGGATTGATTTGTTTTACGTTACTTTCTCTGTCTTCTCAAAACGTAGCAGTAATGAAGTGTTGAGAGGTTCAAACAATCAAACCACGATATTACTGGTAGTCTTTTGATTTCAATTTCAGATTCTTCAAGTTGAACCCCTAATTTTCTTTCACCTCGAGAACACCTAGGACTTCACTTGATGAATAACTCTAGAAAAGGGGAATGGTTGCCAGAAGCCTTCCAAACAAGCCAGTCATGACTAGTAATCCGCACTCAATAAGTATGTCACTTTACTATTATCAACGCAGCTTTTCTTCTCTACATCATTACCTGTATCGTAACCCAAACTTTGGCAATTTTATAGTTCCTGCTGCGGCTGTCGTCATGGCACATTTACCCACGCCGCCCTTCATCTCCACAACGCCCCACTGGATAGGAAGCATATATCCATATTTGCGGTCTTCTGGCAACACGTGGCATGCGGCACTGATAGCTAAGCTGTTCGTCGACACCATTCTCATTGTGCCATCATAACGACGAAGTCCAAGACCAACTATGACGAGGGCAAGGACAATTCCAGCAATCATCGCTTTTGGCCAGAGTTAGAAAACGTCAACAGCTGCCACAATGGAAGGTCTCAAACTCACTGAAGAAGAGCGCAATTGGACTATAGCCGCAGGTGGAGAATGAGTTGATTTCATCATCACGCCCGTCCGGTAGGACCGCTCGTATTCGTGCCAGGAAGATACTCTGCGAGACCAACCAGTGCAGCAAGGCCGAGCTGGCGGACAAGGGAATTCCATATCTCAGAGGGAGCGAGATGGAATAACTCGATCGCTGAATGCCTACGGGCTCTGAAACCCGCAGGGGCTTTCGGTATCTGTATTCACACAGTCGGCTGAATTCTCTTTGTACCAGAAAGGTACTCAGCATAGTGTTGTAGAGAACATATAGTACCGAGAGAACCAGTTGAGGCATATTAACCAGGATAACGTTGGCGATAAGGCCTACCGGATCCGTGCGCGGCATGTTGATGTTTATATAGGTAACAGGCGTCAACTCTCCAAAGCCGAGCTTCCACAGCTCTGGGATGCTGAATTTCATTTCTCGAAGCCGTAAACTGGCAAATGACCGGAAAAGGAGGGCGGCTGGAACAATGACCATAATCAAACACCTATAGCGAGATCAGCTGAGTGTTGGATGGAATAGACAACTGGGTCGTAGTACATCAAAAGTAGTAGTGCCCATTGTAGGAGACCCGCCGCCGATCTCCACTGCTTAGGCTCGGTCTTGAAGGTACGAGGCGCCGGTGGAACTCGGGCACCGTGTGGAGGGCGCCTCCTGAACAAGCTACTTGTAGCCAGAAAGTCGTACTTTGTCGCGAGGCCCATGTCAATGGTCTGCTTGCAGGGTTCCCTCATGAAGGAAGCAATTGAATCACCTAGAGTATATAACACTTCCTGAGCCTTATCCTGCTGTTTTTGCACTTGGCTTCTCCTAGCTATCCATATTGATAGTATGGTGATGACTTTGATCAAATTCATGAGGATAATCGTGAACATGATCGGTGGCGAATATTCGAACCGGCACTTTGTGCTAAGACTGGCCGGTGGTTGGACAAGACACCGAGAAACCTCGTATAGTTTGGGCCCAAGGAGCCATTTCGTCACAGGTTTCGGCGGCGACTTGGCCAGAAAAACACCGCTGCCATTTCCGAGCGCCCACATGTTCTTCGCCCAGTCGTCCAAACGTGGGACGATGGAGACATACATCAGCAGGCTGTCATCCGGCGTGATCTGAACCGACTCGTTCCTAACCAGTATTATTGCATTTCCTTGAGGCTTCCAATAATCGTCGTAGAGGTCGAAGCAAGCAGAAATATTCAGTTTTTCGTACGTTGACGCAGCGTGCTGCATGTCTTGGATGACCTTTTCGTAATCCAGGTTCAGTGGGTTAACGCGAGTATCGTTCCACCCCCAGTCTCCAGCACGATTGCGTTCAGCTGTTTCAAGGTTCCAAGAGCTACCGTTCAGAAAAGAGTCTTTGACGACTGCCACTGTGTAGTTGTGCGACGATAGCGACTGGAAAACTGCCGAGTTATAACTAACGGCTCATCAGCCTAGTCCCTTCTTTGTAGAAAGATGAAGTTGAGTGCCTCACATTAGATGTATTGGTATAGAGGTGAGGGCTAGCAATGCCCAAGAAGCTCGCTGCCAGTTATCGAGGTACCTCAGATTGCGAAGACTGGGTACGCCAATATCTAGCCATTTGCCCTTTTCGTGCGCAGCATCGACTTTTTCGCGAGTAGGAGCGGCTTGCAGCTGCATGCAGAAGTTGGAAGCAGACAGCATCCCCGTGCCCAGAAGGTTGATGAGCAGATGTATCCATTGATCAAGTTGTTTTACCGTCGAGCAGTCGCCATGGTAGATAAGTCCCACTCCTTTCTTGCTGCCGTAACTCGAGTAGGCGAATATTGTCACAACGAGGTTCGTGATGAAGATGGTACTGATGATGCCAATCTTGATCATGAGCGCACGGCTTCTCTTCGACAACCACATGCTCCAACTGCTGTTCTCGTCGCGTTCGATTTGGGGAAACCATCCTGATAAGAGGTCTCCGTCGGCGAAACGTGCTGCCCTGAAACTGGACACACTCCTTGTGTCGTCTATGGCGTCTACCAGGGGTGTGTTATCTTCGATCGAGGGATTGGGCGAGGGTGGTGTCGTTGTTTGGTTTGCGGTAACTGCCAGCAGTTCAACCCCGGACCCGCTGCTACAACTCGTTAGTTGGTGTTGTTCGACTTTCTTTACATGGAGATACAAACCCACCGGTCTTCCACGGAATTCCTTGAGATCATGGCTACCATCAAGATGCGCTACTGAGCGGGTGTCGCTATGCTTGTTTCGACATCGTCGGGCCGCCTCTCAAAGCCTCCATTAACTAAGAGAAACCAAGGCTAGGGCAAATACTAAGAGTCGAGACAGCGGTGTTTATATCAGTTCGGTCGCCGTTCTAGACACCCCCGGCGTTTAATCTGTTTTTGGGTCATAACTCCACTTGCTTGCAGGTCAGTGATACCCTGAGCTGACTTCTCCAGGATACACATACTCGTAACCCATCCAACCAAGTAAGAACAATTTTAGTCCGTAATATTAAAGAAGACAAGCCCATATTCAAACTATCTATGGTGGACATTATGGCAAAGATACATATTTGCATCTTTCGATACAGTTATCGGTAACACGACAATTGTAGCGGCTTGCAATAGTTATTTAGTATGCTACGTTCGCTGCATATATCCAGGTAATTTCACGTCTGGCCTGGTATCTCGGCTACCATATTAGACTGCTATTATATTACCTGCCCAAAAGCGCTATACACCAAACCCGTTCGGTCTGCGACTTATCACTCGGCAGGCATGCTGCCAATCTTACGCTATTAGGCAGCTGGTTGAATGATGTGTGTCACGATAAGGTGAAGTGATACAAGGTGTTAGTTGCTGCCTGCAATTAACGCGCGTCGTTTTTAGAGCGGCAATGTGCATACGCTTATCTGAAGCAATGCTACCGCTGTAAACTACCGTTGTATACGACCCTTGACTTGATAACAAATAATCACAGAATACAAGAATCAGGCTGGATGCATGATTCCGAGTTCGCTCCAAGCGCTTGCAATTCCACCCAGCCAACTTTAAGTGGAGGGAACGTGTTAAGATGATACGTTCAGACGAGCTGGCAGAGCCTCACAGGACCAGTTGACTAACCAAGACGGTAATGCCACCGTCAATTGTGACGGACCCTGGATAAACGCGTACGGCCCTGACGTAAGCCGTGTTCGAGCCATCCCCGTCGTTTCAAAGGCTTCGCAGCCTGGTAAGGGTAATGTCGCCGTAAACGTCGCAGACAGAGCCACGTCGCAAAAAAAAAAAAAAAAAAAAAAAAAAAAAAAAAAAAAAAACCCTAACTAAAAGAAAAACTACTGAAGAAAAAAAACTTTCCATGTGCTGTGTGTTCTTGGCTGATATAAGTATTGTTGCGTTGACGTATTATTACCGACGATGGTCAATCAAAATGATTACAGTAGTGGAGCAGAAGGGTGGTTTATACCCGGCCAACAGATGCATGGTAATGTGTGATGAGAAATGAGACGTTCAAATACGCTTCGAGGGATTTATACTCATGAAACTACGTTAACTAGTGCCGGTATTGATAATTTGTACGGAAGAAGCGCATCATTGGAAGAAATAAGGTTTGCATCTCATCTTGCTTTGGCACTAGTGTGCAATAAGCGTAAAGATTTTGTGAACAGGTGACTGACCTCTGTTTACATCATTAGTTTTGCTGGGGTCCCAGGGCCCCTTTACTGTTGTTAACTATTGCCCGAATCCTTGGTCACGAACACAATACACTCTCGGGATTCTCGACGAGTCAATAGCGAGGGGCCCCCTGCTACATACGTAGCATTCTGCTCTCATTCGTGGATTTTACCAAGCTTACCGACTAAGCAACAGCATCTCCGTCTTTTTCTAGGATGGGGTAAATGCTCATGAAGCGATGCTACGCTACAACGGATAAGTAAAGCCGGCTGCGGATATGTCGTCACGAACCCGGCAGCTTCGGGTCTTATAACTAGCCCAGACAGCACCGAAATTGTGGGAGTTACCAACCTCAACGTTTGTTGCCCCCAATACGATCTGAACCGGGTCCCAAGAGACATGATGAGGTCTATACTAGCACTAGCCGCAGGCTTCCTCTTTCAAGGCGTGTCTGCAGTCTCATATGAGGCCAACAAAATGGTTCCTAACGGATCCCCTCATCAAATTGTGAAGAGGTGAGAAGTCCCAAGCGCCCAGGCCCGACGACGCTTCGTGGCGAGCTGGTAGGAGAGTCATGGAACCCTGACTGTTATCGTAGGCTCGATACGGCTCAAATCACATATTTTCCGGCGGCGAACTCGACGGGCACCGGTGTTCTCGTGTGCCCTGGAGGCGGGTACGCTATGGTATCCATTGATAATGAGGGGTATATCCCAGCGAAGTTCCTGAACAGCTTGGGCATCGATGCCTGGGTTCTCGACTACACCACGGCCTCGAACGCGACCCCGCCCATCTACCCGAAGCCCCAGAACGAGGCGCTCGACGCCCTGAGCTACATCCGCGGGCAGAACCGCACCACCAAGCTCGGCATCTGGGGCTTCTCGGCAGGCGGTCACCTCGCCGCGGTGACCCTGACCAACCCGGACGCCCGCCTAGACTTTGGCATCCTCGCCTACCCGGTCATCACCCTCGAAGGGAACTACACCCATATAGGCTCGCGCGACAACCTCATCGGCGCCAACGCGAGCCCCGAGCTGGAACACGAGCTGTCGGCGCAGAACCGCGTCTCGGCGACGACGCCTCCCACGTTCCTGTTCCACACGGCCGACGACGACGTGGTTCCTGTGCAGAACACTCTCCTCTTCGCTGAGGCCATGGCCGCCCACAGTCGGTCAGCTCAGGTGCTGGTACTTCCAGATGGGCCGCATGGGCTTAGCATAGCTCTTTGGGATCCTCAGCGCAACTGGACGCCCGAGCTTGAGCGTTTCCTCAAGTATTCTATTTAGACCGACCTCAAAAGCTGTCTGGTATCAGTTTGTTAGCTGTTCAAGGCTATTGTGCCGCCCTTGTCGACTGATCAAACGTTGGGCACAACAAGAATACCATCGTGTCTGTATCTGGCTAGGCAGAGGCTATTGGACGTCTTATATCACAGACCTTGATGAAACGTCACGAAGATACCCGTCTATAGGGGCTAGTGTTTTCTGGGTTGTACGAACTAATAAAAATGATCAGCTAACTGGTGCAAGTGCCTTTCATTCCGGATTTCGCTCTTGCGACTCAGTTGAGTCTCGACCGTTGTTGCGGTGTTGTTCATATACACCTTGAATACCTCAGATTACTTACTCATGTTCATTTGTGACTTTCTCCTGAGTATCATTGGCTTGCAGCTTGTTTGCCTGGACACGATATGATGACTGGTATGATGGGTATCTAACGCAGACATATAAATAACGCACGTGATGTGGCTTGCGCTATGGTACTCGAAGGGGGAAACACTCGCTCAGCTCCGCTGCTCGCGCACTGGCAAGCCGGCTGTCTCGCCGTCCCGAGTCTGCATTCGCCGGGCCTCATCCCGCCGGCTCCAGTCAGCGTCGGTGAGAACACCCCCAGGGAATGAATGCATCGAGAGGGTAAGTACGTCCTTCTGTTAGACAGATCAAATAACCAACAAGAATTGCAGTTACAAAGAAGGCAAACGTCATGTTGCATGATTAGAACAGCATCAGGTGGAACAATAAAATGATGCCGTTCGTCCCCGTTCTATACTGAATATCTCTTGAACCCTGTGAGACTTCCCAAGGTGAGGCACATACGTTTCCTCGTCGCGTGCGCATCTATACCTCCCGAAACCTCCACCTTGTTCGACATAGCCGCCTCCGCATAGCTCGACCGTCGCTGTTGCTGGTCCAACGCCTCATCAGACGGACCCCGACACTCGTATCCCCTCTGCCGCTCTCCGCAGGTGGCCTCCTGCTCCCGTGGCAAGACCTCCCGCTCTGCGCACGCCCGCCGGCCCTGGCACAGGCCCTGCAGGTACGGCCATTCATTACCGTTCCTCTCCACCCTCGACACCAGGAACCGGCGGCCGCCGTGCTCGAACTCGTCCGCGAAGTTCGGCGAGCCGCAGATGCGCCGCATGCGCCGCCGTCGCGCCTGGCGGAGGCCCTCCCGCTCCCGCGGCATCTCCGCCATGGGTGCGAAGGCCTGCGCCTCGAAGCAGGCGCCTCGCGCGTCGGTGACGACGTAGACGTCGAGGTACTCGCCACTGACTTTGTGGCTTTTGATCTCGTACTTTTCCCCGACGAGCTTGGAGTCAGCCTGATCCTGGTGAAGTGTCATGTCTCCGGATCTGCCGCCGGACCAGCGCATGAGTGATAGACTGATGCGTAAGCGGGCGAGTCTTTGCTTGTAGTCAGATTGTCAGATATCACGAGATCTGAGTTGTCAGGGATTGGAGATGACGAACTCGAATGTTGTCGTCTGGTATTCTGCAGTCCGATATGGAGATGAACTGACGAAGAATGGCTCGCTGAGCATGAAACTTATTACTAGCAAGCTGCTTCTCCATGTAAAGTGTCTACGTATCGGGGTTCTCATATACCGGGTGAAGTGCACTGGACCACTTATGGGGGTCTGGAATGACTACATTTTATCCATAAAAGCATCATCACAAGGCTCCGATGCGTTAATGTGCCACACTGTCACAACCCTGCAAGAGCGCATCTAAGTGGACCTCATCGCGATAAAGCGAGACCGTAGCTCTTTTGTCATGAGGGTTCATTGGCGAACCATCGATGCTCCCAGCGAGGCGCCGCGTTTATGAACACCCGCGCTGGGAAGCCATTCCAATACCTAGCCCCCTAGGCAGCAGAAAGGCGACAAGGCGTCTGGCGCGCTATGAGGTTGCAAGCCTTTCCCGATTGAGTAATGAACCCTCACGGTGGGGTGATCAGTACCCGTTGGAAGATTTATCCTCGAAATTGCAGGATAGGGAAAGAAAATGCGAGGGGGGAGATCTCGCTTCGGCTCTAGAACTGAGCTTCACAATGAGGCGAGGGCCAATGGCTGTGTCGAGTCTCACCGAGTTTAGGCAGAAATGCACCTCAACACCAAGGCGTAAGGAATGAAGAGTGCCGAACCAGGCCCAGCCCCCTCTTCCGAGCTGAGAAAAAATGCAACTGATAAGCCATAAGTCATGAGATGTGCGCCTGTGTGCGCTTGGGGAGACCATGAGATACTCCCTTAGGCAGTTGGGCCAGGAATAAATCACGCAGCTGCACGGGTATTAATAGAAGGGTTGGAGGATCCTAATGGAGGCCGCCATGTGCTACGACTGACACGAAGGTTATGGGGTCAGGTCTGTTTCTTTCTAGGCAGAAGAATTCATGGGATATAAAGTATGGGCAACTGTTCTTTTAATTCTTCTTTCATCGCGTCGATGAACATGAAGCTTCATTTCGAACATGGCTCATCGCGCTGTCAATAACGCTGCATGTGCCGCTCCATTGGATCTACCAGCAGGAGATCACATCTGCTCTGGAATGGCTTAGAGGGGAAAACAGTATCTGCGTGGACTGACTAGTTATTATACAGTGGACGTGCGGGCATCACGCAATCAGAGCATCAAGGATCCCATGACAGGGATACAATTAGGTGGGTTATGGACGGCAGGACGGGAGACTCGAAAGGTATTTATTACTATTATCAACTCTCAGCGCCGAGATCCCCCCTAGATGAGAGGATCGGGATCACGTTAAAGCGCAAAGGGCCATTGTCGAGCCTTAGCGATCGCATTCGCGACTGGTCCCGAAAATCCGGCCGCAGCGAGACGGAAAGTCGGCCAACGCCCCCGGCTCAGTTGATTGTTCGAGGCCGCCCGGGTCTCCGGTTCCCGCAGTGCTCGATGTGGTCCAGGTGAGCCAGCAGATCACTCAGTGAATTTCCACATCTGCAGGTGAAAACCCGGCCGGGGTCGCCCTTCCGCTTGCAGTTGTCCAGGTGCCGGATGTGGTTCCATTTGCGCTGGAACGGGTGTGCGCGGCCGCATTTGCACACGTAATGCGGGTCGCCTTCTTGCCGGTGACGGTCTTGGATGTGACGCTGCATCTGCCTCGAGTTTACTGACTCCCCGCAGGAAGAACATGTTTCGTGGCGGCTCGAGTTGTTCGTTTGCCCGCTGGTGTTGCTGACAGTGTCGCATGCCCAGTAAGGCTTCAGGTGGGTTTGATCGAATATCAGGCTCGGGGACGAATACTGGCTGTCTGTGGCAATGCTGCTCGGGGTCAAATACATGGGCTGGGGCGCGAGAAGGACTGCATTTCCGGGGCGGGGCATGGTGTGTAGCTTGGCGTTCACATCCGCCCACGCCTGACAGGGTTCTGACTGTTGGACATCCGGAGCCTGCGGGGGGTACTGGGACTGCATGTTCGTCTGCGGGTAATCCACATGGCCAGAGTCGGCCTCAGAAAAGTCGAGCACCTGAGGGTAGTAAGGGTGTTGTTCCATCACAGGGTAGCCACCATAGGTCGACGGGGGATGGTTTATGGGATTGTTCATGGGGTAGTTTATCGGGTGATTGATGGGATAGAGTATAGGATGGTTTGTGAAGTCACCATCGTCATGGTCACGGCCAGCGGTCTCGCCATAAAGGGAGCGCGACTGATCGTGGCTCATGCTAACAATGGGCTCCCCAGGAGACTGGAGGATCGGGCGGTGTTCGTATAAGGGGCAGTGCAATCAAATGGCTGGGGCGACCGTCAGCAACAGGATTCCCTGTCATTGAAGGGATAGCAGACTTACTAAAACGCCCAAGATCCGGGCCGGGAATAAGGCTTTCCCGTGGGTCGAGAGCTTCCGAGCGCGGTTGTGACTCGGATCACGAGTAAAGAGCCTGAGAGAATAGGACAAAAGAACAAAAGGGAGAAAAACTAAACACCGAGGGGGGAGCTGAAGGTAATAAAGAATCATCTGGCTAGCTGGAGGACACGCGCGTGGTGGATTTGAGGTTCATTCTTTTTGAGGATGGGGTGTGGCCTCTTAGCTGCCTCATCGTAGACCGCCACACACAGCCGAATCACCAGCCTGCCCTGTCGTTTGTCTTTTGGCACTCCCACTGGTCTATGGGGGGGTAAAGGCGCAGAGGATGCGTGCGTGGACGTACGTGGTTCGTGGGACTGGCCCGTCTGGGTTAAACCTCGAAAACCTCAAAAACCTCAAAACCTCAAAAATTACCTGCTACAGTGGCGGAGCAAAGGCGCTGGGCAGCCATTTCAATCATCTCTCCGGGAAGACGTGGTGGTGTCTTGTGTCTCTACGTAGTAGGGGAGAGGGGGGGGGGGGGGGGGGGCATCCTCTGCCCATTAATGCTGCTGGTGCGCGGCCACAGCGGGGTTATGTGTACGCTGCCAAAAGGTCCGGAACGCGGCGACGTCCTTTTAGGAATGGGGATGATGTACCAGACTGCCGGTAACCCTCCAGCCATCCGCCCGAGCCGAAAGTTTACCATGACGGAACGGGCCCGAGGGGTTGATAGTTTACGTCTTAAACTCATCTGGCACCCAGCCAGTTCCGCCCGTTCCTGGATGGGACATGTCAAACGTGTGGCAGCCACTGGAGCCAAAGTTGTGGCATGAAAGAAGCTTAAATGCTTATTACCTACGTAGCCACCTCCCAATACATTCATTCGCTGGAGGGGGCCCTCACCAATGGCGACTGGAGCCGGCGGGATGAGAGAGGCCCGGCGAGTGGAGACTCCGGACGGCGAGACGGCCGGCTTGTCGGTGCACGGGCAACGGGGCCGGGTGTCCGTGTTTCTTCTCCAACGATACCTTCCCCTATGCAAGATCCGATGCCTAAACAGATTAACCCCTCAAGCTAGTTAATTACGAGAAGGCCTTTTGCATAGCATGCATGACCTGCAACTAAGTATGGGATCAGGAACAACGCTGAGCCCGTTTAGGCAGGGTTAGTGGGTCCCATTAACACGCTGCGGGGGACTGACTGTCACGAACCTGGCGCGCGCCACTGCCCACCTAAACAGCCACGCGAACGCGACGCGCCAGGCTAAAGTGGTGACACAATCCTTCTTCCATCTAACCACTGCACATTATTCCACCAGCATAACATCGTCAATCACCCCTCGAATTCTGCACCGACATTCTACCTCGCCATCACAGCGTCTCCAATTCCTCTCGAACGAGCCATTACGCCGTATCCCTCCTGTCCTCCGAAGACGTCGACATCCCCACTCAACATCTTCACACCCCCGCGTCCACGAACCCAACATGGCCTTTAAGCGCAAGCGCTCCGAATCCGAGCTCTTCACCTCCTTCACCTCGCCCGCTCGCTCCGATTCGAGCATCGAGTCCTTCGACTCCCCCGTCTCCCCGAGCCCCATGTACCCCCGCGCCTACGTGACGCCATCGCATCTTCCCAGCCGCACAATGAAGCGCTTCCGCGACAACAGACCGTCCGACAACCAGATCCACCGTGAGTCCTGTCCGCTGCGGTCTTCTAACCGTTGCCCACTCGGAAGAGAATGCTGACCGAGTTTACCTTCGTCGACAGAACGCACCCTGAACATGCTCTACTCCGCCCAGCAGCAGCAGCAGCCCCAACACGCCATCAACCAAGCCCGCGATGCCGACCCCGAACCCTTCCCCACACCCGCCGCCGCACGCAACACGCAAAAGTCCCTCCACAGCTTCTGGACCATCAAGTCCGCGCCGCCGCCCAGCCTGGGACCCTCCTCGGCCCCGTCCGTCGATCGGGCGGCGCTTTCCCCAATCAGATGCGAGGACTGCGGTACCGGCCTGGGCTCCTCCGACGGCGCGGCGGACGGGATGGACATCGACGACGCGTGCAGCTACGGCGACGGCTTCGAGGCGGACCACTCCTGCGGCGCCTGCGGCAGGCACGTCTGCTCGCACTGCTCCATCACAAACCTCGGCGCGCAGCGGAGGTGCTTGCAGTGTGTTGGACGGACGCCCTGGGGGGCAACGACGAGTGGTCCCGCCTTGACGACCTCGCCAATGCGCTTTTTCTAGGTGTCTTGGTTCAGGGTCCGGTTTTGGGGCGAATTGGATTGTTCTCGGGGCTTTTGTTTTCGTTGCATCGATGGGATGCATCACGTTTCATTTTTCGGGCGTTGCCTGATTTGCGGAGAGCGGCGTTACTGATTGGCGGAGATGGCTTCCATGCATTGGCGTTATATCACGGGATAATACCAGAGGATTTCAAGAACCAATCCAAATTCATTCAACATCAGCCTCAAGGCCACGACGCCTATTCAGCCCGTCTTAAGAGAGTTGTTGCAGCCGTACTGATCGTGCCTACGGCACAATGTCAAGATGCAAAACGCTCATGTTGAGCCGTCGTAGCTCTCCGACCATTAGAACACATTCCTGTTGCCCCAGGTAGGTGAAGCTAGCTAATCAGCAGAATCCAGAGTTCGGTTTCGACGATCTGGATCATTCCGAGGCTTTGGTTTTCCATCGCGGTTGAATGACGTAATGTACAGGCCGGCGTTCGAGATCAATCTCTAACAACATTCCGAAAGCTCTCTACGAGCGTTTTCTCTTACGCCTATGCGTAATGGATGGAATCTTTGTAGGGGATTGCGTCGAGAGACGACGCATATCTCTCGTAGCCTTTCTTTATACACATTGTCTGTCACGTGGTAGCAGGGAGGGATGAGTCAGCACAGATGCTACACTTATAGCTTCCTACTCTGCAGTGACCTACACTTGTAGATACTATATTTTTATAGATATATTGAGATTTACCTACTTAGCCTATCATAGTTGTCAACCTATGTATCTAAGCTCTAGGCAGTATGTATTTATTTATTTTAGACACTTCTTGACTCCTTATATTGTCACTAGAACCTAGTTGTTTAATTTCTGTTTAAATTTCTCGGACATATTATTTACTACTGTATATAACTTTCCTTAAGTCCTATGTGCACGTAGCTGGCTACTTCTTCTGAGTCTTGTAGTTGTTTGACTAACCACTTTCTCAATAGGGTAGGGTTAGGGTTAGGGTTGGGGTTAATGTCCAATGACGCTATGGAGACCGTGGAAGGGTGGGGTTGCTGGACTAGAGCTTTATAGCCAAGTGGACAAAAAGAAACTCGATAGTGCAGGAGGGATGTTGACAGCAAAATGACGAATGAGGTTTCCGACTCGTGCGAGCAATCGGCTGTCGCTTGCAAGGTTTATAAAATGCAGGAACCGCCAAAGGCGGAACGGTAGAGACAAAGTCAAACAGAGCCAACCAACCAGAGCACGTCAGGCAGTGGGAAAAGTGAAGTTATACTTCTCAATTGAGCATACCGGAAGTGCCTCGACCTGCTGAATTACATGGTCCCGGACGCTGCTGACATCGTGCCCGTCCACGTCCAAGGTGTAAGTACGTTGCTCGTCAGCTCTTATCGCAGCTGTTTCATATTGGGACTGCATTGGACTGCACTTGATCGTGCATCCAGATTAGGCGTTACCAATAGACCCCTTTTCACCGGCTCTTCGACATCCAAGACATTACTGCCCTTACCCAGATCCCATCGGCCAAGGGCAGCCAGCTTTTGAACACCGATTGACCCCATCTTTTCCCCACAGTTGTCCGAGAGGAACGTGGCAGCCAGATGATCCAGGGTTGGCTAATCTGCAGTGCAGGGACAAGAAAAGTGGGAAGCCGAGACACCTGGTAACGAGACACCGGACACATGGACTAGGCGTTCAAGGGTCTGATAACAGAAAAAGTATCGTGCCGAACGGCGATTCGGGTACTCGAGGGCATGATAGAAGCAAGTAGCAATTAACGCTACAGGAATACCAACTTGAGTTGAGGATCTTGTGGGAGACCCAGTCATGTCAGACTACAAAGCATGTTGGACCAATAATTCACGTCAATGCGAAGGAAAATTTCCGATTCACATGCTGTCGCCGCTTGCTTATCACAAAATTGCCGCCACGCACTAGTCCGGAGTCGTCGACTTTAAGGGTCCTGACCCACCCACAATATTTAAAGGTATTCTGGCCGCCGGCCTCACCGACTCTCTCACTCGGTTCACTCTTCATCTGGCTACTTACAAACCGTATTCTAGAGGAACCAGAGCTGCAGCATGGCATCCGTTGAAACTTTTACTCTCAACAACCTTATCTGTGATATAAGAAGCTGACCACAGACCCTCACCCACGCGCCTTTGGACCTTGACACCTACATCATCAGTAGGTGCCTCCGAGGAGCCTCGATCAACCCCAGTCACCCAATGTTCTAATGTGAAGCCGTAGTTCTTCAACTCGTCTCATCGTAGAGTTCCAATTGATCCTCCAACACAAAAGCAACTGGGCTCACAAGCCACGGCTGACCTGGAATCACTCTCAATGGACTCCACCGACAGCGACGCTTCGACGATACTGACGGACTACCCAGCATCGAGTCCCTCGAGGCCGTCCTCCGCCTCGTCCGCTCCCTCTCTAGCAGCAACATTTGACGGCAAACCAAAGCCGCTGCTCTCGGGCGCTGCCACCTCTGTGCACTTTGAGATCTGTGATACCCCCACGGCCGGCCGCGCCGTCTTCGCCGCCAGGGACATCGCCGCGAACACCCTGCTATGGCGCTCAGACGACCTCACCGTGTCCTCCCTCCTGCAGGAGTACAGGCGTGAGGTCTGCGGGCAGTGCTTTGCTTACAACTACGGCAGAGACCTGAGAATCCAGGACCACATCGTGGGCTTCGCCTTCTGCTCGGACGAGTGCCAGGGGACGTGGCGGCAAGAGAATGGTGAGGTAGGTGTCCGGGCCTGGGCCGAGGTGAAGAAGCTGGCCAAGAGGAAGAGCAAAGAGGACAGCGAGCTGGTGGACATTGACTTGCCGCGACCGACCCCAGAGGAGATTGCGCAAGCATGGGACGCTACCAAGACGCAGGCGGATCTGATACTGACGTTCAGAATGACGGAGCTCGCAAACGACGTCGAAGGCGGACCGCGGAACCTGACGTTGAACGGTAACGGCAACGGCAACGGGCCGATCACAAAGCAGCATCGCAAAGCCGTCCAGAAGGCGCTCCAACAACCCGTCCACGCAGACATCATGGGCTTCTGCGTCAGCGGCATCATCGCCCAGTACCAGGCCCCGCAGAGGTGGGAGCACGTACTCTCCCTGGCCGTCGACCCGACGCCCTACTCCAGCGCCGACGACCTGCGCGCCTTCACCCGCACCTACCTGCACCTGCTCGCCGTCCTCCCGCCGCAGCTGCTCCCCTTCACGACGCCGCAGTCGCTGCTGACCCTCTCCTCGCGCGACAGCCACAACGCTTTCGGCATCCGGTCGCTCGAGGACGAGGGGTCCGAGCTCTTCGGGCACGGCTGCTGGCCCGCTGCCAGCTACTTCAACCACTCGTGCGGCCCCAACGTCAACAAGAGGCGCGAGGGCCGCGCGTGGGAGTTCCGCGCGTCGAGGGACGTCGGCAAGGGGGAGCAGCTGTGCATCACCTACCTGGGCGGAGAGGAGAAGGCGATGCCGAGGGAGACGAGGATGTCGACGCTGAGGAGGAATTGGGGCTTCGAGTGCGGGTGCAAGAGGTGCGAGGAGGGGCCAGCTGTATAGCGGGTGTTGTCTGACTGGGCAGATCAATGTCTGCGTAAAATCATGGATTCGGTGCCCCCGTATGGAAATGGGTGCCGCCCGGTTCTGTTGTATACAGGATTGATAGAGTAGATACAAAAGGCTACATGACCTATTTTGTTCGTATTTCTTCCAGTGAGGCGGCTCGCATTTGTTTGACTATAAGGTTGAAGATTGAGTTTGCGTTCGGTGGGGAGGGTGGGAGGGAATAGTTGCCGCTATCGGCCACCCAATCTCGGTCTCGGCCAATGACACGGAGTTGTCATTTCTGATCATCATGCGCCCACCTATCACCAACTGGTGTGTGCCCGGATCCAGCGAGCTGGCTTTGGCGTACCGTCGTATTCCTTGTTGCCGTTGTGTATCTCTGTGGACGATGTACCTTGGTATTTCCGGCTGCCCTATGGTTAGGAAGACCTCTCCAACGTTGTAAAGCTTCGTGTTTGCTTTGGTTAAACGTCGCAAATCCACGGTAACGGTTTCTCTAATAGGATTTCACGGACGCGAGAACCGCGACTGGCAACATGCACTGCGAAGTAAGATACATGCATCGACTTTTAGCGTGAGTTGACGGGATAGTAGTCTCGAACTGATCGCTAGGTCTCCATTACCTACCTGTCTTACCTAGCTTAGTGTCTCAACACAGCTCGTGGAGTTTCCATTTGCATGCGGCTTGGTTTCATTCTTTACCACACATCTCAACCGAGACCTTGACTCATGGCTTTACCGACCGAAATCCCAGCTGAAATATATGTTTTTCCCTCCGGTTGTAAGATTGGCATAACTTCATTCCAGGTACTATGCCACATGCGGTGCTGTTAACCAAAAGCATCTCCTCCATTCCGCCTGAGTCAGCCCCAGCTGAATACCACTAAACCAAAAGTTGGTCCAAAAACCAAGTACCAAGACAATAATCAAATCGCATAGCAGCACAAGTCAGAAGACGAGGCTAACAATAGACCCCGTCTTCTATAAGAACCCGAAGCCACTCCGCTGATATTGCCCAGTCCTCGCCAAGGCACAGGCCAGCACATGTCATCATTCAACGTTCACCTTTCCACTTTCTAAGAAGATGACAAATTTGAGCCCCAACTCCTCGGACCTCTGGACGTCCTTCGAAGTAAAGCCCCCAGGGTCCGTCCCCTTGGATTACGGCTCTCCAGCCAGCGGCGCCCAGTATTTCTCACTTGCAGTAGACCCACGTCGTCGATACTACGGTCAGGCGCCGGAGGAAGACTCGGAGGAAGAGAAGCTCCCTCCGCCTACTCCCAAGCGCATCATCATATGCTGCGATGGCACCTGGCAGTCGTCCGTGAACGGGCGGTGGGGCATTCCCTCCAACGTCACACGGCTTGCTCGTTCCATTGCGCGCACTGGGAAGATGAAGAAGAAGAAGGAAAACCAGATTGAAAACGAGATTGGGAATGAGTTTGAAACGACAGAAGATGTCGACGAGGAATTCGCTTGTCCTCAGATCGTGTACTACGGCTCAGGCATCGGCGCGGGTGCTGGCGTCAGCTTACTTGAGAATCTGAGACAGGCCGTCTTCGGCGACGGCCTTGTCGCCGAAGTCATCAAAGCCTACAATTTCATTGTCATGAACTACTCCCCGGGGGATCAGATCTGCTGCTTCGGCTTCTCCCGGGGCGCCTTCACGGCTCGTGCGGTGGCGGGTCTCATCACAGACATTGGCATCATTCAGCCCAAAGAGATGAACGATTTTCCGGACCTATACAGACTACACCGGCAGTACCGCGTTAAAGACGGCCCAACCTTCCGCCAGACCACGGCCTACAGAGAGTGGATCACCGGCAAATTTGAGGGAGGGCAACAGATTAGAAAAGGACACAGCCTCCCTCCGGAATCGAGCAGAGTCATAGAAGTCGAGGGCGTCTTCGACACTGTTGGTGCCTTGGGAGTTCCTGGCCTTTTTTGGGTCCAAGGGCTTCTCAACTTCATCGCCTTACGCCTCCCATGGATTGGTATCGATTACCAAGGATTTCACAGAACGTCCTTGAGCAACTGTACGTTCATGTCGTGTTTATAGCACTAGATTGTGCATGGATTTTCGGCCTTGCTGACCAGCTCTAATTTTATGAGTTCAGACACCAAGCATGCATTTCACGCGTTGGCTCTTGATGAACATATGGCGCCCTTTAAACCTACTCTTTGGCACCTCCCGAACGCAGAAGAGAATGAAAAAGAGGAGCAAGGTTTGGAGAGCTACAAGTCTCTCAATGAGGATCAGGTCAAGTACTACTTCGAAGACCTTGCCAATGGTAGAATCAAAAAAGAACCGACTGAGCAAGACCTCAATGATGCGTGGAATGACGTGGTCAAGGTCCACATGGCGAAGAATCCAAAAGACTTCACACCTGAATTGCGCCAGGTTTGGTTTCCCGGTGGCCATGTCAACATCGGAGGAGGCAACTCGACCAGCCTGGTTGGCCTTTCATATGATTTCGAACGTGAGTAGCTCGTTCCGTACGTGGCTGACGCACAGGGCCGCTGACCGCAAGTTCCCAAACAGAAATCGCTCTCATCACCTTCGCCTGGATGTGCGATCAAATCGCGCCGTTTATCGGCCTCGACGACGGGAAGGTAGAAGGCAAACCAGACAGCTTCTCGAGCCTTGCCAATCGCGAGATCGAAGCACGCAACTACCTGATGTTCGGCTTGGATCAGAAAAGAAACTCGGGCCTACTCGGATTTTTACGGCGAAAGTTGCAGTCAGTGGCATCTCTCGCACCTGCGACCACAAACAATAACGGTGGAGCCGATATCTGGGGCACCGGAGATATCATTGACGTCTTCAAAATCTTTGAGAGCTTCTACATATTTGGAATCTTCGTGTTCTTCTTGAAGCTCTTACCCTTCACGTATACCGACAGGACGCCAGGCCACTACAAAGACGAGTTCCGAGAGGGAAGTGACACAAAGGAGATGATCCATCCTTCTGTTTATTACCGCATGAGTGAGCGCCCTGACTACACACCAGGCTCCCTGGTGCCCATCCCAGAACCGAAAAAGGGGGACTGCAACAGGCTCCAACCAAAGTGGAAGAGCAAGGAAGTCAACATTCAGGGGTACGTGATCAAGAAGGAAGACCGCATATCACGCCATATGATTAATCAATCGAGAGCCAAGAATTTCATGGCTCCACTGATGGAAATCGAATAGAGTGCAGAGTGGTTTTATTGGTAGAGCTTTTGAAGGGTTTTCTTATGTTTTTCTATCCCTTTGTCTTACTTGGATTGCTCTCTTTTACTGTGTTACCACATTTGGAGAAGCCAGGAACTATAGCTAATTAACTAACTAACAATATTGATGAATCTTTTTCCCTTTTTCTCAACTTTTATCCATGTGTTTTCATGTTAGCTAACCTGGTGTGTGTAACGTCTGTATAGCAAATGCCATATAATGACCAAACACTAACAGAACGCATACAAAAATCACCATTTCTGACACCATTTAATGCTTTGCAAAATACATCTTTTTCTTGGCATGAGAACTGAGGGGATATGCAAAAGAGAAGAGCTGGGTGGAACCGTTTAGACAAGCAGGATGTTTCAATATCGTGTACAACGAACGATCAATGATTTACATCTGTAAATTTCCAGGGTACAATGAAAATACAACGGCTTGTTTGACTCTAATAATACCGCTCTCGACCATCCAAGTCTAATCTTCTCGTGGTTTCTGTCTCTCCAAGCACCAATTGCGCATTGCGCTCGTCGTCTGCTCCAGCCCGAACAGTCTTCTTCCAAACTCGGCTCGAGGTAACACCCGCTCCAGCATCCGCCAAATCCTCGTCGCTGGGGACTGGCGTTTTCAGCGCGAGTATCATCAGGTCTTGGAGGTCCGACCATGGTACGATGCTTAAAACGCGAACCCGCACCCCTCCTGGCTCGTATTCGAAGAACTCGAGGACACTCATGGCACCCACCCCCAATGCATAGATGGCCACGGTGCCGAGGTAGATGCCCATCGTAGCTTGGGCCCAGTGCAACGTGCGACGTTGTTGGCCAGATCCATACCCGTGGCGCTCAGCGACGATGTATATGGGCAGATCTTTCCGGAAATCTGCCTTAAACTCATTGAAGGTTCCCTTGAGACGTCTGTCTTTGCCCCGCCATCTGTCGAGACGACGAGTTGAACTCAAGGGGGTCACCCTGTGTTCTCCGCGACGAAAGCCGTGCTGCTCGTTGAGGTTGATATACGCAAACTCGTCGCTGCTACTGTTCAGAACTACACGCGTCTTCTGGTGTTTAGTGGTGCTTTGAGCAAGACCCTCGGTGAGATAAACGCCGAATACCTTGCTCAGAAACATTTCTGCCCCGGTCTTATTGTCGGGGCTGAAAGGTGCTGAGACAGGCATGGTAGTCCCGTTATGCCTCTCCGTGGAGGAGAAAGTTTGAACAAGCTGTTGCAGCGCCGTAATATTGGTTTTGTTGGTGGTATACCAACTTGGGGTTAGAGCGTCTAACCAATCCCTGGAGAACCTCAGGGTGCGGACGTCAACCGTGGAAGTATTTCGATACAACTCTGACATCGTGCTGTTTTGGCTAAGAGAAGATTGCAGTACGTCACTGACTTTGGCGTCGACAGAGAAGTGCGACGGAGCCCAGCTTCCGATTAGGCTGCACAGGAAGACCATGTCCTTGGATTCGCCCGAGGAATCATCTGGGATCTGTCCGTTAAGGAAAAGAATGGACGATTTTTCTTTGTTGATCAAGAAACTTGTGGAAATTGACACGTCAACGTCGAGATCCGGGTCCGTCAGCCAACTGTCGTCGAATGGGACAGAATTCCTTTGAGAATTTTCACAGTCATCATCATGGAAGCAGTTGAGGGATTCAACAGGATAAAAGACAGGCTGCTTGTCTTGAATCAACGTATGCTTGTCATGAACCCTGCATGTCGACTGCACAAATGGCTGATACAGTATCGACTCTTCCTGTGAGTTCTCAGGGTTTGCTCTTGTGGTGTTGAGTCTGTAACGAGGCTCGCTTGACAACGCGCCCACATTGTAGCTATGGATGAACTTCTCGAACAGGCCAATGCTACCCGTAAGGAAATGTGGAGGAGTGGTTAACAGCGTGGTTGAGTTGGTGCTCTCGGTGTCGTTGACGTGGGTAAAAACAATGTGTCGTCGCAGATCGGCTGACGTGGAATGAAATGTAAGGCTGTTCGTCAGGTCCGTGGCTGCGAAATCCAGAAGCCAGCTCGATATCTGTGGGAAACCTCCTGCTGTGCAGTAGTCAATGTATATGCCCTTAACCGTCTTGCATTCTGAACGTGCATCGCGCCGGTCCGGCGGCCAAACGTCTTCACTGTTCCGCGCATACTTCAGGGGGAGCGTGATGTTTCCGAATGCAATCGAGTTGTCGATCTTGTACCAGCCGAGAGTTGGCACAAGCAATACAGCAGATGCTGGCCCGACAGCGGTTGACAGGATGGTAGCGAAGACAACAAACCCCGGGAGCAGTATACCCCAGAGGCTCGTGGTATCAAGACCTTGGCGCCGGAATGCTGTCGTCCAGATGTACCCAAGGTCACCGACTCGATAGCCGCCCGTAAGAAATCCTAACCGAACACCACTTGTCACCAAACACCGTCGAAACATGGATAGTGCGATGGAAGACAGCGATGCCACAATGAGGAGCTCGTGTAGCTTGGCCGCAAGTTGGAGAACGTTGCTGATGGTATCGGCATCTACACGATAACCCATTACGAGAGGCCCCTCCTCTGGATACCAATAGAACCCTATAGAGCCGACACATAGGATAGCAACAGTCGTCACTATGGCAGGTATATGAACAACCCATCCATTAAGGTGACGAGTCCAGCTACTTCGAGTGATTTGTTTTGGTACTTTGGCGGTCTTGTTTACGCCGGGTAGTGTTGACTTCGTAGCTTGCTGGTCTTCTCGATAGCTCGTTCCACGTCCTGCACCATCGCATTGCGTATGCTCCGCTGGACTGCTTGACTGATCATATTTGCCATCCCGATTGATCTCGTAACCCCAACTGTCTCCTTCAATGGCCCCTGGAGATCTTGCTTGACGCGAAAGCAGTGGCGCATCAATGGTCGTTTCGTCATCGTTGGGTCGCCCAGTCGCTGAGGGCGTCTTGCGGTGGCCTCGGGGGTCTCCGTTATGGGTTACGTCTGCAGGTGATGACGTACTACTTGGAAAATTATGAGCCTGCTGTACCCGCGCGACACCGGGAGGTTGACGTAGTTCAATTTCATATTGTGTCGAGGCCATTGGAATACACTCGAATCCACTAAGAGTGATTGTTAAATTGGCTATGCCTGTAATGATACAAGAAGTTCTGGATGTTTCCAATGAATTGAATGGAGGAATCTGCTGCCAGCCTGTTAACCCTCGATGCTAATCATGTTCTTAAATGGGTTGATAACTGTTCAACATCACTATCTTGCACAGCCCTGACATGGCCCTTGTTAGGCTGCTGGGGAGTTGGGGACCGCAGACCTAATATTGATTACAACCTGCAGATTGCTAGACGCGGTGTAACCATAAACACGAATCTAGTAATTCAATCGGGTGCTTATGCTGCTGCCTTACCCCCAAAGCCATGGTCTAACGGCATCTTACGTCATTGATCGGATCAGGCTGCAGGTTATAGGCAGCTTGCGTGTGCTTGATGAACAGACAAAATGCCCATATTGTAAATTGGAGTGGCCTGGGCTTGTCTTTCAGCTGGTGTATAATCTACTTGGCGCTTACTAGATGTGCATCTAAAGTTATCATAGTTCCATTTGGACTCTGCAGCGTCCTCCTGCCTGTGTCTCACACGCGTCCTTTTAATGAGGAAATTCGAGGCTGTTCGACTTGTCTGCTCTCTTTTAATTACCTATTCTGATTCTAATCCATGATCAGCCCTTCGGGACTTTTCGCTCATATCTCAATAGGGCAAGATTACAGAACTGGTACATCCCTGATGTTCCTCTGACTGCCAAGAACCGCCCCCAGGACAAGCTGCGGCAATTCGAATATCCTTGAATGAATTTACACCATTATTTTCTATCTTTTGCATGTCAGTCTTCTTCGGGTACGCGCTACAATTCCGTTCTTAGTTGCCGGGCTGGGGCTTTCTCCTTTGTGCGAGGTAAATACTTTATAAGACCACTGACCAGTTTGTTCGCCGTCTTGGATAAGTATCTTTCCAGTCCTGTGGATATTATCGACACAATCACTAGATATCAAACTTTCACTTTCCATCATCCACTTGTATTTTCAAGATTACTATTACCGTAGCTCAACGTGCTTCCGATGTCGGCACGAGGGATAAAATGCAGGCTTCACAGTAAGCCACTTATACGCAAAATACTCCTCGTACCAGGCTGCCCTGGCGGACCAATCCGCCTAGTGTTCGCCATCTCAGTCGCGCCTGATAAGGCTCTCCGCCGGGCACCCATCAGTTGTCTTGGTGACCTGCCAGCTACAGCCACACTCATATGGTGGCGATGCAGACGGGCAGACGAATCAGCAATCGAGATGCAGTCGCTTGCATGGCGAGTGGTTTTGGCCAATGATTTCGACACAGCCTCAAGGACACCAACTGTCATTTTAGAATCCGCATCAAAGACCCCTCTTTCTTATCATCACGCTCGAGAATTCGCGAAGCTCTGAAAACCCACCTTCACCCCCAATCTTGTCACCCTCCTTGCAACCGTCATCACTCAACTCCACTATTGCTGTACCTCATCTCTTCGAAGAGGACACCTGTTGAAGAGTAGACCACATTGTAAAAATGGCGGAAGCACTCGGCTTGGCGGCAAGCATTATCGCCGTCGTCGATATGACAGGCAAGGCCGGCAGCGCCTCGTTCAAGCTCATGCGGCTCTGGAACGAAGTCAAGGAAGTCCCGGTCATGCTTCTGGAGAAGGCCGAACGGATCAAGGACCTCGAAGAGTTTCTCGACGATATCGAAAGTCAAATAGCCAAGAACCAGCTCCCCAGAGCAGTTTACGATATGGCTCGCTTGCAGAAACACATCGCCAAAGCCCGACGTGCGCTGACCGACGTCCAAGAGATGGTCGACCACTTGCAGGCCAAGGTCAATGCTGATCAAAGGGGCTTCAAGCGGAAGTTTGCATCGACCAAAGTGCTCCTTCGAAAGGACGAATGGAATGCTCTGGAAAAAAGCCTCGACTCGTCACTGTATCTTTTGTCGATAACACAGACACAGTACTTGGTGTAAGTGCAATTTAGAGTGCTCATCATATACATTTCTAATAGTAGTTACAGGGCAATGTCAACCTTTTGCACGACCTTCATACAAGAGCAGCCAAGATCAACGAAAATTCCAGGTCAATCACTGATTGGGAACAGCGATTCATTCGAGGTGGACGAAGAAAAACAAAACATAATCAAAAGGAGAAAGCCCAGTTATGCTCACTCTACTGTAGCAAACGCCGTTGACATGCCATACTCAAACTCTTTTTTACCCACCTTCCGCTTTGGCTTTGGTGCCAACTCCAGTTTCCAATTCTCTGTTCTCACGCCAACTTGGCTCAGTGGAACTTTGTACTCAATAGTAGCACAAAGGAGCATCCAAGGGTGGCAGTTGAATCTAAGAGCGTATGAATTGACTGAAGATTTTCCCGGAGAATTGTATGTCTGTGTTGAAAGGGACGATTATCTTGGCTTCTTTCGATGCTTGGATGAGAATAAAATCACTCTCCATATACGCGATCGGGACGGTATGAGTTTGCTTCAGGTGAGTATACCAAATCCAAAAAGAATTTTGAAATCAGGTTGGCTAATTTATGATCCCATCGTCAAGTTTTGTGTGATATTCCAGGCTTTCACAACGACAAAACTGCTTCTAGAACGAGGTCTTGGTAGCTACGTAAGCGAGCCAGTCAGCACAAGAACTAGGTTAGTTCATACCAGTGAAACATAAAAAGCAAGATCTAATATACACTCTACATTAGTATGCCTCTCTTACTTAGTGATTTGCCTGTGTTGAACGTTCCCGGCTCCAGACCTCGAGACCTTCAGTTCCTCGAGCTTTTCGCAGATCACGGTCTAGACGATGTTCTCGACCATGCGGACAAAATCGGGGTTCTACTCGGGCAAGGTGCCAGTTACCCTGCTTTTCGGGCTTTTCTCAACCGTAATGATTTCGGTTATGCTTTATTACCTATCAGGACAAGACTTTGGGGCCTGAGGGGCCTCGCAGAGAGCGGTAGCTACTGGAGCCCAGATGAGATCAAACAGATCATCCCGGAGACTGAAGAGCTCACTGATGAAATTATCAAGCTTTCTGTGGAGGAAGAACATTCACTTCTTCATTCATTTACCTTGTTATTCTCACGAAAATTGAAAATATGGGTGAATCGCCCGGATGGTGAGCAAAGGCTTGAGGAGAAGAAGCAGTGGAGCAAACTCATCGACTCATGTATTCGCCAAGATTCTATAAGCTTGTATCGCCTCGAGCCTACTTGGTTCTATGACTATGGATTCATCGAATCCTCTCCATTATTTTCTTTTCTGTGGTCTTTTCTCGACTCAGGAATCTACTCACGTCCGAAACTCTTTGGGCAGCAAAATGCTAGACGGCTTGCGACAGGGTTGGGGTCAGTATTCACCGCTTGGATCGCGATGTTGGCCGATTGCGGCGTTGACCTTCTGAGTTATGGACGCCAGGAGAGACAACTATGCGATGAGGGTTCCACGTGGTATAGACGACGATGCGTGCGGTGGGTATGTTTGTCAGGAATAGTTCGGCTCTCCCTCCTTGGTTTTACCTATGGCTCTCGGCCGGAGCAGTGGAAACTCTGGTGGACTTGGGAGTACGAAGATTATGCAGGGGAATTCTGGGATTTGATCGAAAATCAGGATTTCAAGATGCCAGGGGGCTGGGTGGACGAACCTTGGGATCACGATGATTTTAGACGGGAAGAAAGGCGCAGAGGAGATATGTGGCTGGAGAATGAAAGCACGCTGTTGATTTGGTCCGAGTATCGCAAGATTCGGCCCCCGGTCTAGCCACTATCTTCAGTTTGCGGCACTTTAATCAATAGCAGTAGACAGTTATTACCTTCGTAATTCTACACCGTCGCTCAACTTGGGCCGCATCGTATCGTCATCTACAATGGTCACATCAACTCCAGAACCAACTAAATGGCCATTTCGAGAGCTTTTCGTTTAAGACACAGTCAATTGCGGGGACGCAAACTGCATCTCCCCCGAGTGGCACATCAGGATCCTGTTGATTGGATTGCTAGTCCGGCCGCCCCTCGAGCCCCGGCCTTGAGTGGCCACAACCCATGCAACAACATGCAGTTTGCCGCCGAGACTCCAGGCCCGTCCCGTCCGCGATACTGTGCCACAGGGCTGTGTAACAGGGGTCGATGGGCCGATTCTTCAGGTATTCTTAATCGCTCTTGGACATTCTAGACTTGCTGGTTGTCTGCTGGCAGTCCCACGAGGTTACGGGAATAGATTTCCTTGCTTGCCTCCTCCATCTCCATTGCTTTCGTTATCCAGACAGCTTCGACAAGTCACCCCATCCATGACTCCCTGCGTGTTCGGCGTCTCTCTAGACTTTCTCATTTTCAGCCGTTTCCCCTCATGGAAGTCATCGGCGCTGTTGCGAGCGGCATAGCCCTCGGCCAACTCTGCATCGGCATCTCCAAGGCCGTCCGTTTATGGCACTCGATCGAAGACCTCCCATTAGATCTCAATGACGCCGTCGACCGACTCGAAGCCTTCGGTCCGGTTCTGCAGGATATGGTCGAAAAGCTTTCGAGGTGCGAAGAAGAGTATGGAGAATCGGAATTGGAACTGCCTGCTCAGCACGTCAGGGCATGCGTTGTCTACGCCGACAAGGCGCGCAGAGCCGTGGACGAGATGGTGAGGAAGTTACAGTCCAGCCTGCAGACGTTGCCGCAGCAGAGCTTGCAGAGTCGGACGAGGAGGAAAATGAGACTTGCGTGGGCAGCGTTAAGGAAGGGCGATTTGGAAAAGCTAGAGAGGAGGCTGGATTCGGCGGTGGGGCTGGTGCTGATGTGTATCGGAGCTTACGACAGGTCAGTATGGATGAGACCACATTCCACTCCTACTTTCCAATGACATTTACTCATGGTTGTGCATGGCAGGGCAATTATGCTAGCTTCTCAAGATCGGATCGCCGAAAAGACGGCCGCGAAAGTCGTCAACGAGCAGAAGCTACTACACCGAGACTTTGAAGACAGAATAGTACGAAGGGTTTCGCTAGACGTATCAACCCAGTTGAAAAACATAGAAAAACAGCTTCAGACCCCGAGGCCCCAGGGATTACATGGCGAGAATGAGACGGAGTACGTCATCGTCCGTTCAAGAACAACATGGAGGGGTCCAAGACTGCCCTCGTACAAGCCGACGCCAACGGGGCAGGTCGCGGCGGCCTCCCGCAAGGACCGAAGCGAATGGGGCCTGTCCCTTCAGCTTCCTGATTGGATATCGGGAGCCGTTTGGGAGATACAGGTCTGCTGGAGCATGACAGGGGGTTGGCAGCAGAGTTTACGATCTTTTAGTGTGAGGTCGAAACACAGCGCCATCTTCGCAGTTGTGAAGAAGGGCGACGTGAAAGGTATGATGGCTATGTTCAGTAAAGGGGAGGCTTCGCCACTCGATAGAGACGAGAAGGGTTCAAACCTATTATATGTAAGTCTCAAAAGCCGTGGGACATGTGGGAATTCCCAGACTAAGAGTTATGCAGTATGCCACAGACTACAGGCAAGTCGAAGTATGTCGAACATTACTCGACCTCGGCCTTGAAGATCTGATAGACGACAACGGCGGGTCATCAGAGTCAGCTCCCCCTTCCCTCTTCTGGTCTCCTTCGGTAGCGCCATAATTAACCAGATAACGAAAAAGGAGCCCGCTTAGCGAACTCGTAAAGTCTCGAGAAAGTCTCGCTCCAACACCCGACTCAGCCCACCACGCTCTAGTCTCCCTCTTTCAGTCCCGCAGCGCCAATATCCCAACCCTCACAATCGAGCGCATGCTCGACTTCCAGACGGAATGCTCCTACTCTGACGACTGGCTGCGCATCTTCCAGCGCAACTTTCTCCCTGGATATCACGACCTTCCCCTGCGAGACAGGGCAGAGGCCACCCGCCTCGGCGCCTTCACGACGCAGGACGTCTCCGTGTACCGGAGGCTGCTGAACCAGAAAGGCGTGATCACGAAGGATGACGTGCGCGCGTCCGCCGAGGCCGGGTTCTCGCTTGTGCATTCCGCCGCAGCCGCACTGGGGAAGCGGTTCGCGCACGAGATGCAGTTCAACCCGCGCCTCGGCCGCGACGACGACGACGAAGATGCGTCGGTGGAAGGAGACGATGGTGAGTCGGAGGGGCGCAGGGTGTTGATGGTGCGGTTCCGGGCATGGACCGAAGGCTGGAGCTACACCTTCGCCGAGACCCTCCGAGCCGCCGAGTGGAAGCAGCTGAACGGGTTGGAAACCGTCGTTCCCTGGGACTGGTACCGCGTCCCGGTGTGGACGGGCACGCCGCTGATTTCCGTCCTCGGCGGCGCCCTCTGTCGAATCTCGCCCGATCTTCCGTGGGGCAAATGGGATGCCGTCTTCAGGGGCGTGCTCAACCAGTGGTTGCGAGACCTCAGAGACGCCGACGTCGACCTCTTGCAGTACGGCAGGGCCGAGGCTCTCAAGATCAAGTATACGGCGCCTGAGATCAAGGGCGCATTTGACGCCGATGCCATAGCCGCCTCGCGCAGGCATGTCCGGAGCTCTCTGCGGATGCGAGAGTCGTGGATGCAGATGGTGGACGACGAGCACCCGAGAAGCGACCTCTATTGGCTGCCTGTCCGCATCGTCGGGCTGGATTACGGGCCGCGACTGAGGGACTGGCGGCTATGGTGGGCGCCCGAGTTTGAGGCGTTTGCCGCCGAGTTCTGGGAAGGTGTTGGACGGCCGCAGTCGATTATGCCAGGATCTTGGGTGGACTCTTGAAAGGACTGCATCATCCTAAATAAAGTGGCGTTGACCTGTGAACTATATTAGCGCTTCGTTGTTATAGATGAAGGGGAGACATCAACCTCGAGAAACGGACTCGGAACCCACACACTTCACACTTTCCCAAGCGGGAGCGAATAGAATAAAGATGCCTGCGGACCAAGCGCTTAGACGGCGGGTCTTTACCGCCCTGATGCACGTCATTGCAACCCGAAGCTCTCAAAAGCTTTCCTACTATTTCCTGTGCCTCCCCTTTGAACGACTCAAAACGGTTGGGAAACAACACATGAAGAATACAATTTGCACCAGTGAGTAGTTTCCAAAGCTAGTGGAACTTGAAGTGTAACTCGCAAGCGAATGCCAATGATGAAGACTTGCTTCTATTTCCTGTTGGTTCGGCCCCGGCCCACGGGCGCCAACAAACCCAGCCGGGAATGATGCGCCAGCCAGTGTGGGGAAGTCTTACCCCTCCGGCCCCTCATAAGCTGCTCCCGCCCGAAGCTTCCTGGTTACCTTGGTGCGGGGCAGGAGAGCGTCACCAAGCTTCATGCCAATCTCTCTTCCCTTCTCTTTTCAACAACTACTTATAATCTGTAGACATCTAGCATCTTCCTGTCACTACACCAGTTCTCTTGTTTAAAAACGTTCGCCCCAAACGAGTTCCATAGAAAGAAACCCCTCCTCATACCATGTCGCAACGAGACACGCGCCGTCCGGGCAAGGCAGGCTCGTGGTACGAGGGAGACCCCAAGCTCCTCCGCGTCCAGCTGGACGACTTCCTCTCCGACGTCCCGGACCAGATCGACGGCCAAGGGCTTCCGGTCCCCGGCGCCCGCGTCATAATCGCCCCGTCAGTCTCCCCATTCCTCTTCTCTCTCCAGCTCGCCCCGTAGCGCCATAAAGACACGACAAGAAAACAAGCCTTCCCATGCTGACATTGGTTACGTGAACAGCCACGCAGGCTACAGCTACTCGGGCGCGACCGCCGCCTGGGCCTACAAGGCCCTCGACCTGAGCCGGGCGAGGCGCGTCTTCCTCCTCGGACCCTCGCACACCTTCTACCTCGCCGGCTGCGCCGTCTCCGGGTACTCGAACTACGGCACACCGTGGGGAAGCCTCAAGGTGGACCGGCAGATCGTGTCCCGCCTCCGCGACGAGCACAACATCCCCGAGATCCCGGTTGTAAACGACAACAAGGAGCACTCCCTAGAGATGCACCTGCCCTACCTCTGGATCCGGCTCGAGCAGACGTTCGGCTCCCCGGACAACTTCCCGCCGGTCGTGCCCATCCTCGTCGGCGACAACAACAAGGCGGAGGAGAAGGAGGTGGGAAAGTGGCTGGCCGAGTACCTCCGGGACCCGGAGAACGCCTTCATCGTGAGCTCCGACTTCTGCCACTGGGGCAGCCACTTCGACTACACGGTCTACTGCCCCGACGGCGACGTGACCAAGATGCAGAAGCTCCCCCCCTACGGGCCCGCGCCCGACGGCCCGCCGATCCACGAGAGCATCAAGCTGGTGGACGACCTGGCGATCGAGGCCATCAAGACGGGCCGGCACAGCGCCTTCTACGACAACCTCAAGCAGACCAAGAACACGGTGTGCGGGCGCCACCCGATCGGGGTCACGATGGCGGCGCTCGAGGAGCTGGGCGACGAGGAACAGCAGCAGCAGCAGCACCGCTTCCAGTTCATCCAGTACCAGCGCAGCAGCCTGGTCACGGGCCCGGGCGACTCGAGCGTGAGCTACGTCTCGGCGTACGCCGTGGTATAAAATGTTCACAGGGTCTTGTTTTTTTAAATATCATCGCCCGTGATGTCATTGTCACAGCCATGAAGGGGAGGGGCAGTGTGTGTGTGCGTGTCTGAGCCTGTGTGGAAGGTTTTCCGGATGTATGTATCAGTTTACCATGGGGTACGCGTGTTGCTATGTGAATGTTTGGGCTGCGATTGGAACGGGGGAGGGCGCTTTGGGGAGGGGGGCGGTGACGTGAACCGGAGGAGTATGTTTTTTTTTTCGATGTTTTTTTTCGAGATGCTTAGATGGGGGGTTCACCTTGACTTTGCCATGACAGGGCGATGGTTTATGGATAGAAAAAGCTTCCTCGATAGCTTCTGGCGCTTTGAAATTGAGAATTATTGACATCATCCCCGTCTGGTGTGCTGGTGGTCAAAGACACGTACAACATATGCATACGCACATACACACTCTCTCTCTCTCACACACGCATCCCGGTAACAGTAACCGGACGGGAAAAGGTAAAACCGCTGGCTTAATAATGCCCATCGGTGTACGCATAATGCCTCACGTCTGATGTTGACGTCTCGCCGGTCTCTCGGCAAAAAGACTCGTCTCTCGAGAGCTACTGATAGGCTGGAGGGGGAGGGGGCATTGAAGCGGCGACAAACTCAGCGGAGCCGAACAGCACGGCCGGAGGCAAAGAAGGGCCCCCCTCCCCTCCCCTCCCCTCTCCCCTCTCCCATGTTGTGCCTGGTTCCCGGCCCCGGAACGGCGTCGATGCGGGTTTGGTGTCTATCCTGGGCGTGCTCGGCAGCACAGCCCCTACCGGCTCTTTTTCTCTCCCTCCCTGGGGCCGGCTGTGCGGCGCGGTGCCGTGAACGTCAAGGTTGAGGAGGGGAGGGAGTGGAATGGGAGGGGGTGTGTGGGATGCCGTCGAGCCTTTCTTCGCATGGCCGTTTTGGGCGAAAGCTGACATGCAACCACACACACATACCGGTACACACATCACCGCCGCAGCAGGTGCAGTTTGTTTCTCTCTCTCACCCCCCTCCCCCCTCTCCCTCGGAATGATAAGGGCGGAAGCTTTTCGCCATGAAGCCATTCCGGTGCCATCCTTCAGGACGGGGTTACCCCGCCGCCCGCGCAGCATGGGCGTGGTGGCATGTCATCGCATGGCATGTGAGTGAGGAACGCAAAGAGGGAGAGAGGGAGCACTGGCTTGGGTGTTGCGCCAACGAGCGAAGGGGGGGTAGGTAGAGGGGGAGGGGGGGTATTTCCCGTTGGAGGATGACGAAAGAAAGAATTCACGGGCCTAGTCCCTCCCAGCTACGTGGCCGGGCATCGGATTGCGAAGGAAAACATATTGGCTCCGTCTAGTAGGCACCTAGTGCGTTCTCTCAAGGGAGGACGGAAGACATCCCATCCTGGAGCTGAAGGGGAGGGGGGGCTCACGCGAGGGAGCGGGGATTTGGTTCCAAAAGACGGGACGAGGCGGCGCATGGCGATGGAAAATGGGCGAGGGGCTGTGTGTTGGGTTTGTAAAACTAGATATCCGTAGTCGGCGGAGCGAGGAAAGACTTTCTGTAGCTTGTTTTTGAGTTGGACGCGCTTGGCAAAACCGAATTCGAGCTCGTCGTTGTCCCTTCTCTCCTCCCTCCCCCCTCGGTGGATGCTCTGCTCCTTTTCGCAGGAGATGGGCAGCTGGGGCATCCGATTAATGATGGGACATAGCAAGCTGCTAGGCAGCCGGGGTTCCGAATGCCCCGAACATCCTTTGGGATCGGGTTGTCTTTTGGCTGTTGTGTGTGTTTTTTTTTTTTTACTCTGTGGGTATCCCCCGGCTGCCAGAGAGCAGACGGCAGACCAGACGGACAGACAGACGGACTTGCCAGCCTGCTGACGATGGCTTACGGCTTGCAGGGGCTTAGTCTATTTAAGGTATCTTGGCCGGGCCGGGCTGGACTTTGGAGCTGGGAGCTGGGAGCTGGGAGCTGCGGCTAAGCTTGGGGCGTGGAGCTACGAGTTAGCGGAGACGGAGGGGGAGGAGGAGGAGGAGAGGAGGAAGAGGCTTGCAGCCGCATGTGTATCGGGGTCAGCTAGCCTTTCTTCGCTTTCGAGACGGCACATGAAAGCTGACGAGCGAGGGGAAGCGGGGGTGGGCGAGTGAGGTGAGCGATGCCAATCCGATTCACTGTGATTTTGGTTTAAGAGGCACGGGTTCCCGTTTCTCCGGTCGCGATCGTGAACCCTCTGCAATCTTTGCCCAATTCTTGTCCAGAAGCCTCCCTTCCTCCTCACCCCTCTCATTCAAACGGTCCAAAGCTATATAATAGACTCTAGGCGCGCTGCTCAAGCGCCGTCTTCGCTCAGACTTGCTGCTGCGAGCGTCGTTCCTCGCAAGAGCGTCACCGACAGAAACTCGCATCCAAGACCGAGTCGTCGTCGTCGTCGCCGCCGCATCCTCCTCGTTTGTGTCTGACCCGAGAGGTTCTCGACAGGTTCACTTCACGAAAAGGTCCACGTGGAATTTGATCGACGTCGTGTCTCCATCAGGAGGTTCGGGTGCAATCCATAAAAAAAACCCCAAAAGCACAAAGACGAGCATCCCAAAAATACACCACATATAGTGAGTGTTGTGTAGCAGCAGAGAGTAACACGAAACGCCCCCGTCCCAAAGCGAAAGGGAAAAGGGTGGAGAGCGAATCTGCTGTATCATCGAGCGGGTGGGTTGATTGGCCGTGTCAGGTATTCGCAAGCTTGTGGAACACGCACACACACACCCGCACACCCGCACACCCACACGTACCGTACCGCCGCGAACGATACGCTCTCTTCCGCTTTCAGCGCAGAAAGGGGAAAAGCCGAAGATCCCGACTCGATTGGCTCACGACTGCCGCCGTCAGCATCCCTGTCGATCCTCGCCATCGTGGTTGTCGTCGTCGTCGTCGTCGTCGTCTTGAGGCGTCAACCAGCCACGCAGACGAAGGGCTGTAGGTGTATCAATCAGCATCCCAAGGTTTAGCCTTTTCAGTCTGCTCTACTCCGTACTCTGTCTTGCATTGCCTTGCCTTGCATTGCATTGGCAGCGAACAGTGCCCCCCTCGCCAGGTCATCGACAGAACGGCGCATACTGCGTAAGAGTGCAAAGAAGGCATTGCGCTGCGCGCAAAGACGATTTAGTCCGAGCGAGCTTCGTAAAAAAAGAAACAAAGTGACGGAAAGTGACGGGCAGGGAGGAGAATAGCCTGCACAGCACAGCACAGTCTCTGCATAGTGTGAGGTCATCTCCGGCAAGTTTATTCGAATCCATTCGACGTCAACTTCATTTGCCTTCACCGGCCGCCGCCTGTAACAGACGCAGGCACCTTCGTCGGCGATCCTCATCCAATCAGCCTCCAACCGCGCGCCCGTTCGAGTCGATATTCCAAGCGGTGAGAGACGAACAATATACACCACACGTGTAGAGAGAAAGAGAGGAAGAGAGAGAGGGAGAGAGAGGGAAGGAAAGAGCTTCCCCTTTCCTCTTGGTTACATCGGTGGCCCCTGCCTGCTGTCACCGTCGTCTGTTGCCCTTTGGTACATTGCTAAGCCGCCACACCTCGGACACTCACTCACTCACTGGCTCACACTCAATCTCATTAGACCTTGGATCTCACTCTGAATCTCATCTCACCTCTACACTCATCACCACCATCGCAGTCGTCGTCTTCGTCGTCGCCTTACTCAGCCAACCTCTCATCGATCGCACTTACAACCAAGCACTTCCTACATACAAGCCATTAATCTCCCAGACTCGTCCGTCTCTCCCACGGAAAGAGAAAGAAAAAAAGAAAAAAAAAAGACAAGATACAACTTCATTCAGTGTTGCTATTACCAGCGCTAGGGACGCTACGCCCAACACCCCCCCCCCCTCTCCAATCATCTCTCGTACTGGAGCCACCTAAACGGCGATCATTCTGCACGCCAGGGGCACCCCGAGCACCGCGCCCCCGTCCCCAGCAGACAATTCGAATTTCTGCTACAAAGAAGCTCTTCAAGCCACAGACACGCACATAGTGACGCACACACGCCCTGCGTCCTGTGGATTCCGTGGCCCATTTGCCTCGTCTCGCTTCTCTCCCCATCATCCACACCGTCATCCACAGAGTAGGAGGGTTGGTTCCCTTGTTGCTCTCCCCCCCCCCCCCCCCCCTGCCCCGTGTCCATCGACAGACACCCCCAAAGACTGGGAATTTACGGATACGTAGCATTATAGTACGTATCCGTACCTAGTGTACTACCTACAGACAGACAAGAGAGGCCCGAGACTTCTGTCGCCCAAGCCTGGCCTGTTCTGTGTCCGTGACCGTCACTTTCGCCATTACAACATTACCGATTTCGTCTCATCCGCCAAACCACCCCCTACTCCGTCTTCGCCCTTTTTTCTCCCCATTACCCACCTCTTCCTTCGCCCGTACTCAGCTTGCTTCTTTTCTGCCAAAAACAACAAATCAACCCAAAGGCTTCAATTTCCTTCCTTCCTTCCTTCCTGCCTGCCTGTCGACTGTACTGTGCGACGCTCACGAACCTTGGGACGATTCATCAATCCGTTACCCATACCCACACATACATACAAAAGTCGTTTCGCCCGTGAGCGCCCAGCAGTACCCAAGGCCCGCAATCGCCGTCGCGCAAGGAAGAAGCCTACGCGCTTCGCAGAAGCAACATGAGTGTCAGTGTTTCATCCCAATCCTCGCAACCTCTAGTGTTTCGCCCGCCTGTCCCTCTCTCTCTATCTCCCTCTTCTCGCCCTACACGCTGCACGTTGCGCTGTCCTACCCTTACCGACCTTGCATTCTTACCCTGTCATCGTCGTCCTCAATTGCACCTTGCTGTAACTTGTTGTTATCCTATCCCCCCACACCCCTTCTTCTACAAGATTCAAAACGTCTCGAAGTCGAGTGACAGCAACAAAAGTCCAATCTGCTACTTTGCTACTTTGTACATCCTTCCCGTTACCCCAACCCGCAACCTTTTTCCATTTTGTACTTGGATTTTATTTTTTGTACCTGCAGCGGTTCACCTACCTTCTTCGCACAAACATCATACTTGCTTCAGCCTGGTTGCGTTGCATAATAGCCCGTTGTGCCTTTTTTCCCTCCCTCCCCCTTTTTCTCACGATTTTTTTGCGCATTTTCCTCGGCATCCCTCCCTACCCGCTTGACCTGAACACCAATCGAACCACCGCTATCCGTTGAAACTAACATCATGGCGCAGTACGGGTATGTTTCTCTCTCCCGCGGAGCCGACGGGATACACGACGACGACGAGTACGACCTCTCGGAACGCGGATTACTGACAGACTCGGGTAGATACGGTGGTCGCCAGAACCCCTTCGACCAGAGGGATGGAGGCTCGGGAGGCTATGGAGGCCCTCCTCAGCAGGCCCCCTACGGCGGCGGGAACAGATACAACAACCAGGGACCAACTATGGGTAGGGACCAATACGGTACGGCCTGACCGCGCCGGTCGTTCGCGCTCCGAGTGCTGACAGGTGTGCTTCTTTTTCCCGCGAAACAGGTGCCAACGTCGAGATGGAATCCCTCGCCCAGAACGCAAGCGGCTTCGGCCAATCCGACCCCAACGCCATCCTCAACGAGTGCCGCTCCATCGACCAGGGCATCGACCAGATCGAGTCCAACTTGAACCAGCTGCGCATGCTGCAGGAGCGATCCCTCACCGATGCCGACACCTCGGCCAACTCCTCCACCGCCCGCCAGCTCGACGCCCTCTCCTCCGAGACCATGGCCATGTACCGCTCCCTCACCGACCGCGTCCGCACAGTCAAGTCCAGCCCCGACGGCCAGTCGGCCAGGAACTCGCCCCAGGTCGGCCGCGTCGACCGCCGCCTCAAGGGGGCCATCCAGCAGTACCAGCAGGTCGAGTCCGCCTTCCGCAAGCGCACCCAGGACCAGATGGCTCGCCAGTACCGCATTGTTCGCCCCGACGCCGACGAGCGCGAGGTCCGCGAGGCCGTTGAGGATGCCGGCGCCGGCGCCCAGATCTTCCAGCAGGCCGTCATGCAGAGCGGCCGCCAGGCCCAGGCCAACGCCGTCCTCAACGCCGTCCAGGATCGCCAGGCCGCCCTCCAGAAGATTGAGCAGCAGATGGTCGAGCTCGCCCAGCTCTTCCAGGACATGGACGTCCTCGTCGTCCAGCAGGAGGCCGCCGTCACCCAGATCGAGCAGAAGGGCGAGGAGGTCGTCGAGAACCTCGACAAGGGCAACCAGGAAATTGGCGTCGCCGTCGAGACCGCCCGCAAGACCCGCAAGAAGAAGTGGTGGTGCCTGGGAATCTGCGGTAAGTCCACGCACACTGTCATTCATTCACATTTGTGCCACGACTACGGCAGGAACTCTCTATCATTAGCTCCGTTGCCGCGATTGCGACAATTGCGACGCGGGGACTCCAAAAGAAACAGGCCCGCTAACGCAACCCCCTCACAGTCCTCATCATCGTCATCATCGCCGCCATCGTCGCCGTCTACTTCGCCATCATCAAGCCCGGCCAAACGCCCGCCGCACCCGCCGCTACCAAGCGCGCCGTCGCCGTTCGCGGCCTCGAGTTGCCCGATATTTCCCTCTCAGTGCCGCCTGGCACGGGCGCCACGTCCCTGCACACCTTCAAGACGCCGAGCCGCGTCGTACGCCGTATCGTCCAGCCGGGGGTGGGCTGGGAGCCCAACGCCAACGCGCAAGAAATGTCCGTCGCCGGCCGCTTCGGCCGCAAGGTCGACATGCCCGCCGTCCGACACTAAGACGAGGGGGTGCCATCTCCCTTACGTCCGTTGTTCGAGCCTGTACAAAAGAAATACCCACCATACCTTTTTAAACCACATTTGCCTCAAACCCCATCTAGGGAGGCGTACCTTCAAATCGCGAACACACCCTGTCCTTCCGACTTGATGTCCGGATCGATTTCTCATTGCCGTCACCATTATACGAACCACTCGTCGCCCCTTTTTCTTTATATATAACATAGACGGACGGATCACGGAAGGTATACGTCGTCTCATTTGCTGGTCGGAGGGGGATGGAGCCCCCTAAAAAAAATCGCAAAGAGAAGAATCCTGGGAACCCAGGCCCTGGAGGAAAAGGGAACGGTGGGAAACGGCTCCCGTTGAGGATGTCCCCCCCTTCCTCACTGCCTCACTCCTCCCCCCGTTTACCCGAATTCGGAACTTTATCTACTGTTGACACAAGTATCCTCGCCGATTGCGTGTCCCCCCAACCCCTTCTGTGCGTCTTGGATTCACATCTTCTGAGGAGGAAGATACCGTTGGAGCACTTATATGTGTGTGTGTACGGGGCATCACACGACTTACTCTGCCTGCTGTTGTTTTGTTGTTTTCCGTCTGTTGCATCAGGAAGGGCGTTGGCATGAATGCTCGCAAATATAGTCAGCTTTTTTTTTTTTTTTAACTTGACGCCTTTATTAATTCCCGACGGTGGTCCCAGTTCCCCGATCCCTCATCGCTGTCTTTCGGGTGTGAATGTCTTTTGGGTGCGTGACTTGAATTTTGACGACTGCGTCACGTCGCGGGCGGGTTTATACAGCCTGGGGGGGGGGATGGGGCGACAAATCCGTCAGGACGAAAACTGGATTCAGGCGACGGGAACGGGTTTCCCGTCGTGATCACGATGTCTCTCCGAGGTGCAGGTTGGGGAAAAAAAAAAGCATTTCTTCGGAAATAAGATGCAAAATATGCTTGGAAGATGGGGCAAGTCCAGTCATCTTCCCCGATCCCGCTCTGATATTGCCTTCTTGTCCAGCCTGCGTATGATGGGAGGATGCTTGGCATTAATGGCGGACGATCACGTATTTCATAATACATTAATTAGTTCAGGTCTTTGGCCGAGTCGTATGCGGCAAAATACAATGGCGTCTTCTCTTCCTCCCCTTCCCCCCAAATACATCGTCACTACCACCACCGCCGCCGAGGCTCCTCCTGTGGCCGTGGTGCGGCAGAACCACTCCCCTGCTACCTATCCTCCCCATATCGTCCGCCTGCACCCCCGGCGCGGTATGTCCCCGATGAATACGGGAGACGAGGCCAAGGATGACCAACGCCGAGGAGGCAAGGGCAGTTTAGGGAAGGTTCGTCGTTCCGTTTGCTGAGTGATAGCATGCTCGCCGACCACTGTCGCCAGTGTTTTTTGGAATTCGATATACCCACCCGTCAACAACAAAGCAGAACGGTGTTGGGCTATAGAGCGTGCTGCAAAACTCCTGGTCTTCCCTGAGTAGTAACCCTTTTCGGTGTTGATTGATAGCCACGCCAATAAGCCTTCCCGATAGACAGCATCGTCTGATCCACGCGGCATACGAACAAACAAGTGACCGAGGCTGGGAACAGCATTTTCCGAAAATGTGCGTCTTCATTACCCAAAAGTCCGAAGTCGCTGGTTTCTTCCATCCATCCGTCGGACCGCTCATCTGGACCGACAGTGGGAAGACACCGCTCACTCGTCCACGCCTCAACCCCCCCATGTTGAGCGCCTTCTCGGCGCGCGTTGGGTACATTTCATTTGGGTTTTGGAAACGTAGCCGGCCTCTCTCGGTTTCCCGAAGCATCCAGCAAAACCGCGCATGTGATCCTCCCCAATTACGTGTGTGTGTGTGAGTGTGTGTGTGTGTGTGAGTGTGTGTGTGTGTGTGTGTGTGTGTGTGTGTGTGTGTGTGTGTTGGGCAGTTGAACTTGCCAATGTCATAAACTCGCAAGGTTCAGATTACGTCGGTATACTTTCCCTCGGGCGTCAGGATTGACAAAAGAGTCTGCCAACCCAGCACCCCTATCCCACATGAGCCCCGGGTCTCGTCTCAACAACAACAAAAAGGGGCGCATCTTCTGAAACTTCGGCACGGTCCGCTTCGGGAAGGGGGGAGGGGACAATAGACAAGGTGAGAAAAAGGGTCCGTTTTGAATTTCAGCCGGCCTTCTTGCGTTCATGGTCTCTGTCTGGGAGGCCGCAGGATATGCTGTCGTTGGGTATGACGTCCGAACGCTTGGTCGTAAGAGCTCGCAGGAGGCTTTGCCAATGTAAGCCCGACAAGTCCCTCGAGGGGGGAGGGGGGAGGGGGCAGAACGTCTTTCTGCGCCGCGCGGTGAAAGAAAGACCTTTTGCATGCAAAGATGAGGAGCCTTCCAGACACAACGAACTCCTGGCAGGTCCGGCCTCTAGAGCTCCGGATGCCAACCATCGAGCACATTCCGGAGTGAAGCAAGAGGCTCAGGCTGCTCGGTCGTCTATACTATATTTAGGATTACCTACGCTTAGGTCGGATTATATAGCTGTCATCGTGGTAGCCACAGCATGGCCATATATACGATTAGTTTGCGCAATCTACCGGGAAACGTCCAACGGACCGCTTTGCCTGACACAGAAAGCAGTCCACCCACAACTACCTCTCCTTCATCGTCGAACAGATTGTGACATCATCTGCTATCGTCCTGGGTCACTTGTATATGTTGTTTTGGGAACGGATAAGCCCGGGATTGGACCCTCTAAGTGACTGTCCAGATTCCCTCTGTTTCCTTGTTCTCGGACGTAGAAAAGAACCACGTCGCGGCATTTTGCAGGACCGTCAATAACTTCCCAATGCCTCGATGCCGAGAACACGCAGGCTCCGAGTCTCGAGGACAAGGTTGCCGAGTCCATCTGCGATGAGAAGGATGGTGTGTCTTGGTCGTTCGCAAAGTGCCTTGGTATTTCACCAAGCATTCGTCCAACTCCGTTGAGCAACGGTTGTGTTGGGAGCTTGACAAGGTCTTAGGCGTTGAAGCGATCACACACGGCGTGTCGGGTAGGAATGAGTTGCTCAGTTTCGAGCAGGACTTTTACGTGCGACGCCGTGGAAGGGGGGACAATGCCATGTTCATTTGAAGCCTTGTGTATATGGAAACAAACCGCGAGACCCGTCTACCTATCAAACAGGTCGTTCTGTTTTCCCGACTGAAACAGTGAGAAATATGGTCTATGTAACAGGTCCCCCCCCCTTTCGTGATTCATGAGTCGTTAATCATACATGCCCAGCAGTCCTCTTGCAATCTGGAGAGAGGAAGAGCCGGTCATTCCCCCGTTTCTAACCAAATGTCAGTGGTCATCCCTCAGGATACAGATACGTTGGGGTGTGTGACGGTGTTGTTACCTTTTCCCTGTAATAGCACAAACTTTCGAATCCTCCTTATGTAACAAGCCAAGGAGAGGCATTAGAAACGACAGCTATAAGCCGATTCACATGTCAACAAACGCCGTGTGTCGAGACCCCTCACTCCTCGGTCTCCTTCTTGGGCCCGGCGTCGTCGGACGCGGGCTTCGTCTCGCGGGCCTTCTCGGCCCTGCCCTCGCCGGCCTTGACGACCCGTCGGAGCACGCTCATCTTCCGCTCAAAATCCTCCAAAAGGGGCCCGTACTCCTCGCCGCCCGACCTGGCGACGGCGCTGCTCGAGCTGGGCAGGCTCTCGGCGCGGTCCCTGTCTTTATCGCCGCCGCCGCCGCCGCCCTCGCTCTCGACGCCCTCGATCTTGAGGACCAGCCCGCCCTCCTTCTCGCCCTCCTGCCGGGCGATGCTGGCGTCCGTCACGGCAAAGTCGGCGCTGAGGCTTGCGGCGGAGGCGACCGTCCACTGACCGTCGGCGCCGGGGACGACGTCGAGGAGGACGGCGCGGTCGACGGCGCTCGGTGGCGGGTTCTTGCCGCCGAGGGCGGCGGGCTTGGACGTCGAGGCGGAGGGGGTCGGCGCAGCCTGGTTCGCGGCGTGGTGGGCGGCGAGGGCGGCGGTGAGGGTATCCGGGTCGTCGTCGAGGAAGATGTACTTGACGGTCGGGTGGTGAGTCGAGTTGGTCGTCGCGTTGGAGACGAGGGTGAAGAAGCCAGCGGGGTCGAGTTTGGGGGCGGGTTCGGTTTCGGGTTCGGCCGCGGCTGCGGCTGCGGTATCTGCGTCTGCGTCTGCGTCTGGGGCAGGGTCGGGCACGATGGCGGGCGGGGCGGCGGCGCCCGGCGAGCTACCGCGGGGGGCTTTCTGATGCTGCAGGGACGAGGACAAAGACGCCGTGGCGGGCTGGTCGGCCTCGGGGCGCGGGGACGTCGGGACGTCCGGCATCATCAGGCGGCAGAGTGCCAGAGGGGCCGCGTGTCTCTTGAAGGGGAGCCGTCTCGAGAGAGCAGGAGGAGGAGGAGGTTGGTCAGGGCGAGGGCAGCGAGACGAGACGTTGGTGCTGACGGGATCCCTGGCGTCGCGGTCAGTGGCATCTTTTTCCCGGGGTGAGATGGAAGCTGCAGTTGGGGTCTCGGCGATGGGGTGCAGGGAGGGACGGAAGCTAGAGCTGTTGAGTGTCATAGTGGAGGTGCGGGTTCCAAGCCGCCGGGGACGAGCTTATCGTTATCACCACGTGACTGTGGAGAAAGCATGATCTGGCATGTGATGTTGATGATCTATCCGGGCGGATCTCCGGCTTCGGGGGTCTCGAATCATGATAGACACTGGATAAGTGATTGCCTTCCATATTCAAACTCGGAATATATATATGAGTGGCTTGCGACGCTTATATAAAGTGAGTGTAGGTCTCTTTTGGTTCGCACTCGACTGTTTCCAGAACTAAGCTGTGGTTTCCACGGTTCATGGCCCAAGACCCAGGAAATAAACGAAGCCAACCGAGACGCTGCACTTGTCACCAATAATGTTCACTGTTGGAGTCTCACCAAGGCCGAAAGATGTCTTTATGAATCAAGCCTTTATATCATTCACCTTTTCTCCAAGAGTATGCCTTGGCATGCTTCAGCGCCGGTAACAGGGGAGCGGTCATCCTTTTATTTTCGTACGTCCCGGTGTCAGCGTGGAACCCCTTTTGCCCTTTTACCCATGAATCCTGAGCATCTCATAAACCAATGCGCCAAACGCCACGCAAGCCAGAGGTATCAGAAGGGAGACAGCGGCACATACTAGGCCTCAACGGTCTCATTCGTCTGGTCCGTCCACTCGAATTCTGAAGGCTGTCAACGAGATGCTCCTTGGGCGACATGGGACGAAACTTACTTTGACGGCACATGGGGCACTGGCCCTTTGCCGAGTCCTGCTTGATCCACTCCAGAATGCAATGCTTTGGGGTCGGTCAGAGGACGGTCATGGCGGTTAGGACGAGGCTGCTTACCATATGAAAATTGTGTCCACACTTGCCAGACACTAGCCATTGTCAGTTTGCATATAATGATAATGGTATGGTGTGAAATGACGGAACGTACAGAGGCTGCAATCGTCGCCGGGGTATTTGCAGGTCGGGCATGTGCCATCGAAGTGGACTTGGCAGATACCACAGACGTCGTCCTCGGGGATGTCCCACCGCCACGTCGCGACGGTATTCCAGCGGGTAATCTTGACCTTCATTATAAGTGCTGTTATTGGTGAGTTGCTGCTGTTGCTATTGTTGTGGCTCTGTATGTTTTGTCTTCTCAAAAGGGTCTGGTGTGGCGGGGAGTATGTGCCTTTCTGGCAGTCGGCCTTAATTCATGCTCCCTCAGTTGCTGCTGTGTCTCTTCCTTTTTTTCTCTTTTTTTTCACTTTTTTTTTTTTTTTTCCGCATAAAAGTAATCTCGTTGGGTTGTAGTGGTTTTGCGCCTTTGTTTGTTTAAGTCGGGAAACGCGAGACGTGCAGTTGACTGCGGGGCAGCTAAAAGGCCAGTGCCCCCAAGCCATTCAATTATGTCGAAATAAAAAGATGGCGACATGTGGCCCAAGCTCCTCGCATCGCGCCTACCAAACCAACCGTTCCCACCGCATGTGTGTCGCTCCACAGTGAATGGAGGAGTCACAGACTATCGGTGACTGACCCGGACCCCGACCTCCTCCTCTCTCCTCCTCCTCCTCCTCCTCCTCCTCTTCCCGCTTATCAATGACTGGGAACCAGTGAGCAGCGCCCCCCCTGTTTTGTGTTTCTGGCCAGGCCTGATAACAATACTACCGCTTCTCCAAAAACCCGACCACCACCGGTAACGGCCAAACAAGGAGAAAGACCGTCGGAGAGACAGAGACAAATACCACCACCACCACCACGAGCCAAAGAGAAAGCAGGAAAAGAAAAAGAAAAGAAAACGGTTGTGACGGTAAGCCTCCTTCACAAGCTTCCCCCTCCCTCCACGCCCCAAACCCCGCACACAAACCACCACATGCAATGCCTCTGTCACCTTCCTTAGCCTTCGCCGTGATTTTTTCCATTTCCCTCCACCTTTATCACAGGCCCCCCCCCAGCGTTCTGGGCTTCCGCCCTCTGCTGTTGGCATCACCGACCGACCCGATATCGACCGATACTCCCGCTCGACTCGGCTGGCTCCTTTTCCTGCTGTTCCAACTAACCCGACATCATCCGGTCCAGGGAATAGAAACCAAGACGATATCTGCGTAGCCATTGATCATGGTGACTATTGCCATTCTCCGACCGGCGCGCGCCGCCGCGCAGTCATCGTGGAATGCGCGCTCTTCCTTCAAGGCCGCCGCTGCCGCCGCCTCCTCGCGCCGCTCCTTGTCCTCCTACCTCGTCACTCCCAAGGAGCTCGACGAGGCCCTCAAGAAGAACCCGCCTAAGATCAGCCCCGAGCCGCGCACCATCCCCCTGTGCGCCTCCTGGTTCCTCCCCAACGATGGCCGCACCGGCATCGAGGTCTTCCGCCAACAGCGGATCCCCAAGGCCCGCTTCTTCGACCTTGACAGGGTCATCGACCGCCACAGCGAGTACCCGCACATGCTGCCCTCGCCCAAGGACTTTGCCGCCGCCATGAGCGAGCTGGGCATCCGCAAGGAGGACACCGTCGTCGTCTACGACAGCAAGGAGCTGGGCATCTTCAGCGCCCCGCGTGTCGGCTGGACCCTCAGGATCTTTGGTCACCCCAAGGTCCACGTCCTCAACAACTTCAAGCTCTGGGTCGACGAGGGCCTGCCCACCGAGTCTGGCGAGCTCTACAGCGTCGAGTGCTACACCTACCCGATCCCCAAGATGGACGAGAGCAAGGTTGCCGATTTTCAAGAGGTGCGCGAGATTGCGCTCGACCACAACAAGGAGGGCGCCGAGGGCGTGCAAATCATCGACGCGCGGTCGCCCGGCCGCTTCACCGGCAAGGACCCCGAGCCGAGACCTGGTCTGTCCTCCGGCCACATGCCGGGCTCCATCAACATCCCCTTCAACGCCGTCTTGGACCCCGGGACCAAGGCCTTCTACCCCCCGGACAAGCTGAGGCAGATCTTCCAGGAGAAGGGCGTCGACCCTGAGAAACCCATCATCTCGAGCTGCGGTACCGGCGTGACCGCTTGCGTCATCGAGACCGCTCTCGAGGTGGCTGGATGGGGCTCTCCTGAGAAGCGCAGAGTCTACGATGGAAGCTGGACGTAAGTGCATCCGTCTCCTTGACCTCGTCGTAATTTTCACATGCTAATTTTCATTCTTCTTCCTTGCAGCGAATGGGCGCAGCGGGTGAAGCCGTCCGATTCGCTCATCAGAAAGGACGAGTGACAAACAGATTGAGCGAGAGAGAGAGAGAGCGCGCGCAGCGTCGAGTTGCTTCTAGTTGCGATACCCTCACCACCCCACTTTCTGGTTTCCTCTGGTTTTCATTGTACGATATCCGGCACATTACGGCTTTGGAGTTTGCATTGCGCATCGGGGCACGTCCGTCAGCTTGTTTCTTCATTTAGGGAGGAGGGGGGTGGCCTGGTGTACATAGGCCACGATAATTGAATCATGATAATGGGCATACTGGACAATGAGCACAAGATCAAACCCACAGCACAATCGACGATATCCGATGCGCAAGGCTATGGTATATACTGGTGAAGTGAATCGATGTTGGGCTCATTTTTGGCTACTCAATTGGAGAGAGGGGGGTGTTGACTCAATCTGGGATCAGCACCCAGCGACACACTGTGCTCCTCCTCGGTGTGAATCGGTGAACAAGCCACAACCCCCACAACGGCGGTCCCCCCACCCTTCTTCACCTTGAGTTTCTGCCTCGAAGCTCAGGCCAGTAGGGCTCGCCAAACCCGTCCTGAGCAGCGCGGGAAGGCACAACTGGGCAACTGCGCAAAATTGCCCGGCCCTGAACGGCCACCAACCAGACCCCCGCAAAAAAAGTTGTGAGTGCATCTCGAAATAACTTCCTCCCCTCGAAACACCACCACCACCACCCCCCGACTAACCGGAGCAGCAGTCTTTTCACTCGCGCGCGCGCAACACCCAACCTCCAACAACACACCCTCTCTCCCCCCGACGACACATTATGGCTGACCGTGGTGCAAGCGCCCCCCGTGGCGGCGGTGGTTTCGGATCCCGTGGCGGTGACCGTGGTCGTGGACGCGGCCGTGGTCGTGGTCGCCGCGGCGGCAAGAGCGAGGAGAAGGAGTGGCAGCCCGTCACCAAGCTCGGTCGTCTCGTGAAGGCCGGCAAGATCCAGTCCATGGAGGAGATCTACCTGCACTCCCTGCCCATCAAGGAGTACCAGATCGTCGACTTCTTCCTGCCCAAGCTCAAGGATGAGGTCATGAAGGTGCGCGCACACAATTCTTCCCCCCCTCCGACCGCCGGGGCCGAGATCGATTCCCGCAGACGACGACGAGACAAATCGCCCGTGGAGATGAGATTCTCGGTCTTTGGGTCATGGTTTCGGTTTTGGCTTTGGGATTGTTGTCCCAAACCCCGGTTTTCCGAGAGAAAGAGGGGAATGCTAATTCGTTGTGTCTTATTCCCCAATTGCAGATCAAGCCCGTCCAGAAGCAGACCCGTGCCGGTCAGCGCACGCGCTTCAAGGCCATCGTCCTCATCGGTGACTCCGAGGGCCACGTCGGTCTCGGCATCAAGACCTCCAAGGAAGTCGCTACCGCTATTCGCGCTGCCATCATCATCGCCAAGCTCAGCGTCATCCCCGTCCGTCGCGGATACTGGGGCACCAACCTCGGTCTCCCCCACTCCCTGCCCACCAAGGAGTCTGGCAAGTGCGGTTCCGTCACCGTTCGTGTATGTATACCCCGCAGTCTGGATTTATGTGTGGAACTGGTTGTCTGACGTGTGCCTCTCTGCAGCTCATTCCCGCCCCCCGCGGTACCGGCCTCGTCGCCTCCCCCGCCGTCAAGCGTCTTCTCCAGCTCGCTGGTGTCGAGGATGCCTACACCTCCTCCGCCGGTTCCACCAAGACCCTCGAGAACACCCTCAAGGCCACCTTCGTCGCCGTCTCCAACACCTACGGCTTCCTCACTCCCAACCTGTGGAAGGAGACCAAGCTCATCAGATCCCCGCTCGAGGAGTTCGCCGACACCCTGCGCGAGGGCAAGAAGTACTAGAGCAGCGAGGAACGACGGGGTTTGTGAGGAGATGGCAAGAGAAACTTGTGTCGGCTTCGGGATTTCTTCATGGAGTTGCGTGTGTTACACTGCATCGTTGGTTGGCCAGGGCATGACATTAAGGCTAAGGGCAAACTAGCTCCGGATCTGAAAAAATAAAGATCATTGAATGCAGCCGACGGGTTTTTCAGAAAGAAATATTATGGGCATGAATTTTCACGATACTCCGAGGCGACCCTCACCATGGGCATGGTGACTGACTGACTGTTGGACGACTGACCGATTTTCTAGAGCAACCCGCCGACTTAACCCCGCGTCAACCACCAGGCTCAACGTCTAGTACTTCCGACATGGATTGTGCAACGGGAGTTACTGCTTAGGAAGCAATGGCTATGGAGGAAGTCGGAGGGCTCATGGTGCGTGAATGGTTGGATCGATGTCGTTGGTAGACGTGGGGCAAAGGCGAAACATCGAATAGATGGGTCAAACAGTCCATCCGGGCTGAACAGAGACGGCTAGTGGCCGTGACAGGACAGAGACGAAATAGTACCTCGCTGGCCTCATCCAACCGCCATCCAGCCGAAGGAAAGATGCAAACGCGCAATTCCATTCAGCATCATCCGCTCATGCGCCGTGGTGCTGATCAAGGATCTAATCATCTACCAGGAGGCTTGATAAGCATCCGCTCCTGGCCATGCTTCCTGGTCGAAACGCCACGAGTCAACATTCTCCCAACTTACATGGTAACTTCTCCCATGTGACTGCGTCTCTGGTGCCTCGCGGCTGTCTTCTTGTCCCACGTTCAACTGTACTCGTCGCTCATGGCCCGACGTGAGCAAGGTCCAAGATACCGGGAAGCATCGTAGTCAGCCCTGCTCGCCACAACCGTCCTGGGCAATACGTTCCACAGCATCAATCTCGAACCCTCACCACGCACCAGAAGGTTTTGTTTTCCCCGTCATCAAACGGCATAAGCTCTCGCAAGACCATGTTTGAATGTAATCGTATCTCGAAAAAGGCAAACTCCCCTTATCCAAATATGTCAAAAGACAGAAAGAAATAGAAGAAGAAAAAACCAAAAGGCAACACTAAACACACAACCCCCTTAGGTCCATCACTTCTCCCCTTCCTCGTCCTGGAACCGAACCCTTCTTTGGCCCTCCTGGCCCGGCGGGTATCGGGGCGAGAGCAACGGCCGCCGCCTCTCAGTGAGTCTCGGCCGCGGCGTCGTCGTCGGCCGCGGCAGCCTGTCCAGCAGTGCCCCCTTCTCGGCCGCCACCTGCCCTGTCGCGGATACTGCGGACCCCGCCGGCACGCTCCTCGGCACGACCTCCGGCTCCACATCCGGGAGCCCGAAGACTTCACCACCTCCGTCTCTGCCGCTGCTGCTGGAAGCCTTGGGGCGTCCGCCGCCAAGCCAGCTGGTCCCGCGCGGGGCTTTGCCGTCATTGTGACCGAGTTCCTCTGTAATGAGCAGGTCAGTTGCTTAGACATCTCTGTTTGTGTCGAGTGCAGCACGATGCACAGCACCGACTCACCTTGAATGACCCTCTGCACATGCGCCTTGATGACCCCCTTCTGCAACGGCGTGTCGCCCTCCCAGTACTCTCCGTGCCCGGGGAAGAACTCCGTCTGCGCGTCGTTGACCTCGTGGTACGGCACCGAGAGGCTCCTCGCCACCTCCGCCTTCTGAAGCTCCTCGAGCGTCGGCCGCGCCCTAGACGCCGCCCTCGCCGTTTCCGCCCTCGCCTCCTCCTCCTCCCTGTCCCGATCCGCCTCCTCGTTGGCCAGGCTCATCCTGATCGCCGCCTGCGTCTTCTCGCTCTGCAGGTGCACCGGCCACCGGTTCACCGAGAAAAAGCGCTTCTTCTTCTTCTCCTCCTTCGGGCCCGCCGCCTCGGGCCGCGCCCACGCCCAGACGTGGTCCCGGTGGAGCGTCATAACGTCCTTGCCGTCGGCCTGGCTGAAACGCGGCCGGCTGGGCCAGAGTGTGCTGTTGCCCGCCGACAGCTCGTCGATCATGCCCCGCCTGACGATCTCGACCGCCCGCTCCTCCGCCATCCCCTTCTTCCACCGTCCCGGGTACCCTTGCCTGACGACGCTCGCATACGACACCGGCCGCGCGCTCCTCTCTTTCGGGCGCTCGAACTCGCTCTGCCACTCTCCCGCCATGGCCTGCAGCTGGCCGGCGCCGCAGTCCCAGCTGGCCGGCCTGCTCAGGCGCCGGTCCAGGTCCGCGAGCCGCTGCGCCAGCGCGCTGAGCTCGACGCCCGCGCGGTAAGCCGCCGACCAGAGCATCCGCTTCGTGGCGCGGCGCGTCGCGTCGACCTTGTCAACGTTGACGAAGGCCGTCTCCCAGTCCCACGTGTGCTCGGGCGTCGGCACGTTGGCCGCGGTCCAGGGGTTGGTTATCGGGTCCCAGTCGTCGTCGTCGACGGGCCAGTTCATGCGGTGCTCCGGGTGCCATGTGCACTCGGGCCGGCTAATGTTCACTTCCCCGGTCTCGGTGCGCTCATACCTGGGAAGACGTGAGCCAGTCAGCATCTTGCACGAAGCTTCAATAAGGGGGGGGGGGGGGGGGGGTTACCCGAGTCTTCCGTGGTCGGCGAGCACCCGGCTGTACATGTTCACCATGTCCTCGCTGAAGACATAGTCGCCATGGCGGAGGCTGGCGTTGAGAGCCAGCGTCACCTGCTGCAGGCTAACGCCGCGCTTCTGGACGGCGAAGAGGCACTCCTGGCTCGGTTCGTCCAGCAGGGCCTGCACGCGCGCCGCGAACACCTCGAACGCCCGCCCGAGCCTCGGCAGCGCCTCCCGCTGCATCTTGACGTTCGTCGACGGCCCGCACACGAAGTCGACCCAGTACAGCTCCCTGTCGTTCATCTCAAGGTACCCGTCGTGCTTCTCCCGGTGCGCCACCAGCTCGTCCTCCAGGTTCCAGGACGGGCGCCCCTCGAGCCCGAGCTCCATGTTCTTGATGACGCCCTCGAGCATCTGCCGCGGGTTCCGGGCCCACGCCCGTCTCAGCCTGTCGCGGAGGGTGGCCAGCAGCGCGTGCCGCGCCACCAGCCGCTGCTCGCTCTCCCGGAGGAGGTGGAAGGGCGTGACGGGGCCGAGGAAGTTGTGCGGCAGGAGCACCGTGTCGTTCTCCTCGGCGAGCCTCCGGTGCGACGCCACGACCTTCTCCCTCAGGCCGGCCGCGCGCGCGGCGTGGTTCTCGCGCAGCTTCGCATGCCAGTACACCAAGCCCAGAGGGTCGAGCTTGGCGTCCTCGGGGGGCGCCTTGACAGCGAGCGGCTTGTAGACGATGTTGACGCTGGCCTCCGCCTCGGCGCGCTTCCTCTGCCGCCTCGTCAGGGGCAGCACGAGTTTCCGGAAGGGGCTCTGGATGGCCACGTTCTCGACGCCGTCAAAGTGCGAGAGGCACTGCTGCAGCGCCGCGCGCTTTGCGCCCCGGTACCGGGCGAAGCGCTGCTGGGCCTCGCCCTCGGGGTAGAACTTTTGCGTTGCGTGCGGCCTGCCGCGGCGGCCTCCGACCTCGCCGACCTCGCCGGCGACGTACTCGTTGTGCAAGAGGTAAAAGTTGGCCTCGCCTCGCAGCGCGCCCGAAGTCGCCTCGGGCCCGCCGTCCATGCACTTGGCGAACCACTCGTCCTCCGTGAGCGCCATGTTGAAGTCCGGCTGGTACTGGAACACCGCCCCGCGCTGGCCCGAGCCCGGCCTCGGGCCGTTCGGGTCGGCGGCCCAGACGAGGTTGCCGTCCTGGCGGAACCACGTCATGAACATGGTCCGCAGCAGCGGCCCGGGGATCTGGTAGTCCACGTCCTGAACGGACTCGGGCACCCGGTGGAGGAGGTAGCGGGGACGCACCGGGTCCTCGGGCCTCTTGGCCGCGATGATGGCGCGCCCGTCCGGTAGGGGCGGTAGGCGTGTGCTGATGCCCAAGTACTTTGGGAAATCGACGACGAGCTTCCTCTCGCCGTAGTGGTACTTCTCGAAGACCCAGTGCGTGTGCAGCATGTTGATGCACTCTTGCAGGTCGACCCACCAGTCCCTGCCTCTGGCGCCCTTTAAGCCAAGGCAGTGCTGCAGGAACTCGCCAATCTCGGCGAACTTGCGCTTCCAGTCGAGGGTGCGGTCAATGTCCTCATCCGCGAGGAAGTTTTTGATGCGGATGAGCTGGACCTTGGGCGAGTGGATGCGCCAACCCTGGTAGTCCATCATGTGCAAGTCCTCGTCGGTGGTCGCGCGGTCGCGCTTCAACCAGTTGATGATCCAGCCGTCGCCGTAGGTTTCCTCGATGACCTTGTCTTCGTCGTCGGCCTCGGCATCCGCGTCTTCGGGGCCGACGTCGACCATATCGACGTCTTCTTCCTCGGATGCCCCACCGGGGAGGTCGGGGGTCAACGGAGAGAGCGGTATTTGTTCTCGAGGGGGCGTGTAGATGCGGCCGTCAATGGGCGGAGGGGCAAGGGTTGATGTGGGCAAGTTGGTTTCTTGCTGAGTTTGGCTAAGAGGTATCGTGTGCTCGCTGGGCAAGGTAAGGGCGATTGGAGGCCCAGTCGACACAGCCGTCGTCTTCTCATGCTGAGATCTCTCCCGCGTGTCGACGCTGGACGGGGGTTGTTGAGCTTGTGGAGGCGAAGACCCGGTGAGGTGTATAACCCCACTGGGAGTCCCTGTTTCTTCAGTGTTTTCATGATTTCCTGCAGAGGTCGTCATACCTCCTGGCATTCGAGCCTTGGCCGCAGTGTCAGCCCGCCTTCTCGTGTGCTCAAATAGGAGATCAACTCACCGGTATCCTGATATTCCTGGGAATCGGTATCCTGGAACTCCCATCACTACGTACTCTTGTACCTGTAGCCCTGACGGGCTTGAGCCGAGTCGCAGTGGCAAGTCCAGCCAATGCTGTCGGAACCGTCGACAGACCTGCGTGCTCACATCCATCGTCTTCTGGCCCAGGAGCCTCGTCACCGGGGTCCTCGCCATCATCGTCATCGTCATCGTCGCCGTCGATCATTTGATTAATTCTTGGTGGCTTGTACTTCGTGGACCGACGGATGTACTGGTTGCTGTTGTAATAGGGGTCGAACGTTGCCGGGAACTTCCAGCCGTCCGGTGCGTCGCGAGCCCGCCACTCTGTCGTGAAAGGGTTCCTTGGCGCTTTCCCGCCCTCTGCTGGTGCCCTTGGTACAGGAGGAGGCTGTTTGTGTTCTTTGGACATCGCCGCGAGCTGCCTTGCCATGCCGATGTGCGACGACGGGCCGTATGTGCCTTCGGGTCCGTCGGGACACGCAGTAGGGTCTACTCCGCCGACATCCTCTCTCGCCTCGCCGACTCCGTACCCAGCACGATCTTCGGTGATCAGGCCAGCGCTCGCGATCTTCATTCTCGTCGCGGCCGCTTGGATCTCGGCTTGCGAGAACGGAACGCCTACGAAGCCCAAGATCCTGGCCCACCTGCTGACATCATCACCGCCCTCGACGATTTTTTCGATCATGAGATCTCTCTTGGTCTTTTCCACGGCCGCGGGCTCTTTTTCAGACTCTTTGGCTCGCGCGGCCAGGGTTGCGGTCGCACTCTCGCGGGAATCTTGCCAGCGGGCCCCTCCGAGGTCCGCATCGCGCAGCCACTCGTACCGCGTGCCGTACATATCAGCCAGCAGGCCCCGGAACTCCGCGTTCTTCCTCAATACATCATCAATTTTACGCATGGCGATGAGGTTCTCCATGTGCTGGAAGAGACGGTAGGGCTCAGGGTTTTCGAGCGCTTTCCGTGTGAGCTCCAATGTTTCCGTCGGGAATATATGATACTGCCTGCTGACCATGTCGGCTAGCTCGGCTGGAGAAGCTGTTAGACGAACCCAAGAAGATATGGGATCTCAGGCAGCTTACGCATTCTTTTTTGAGCCATGATGGCTGTTGGCTCTTGTGCTCAGTGCACTCCAACGGCAGTTTGCGATTTTGATACCAGGAGACAGAAGTTGCAATCGACAGGAAACCAACACAAACCCGTGTCAAGTCCAAGCTCCAGCATAAACGAGAGCTACAAATGAGAAACAAGCGATAGAACTAAACCCCCAGCTTCTGTAAAAGACATTGAGAAGGTTGACAAGAGAAAGGAGTGTATCCGGAACTTCAGTGAAGCAAGAGTTGAAGGAAACCATTCCACCGCCCCGACTTGCGAAACGGGTCCATTTTACGATTTTGAAAGGCCACCTCTCCCGCTCCTCCCATCCTCAAAGATCCAAAGCTCCTCTCTTGTTCTATTGAAAGGATCCTTCACAAGGGGTGCATTGAGGCAGAGGTTACCATAAAGGCCGCCAACGGCAACGGTACAAACGGCGCGGTACAAAGGGAGGAAATCAACAAACCGGCCAAAGCTCCGTGGCAATGACAATACAATTCGGAGCACAAGCTGCATTGACGGTTTCGGCCGTGCTCTCTTCAATGGTTTGCCATTTCCGGTAGATTTCTGGGTCTGTCTTTGTTGTAGGCGTTTACATTCATCAGTTGACACAACGACAGCCATTATGTCGAATTATGTGACAGAGCCTTGGCCCAAGTTGATAAGTTTCCAACGGCTGGGCTGTAACATGTCATCCGAGGGGGCACAGTGATGAGCTCGGCCGCAGCTGTCTCGTTGGAATATTGATGAGATGATTAAGTCGGCCTCAAAAGTAGAGAGCATCTTCCAGAGACTTCTGCAGATATAGAGCCTCCGAGGAAGAACTCGCTCTATGCTTTGATGTTTGTACAGCAACTTCTCGACGATATTCTCAATGTCTTACCATCAAAACTACGGAGACACCGATCCCACCATCGCTGGTCGTAGTCAAACAGGCAACTCATCCGGTGACCCTGCGCTGAGCTCGGTGCCAGAGACATCTCCATCGGCTCAGCCTTCGCAACGTCGATCCAGCTCCCCGGTCCCAGTTGAAGAAGACGACGATGGTTCAAGAAGTGATGCCAGCTCCGACCCTGTAGCTCGTCAGCTTGCAATCGAGGGGCATGAGGAACACCTCAGAGAACAGGTCCGCGTCGAACTAGATGCCCAGGACCGAGAGTCCGCCTGGCGCCGACGCCTACAGACGGAGTCTCCCAACCCGCAACCTCAGCAGACACCGTCTCAACCACCACCCCTGATCATCGGCGCGCCGCTGGGGAAGAACCTGACAGCCATAGAAGCGGCAAGTCGTCTCGTCTCCCAATGGGAAGCAATTCACGAGTCCACCCTCCAATCAACTCCCGAGGCCGCCTCTCCCATCCTCATGGAACTCACACAAGCCCGCGACCAACTCGCTGCCCTCGTAGCCCAGCAGCAACAAGCCTCCTCGCTCTCTGCATCCCCCCTCGGAGAGACACAGGACCCCGTCGTAACCCCCCTCAACTCCCTCGACGCCCACAAAGCCGCCGCCATAGCCTCCCGGATCGAGCTCCTCACAGACTCCCTCGAGGACTCCCACTTCCCGCCCGAGCGCGCAAACATCGCCGCCGCCGTGTCGCTCTACCGCGCCGCCCGCATCCCCTACTCCGCCAACTGGGCCCTCCTCTACGCCGGCCACCTCGTCGACTTCGCCCCGACCTACGCCTCCTTCACCGCCGACCGCGCCGACCGCCTCGACCGCTACGCCCGCCTCCACGGCGAGGGCTGGCTTTGGATCGAGCCGCCCCTGGCCCGCGAGCCCGGCGGGCCGACCTTCTTCTCCGCGCGGAGGGGCACCTTCCTGCCGGAGAACGACTCCTCGTACGACATGGGCCACTACAGCGTCACCATGTCCTTCCGGCGGATGAAGAACCTCGTCTACCGCGGCGCCCCCGTGGCGGACGCGTCGGGGAAGAGGAAGCTCGACCGTCTCAGCCGGGGCAGCGACGACGACGATGACAACGAAGGGATGATAAAAGCCGGAGAGAGCTGGCCGGCTTACTTCTCCGACGAAGACTCGGACGCGCCAGACAATATCTCGTCAGAGCCCGCCCCTTCCCCAGCCCTCCGTGCAAGCCGTCCCTCGCGGCACCCGCGCATGACGCGCGACCACGCCGCCCCAACGCTGCATTTCCGCATGCTCCTCGACAGCGGCGCGACGCTGCCCCTGATCTACGACCGCGACGCCCGCGCCCTCGGCATCCGCCGCGCGACCTACGCCGCCGTCTCCCGCGTCAGCGTCGAGACGGCCGCGCCGGGCGCGCTGTCGGCCTGGATGTACGAGATGCAGGTCGCCGTCGTGGACACGCGCACCTGCGCGCCGCTCGTCTCGCCGGCGTCCCCCGTCTGGCCGGCCGAGGAGCCCGCCCTCGGCGGCGTGACGCTCGTCATGACCCGCCCGGCCCCGGCGCCGGGCGCCGCCGCCACCTTCTCGTCGCCGTGCGGGGGCGCGGACGCCGTGGCGAAGACGGTCGGCGGGGATACGGTGTTCCTCGAGGACGCGAGGCGGCTGATAGACCAGGCCGAGGGCCGCGACTACGGCCGCCTTTCGGGGCTCTTGCCGTTCAAGGTTTGCTACGTGCAGGCGACGCCCGGGCTGCGCACCATCTGGATGGGCGAGGACCGCCGCGACGTCCTCGGCGCGCAGCGGATGCCGGGGCAGATGCGCTGGGCGCCCGGCACAGGGAGGGTATGCGACCCGGGCCATCCCCGGGAGCTGTGGAAGAGCGTCTGCGGAGGCGACGGCGGGAGGCCCGCGCTGTTGCGGATGGCGCACGAAGAGGGGGCGGTCGTGGACGGCGGGGAAGAAGGTGTGCGCATGGTGGACGTCGAGGAGAAGGACTGGAAGGGACGGAGTGAAGTGCTGGTTGTGGACAAGAACGGGGTGAGGAGGAAACATATCATTGAGCCCAGGAGGTTGCTCGAGCAGCAGCCACACTCGAGGCAGGTCAAGAGACACAAAACGGATTACTGAGATGGGTTGGATATAACTGGGGATATCATTCGACTTGAACGGGGCGCTCGCCGGCATGCAGGCTATTCTCTCGGAGACATGTTGACATGTTGCTTGCAAAGTCCACTGTTTTGTTGTAGGAAATTTTCTTGCACACAAGACCTCGGGGGTTTTCTGGCTTCGAAGCTGTTGACGGAGGACACTAGGCTGTAGTTCTGGTCCTGAAGTTATAGATAGTGGTCACTTTGATGCCTGTACATAACTACACCCGTGTGCAGGTAGCATATAGATGGCGGAGCACTTATCTGCACAAGTGATACATGGGACTGCCTTTGTCCATTGACTTCATTAAATATCATAGCTTAATGTTGAGCCAACCTTCAGGATATAGTTACCATCAACTATGTACGCAATCTAATGGATATGAACGCAACTAGCCAGCCTCGACACCGGCCCAGGTTGACACTTTCACATTCCGACATTGGACATCACCAATTTGATCCGTATAATCCATATTGCCGTCCTACACCATCGGCGAAGCCTCGTTGACGGTGCTGGCCCAAATCATCGCCAACCCCTGATATCCCACGCCTACATCTCGGCAGCGCTCGCTCACCTCTCGTCATCTCGCCTGCCAGTCGGGCAACGTTAGTAGACAAGGAGAGTTTGCAAGTCTCGGATCGGCGGGAAAGCCGCGAAGCAAAGCGAGGCTGGCCATGCGTCGAAGGAACCAACAGAGATAATGATAGTTGCTCTTGATTTGCAGAATACCGAACATACATCAGCAACCGCCTCCACCGCCGCTGCCGTCGCCTTGCTCGCGGCGCCCTCCCGCTCCCGGGCACCGTTACGGGGCGCCGGCGGACGGATGATCAACGATCAAAACGGCAAGAGACTTTGAAGCAGCCCGCGACTCATTGCACGGAGGAACAAGGCCGGCTTTCTTTGGTACCTACATCTATCTGCCTTAGGCCTCATCCCTCTCGGGGACTTCTCCCCTCGGCACATGCCACTGGCTCCCTCGGGACATTTCCTGGATGTAAGGCGGGCGAGCTCAGAAGGGGGGCACGGAAATGAAGACCTGATTTGACGCTGATATGTTCGCCGCCCCAACAGACCCTGGCTTAGCCTAGCCTAGCCTGGCCTGGCCTGGCCTCTTGACTTGACTCTCGACATGTGCTGACAAGTCGCCCATCACGATATGTCCGGGGCCCAGCGACAGCCGATTCGAGTCATCAACGGAAAGAAAAGGGAAAAAAGTGGCCTCAAACAAGGCCTGTTCAGCCGGAGAACGCACTGGAGAAGCCTGTCGTTGGAAATACGAAATCGCTGGTCCCCTGAGTCGCTCCCCGGTCCGGCTATCCCCAAGGCGAAGCCGATCAACGACTTGATGGGTCTCAATCCACTTTCAATCTCCCCGACCCCATGGGTCAGCCAAAAGCCCGTCCTGGGGGGTGAGGGGGCCCTCGAACCTCTCACCACCCCCGGATGATCATGAATAGGCATTAACAAAACACATTGCGCAGTCGGAGAATTATAGCGGAGTAGAACCTGTCTCCCTCACAGGCGCATGAGATTGTTGTGTATGTATGTTTTGTGGCCCGCGAGAGGCCATTGACGCGAGTGTGCCGGGTCTGAGGGACGGGAGAGGTCGGTCTCCAGCCAATGAATGCCCATTTTTCAGCTTCCCATGTGGCCATCATACATTATTTTCTAACAGGGCATGCCGCTCGCGCGCCAAATCTTGTTTTGCGTGCATGCTGACGGTGGCAAGGGGAGGGGTGATAGGGTGCGAAAAGCCGGGCGTGCGCATGGCTTGCAGATGCGAGAGTGAGATATATCATATATGCCAGTTTTACAGGCCCCCCCCCGGCCCCCGGGCGCCGTCCACTCGGCCCTGCGAAAGGCGTGTCACGCGAAAGGGAGGGGGGAGGGAGAGGGGGAAGACGCGTAAAGTGGTTTACCTTATTCGTTCGGCGTTTCTTCTTGTATGGGATGAAAGACAGAGATACAGAAACAGGGAAGGGAAGGGGGAAAGGTTCGTCCGTCCGCCATGTTTAGCGTTCGGTCGGTGTGTCGCAGCTCGGTCGAGGAATGGTTGAGGGCATGGGATCGGGCTGTTCGAGCTAGTTCCAATCTCCATCCGAGATCTCGAGGGGAGACCCCTGGGAATATTGAACAGCTGGCAGACATGGCAATCAAACCGAGTACTTGTCAGCCATAGAAGCATGTGCTTGTGTGCGTATATGCATGCATGTTTCTCGGTTGTCGATGGCAATGCTGTGCTGTTTGGATTCAGACAGTGAGACGAGGGCTAAGGGGAACACGTCCACAGCGCGAACCGTAAGGGCTGCCGATCAACATTGCCAAATGGAAACAAACAATCGACAGATGTTTTGATAACCGGTGTCTCAATCGAGAGAGGCCGCTCACGGATATCACCCTACTGCACCTGTGGAAACACCAAGCGACTGATACTGAGATAACCATGCTTCGGCAATACAAGGCCCCTCCAAGCCATGTCCCATCACCTTTTCCTTGTGTCTGTGCGGTATGGCAGTATAATGTCTTGGATCCAGGCGCTGCAACACCGCTTGTCCGAACGAACGAGTGGTGAATGGCCCTGCCACAGACGGAGGACGAACCCAGGCCGTGTTTGTGTTTCGAAACTCGATCAGCCTCCCCCTACAACAACATACGTTGTTGTTCTTGTTAGACGCGACGAAGGCACGCTACCGTTGGCTGGCGTTGCAAACCGCTTCTCCTGGGCTGAAATCCTGCACCAGTTCGAGACATTCAGCTCGCTGCGTGCTATCCACCTGGCAATCCCTCAGTGTGCGCCTCGAATTGCATGAGGGCCCTGCCGATTGCTTCGTTGCAGCCGCCGAGGCAAATTCGCCCAGGCGAATGCCCCCCCTGGTACGAGCTATACACGATGTTACCTCTGGCACCTAGTATAGGCCCGGGGTATGACGCCCTCCCAAAGAGCCCGGAATAGGCAGGCCGGTCGGCGCACCCGGTGTCCCATATGTGGGGACATCGGCCCAGGGGGGATGCAACTTGTCCTGCAGGATTCGAGGGTCGGAGAAAAGCAGTCAGGGGGTAAATGCAAGTCGCCATTGAGGAAAGATATCTCCAGATTAGGCTGGCGGGGGGGAGGGGAGAAGACGGACATGTGCGTCGCCGGACGCGAGGTTACCTGCTCAGAGGATGGGTTCACGTAGAGCAAAGCAGCATGCCGAGAGCGAAGCCGGAAAGCCGGTTGTTGCTGCGGGCAGCTGTGATTTGAGTGGTGCTCAGACCGGTTCGTGATAACTTCTGTGGAGAGCGTAGGGACCGGGTGGGGAGCCGGATTGGCAAGTCGACGGGGGCGGACGATGTCTTTTTGATTGAACCTTGGCCCGCAGCGAATGGCATGACGCCGACCAACAGGCTTCCTTGGAACCCGAGACGTTGTATCTGTATGCACCCAAGACCAAGGCTATGCCGGAGGAAAGTGTTTCTGCCATATTGGGCGTGCTCAGGACTCTCTGTGTCGTTCCACCAAGAGTCCACTGCTTGACCGGCTGGTCCTCTCCGAGACGGCGCGATATGATATGTGCGTGCCTGTTTGCCGCCCGGGCTGGAATGGGGGACGTGTCCTCGGGTTCTTTGATTTGAGGCGTGCGTATCTGCAGCTGGAACACTAGTAAATGCAACAGACCATACGTCACGAGTTGATGACAGCGAACCAGGTTTCTACAGCGGTTGTCCGTCCGTCGTTAAGTGAGGAGGTGGTTGGAGGCTTTCTTTCCTGATGCCAGGATCCAGCCTGGGGCAACGTGGTATGGGGCAACAGAACAGAAAACTCATTTACCGTTTCCGTGGTGAGAAGCGAGCGAATATGGACCGACCGACCATTTGGATGCCGATGGCTGCTTGGAGCGGCACGCTATCGACGCCTTAGCCGGCATGGGGCAACAGCGTCGGTTCAGAACTCACGGAGTACAGTTCGGGCGGTTGAAAGTCCGATAGGCACTTCGCCTGTGCGTAGCTGTCTCTGACGAAACTCTCCACCACACGCTGATCCCCGAGGTGAACTACGTATTTGTAAAGGCAGTGGTGAAACAAAATTTCCATAATACGGCGGCAAGCCGTGTGAGCAGCGCAGGTGTTGTGGCACAAAGCTCCTCCATAGAGTCTGCTGCACCTAGGCAACAGGCTGGGAGCTTCCATGCAGCCTCGCGTCATGACATGAACTCTCCCAGGCTGAACAGGGAGCAGCTTGCTAAAGGCAATGGTCCATCGGCAAGTCTTTGCTTTTTTGACAGCTTCATGACATGTGGCGGCATTACCCTGTCTGAACCGGAGAAACCCTGCAGCTCGATTGTTTCTGAAGTTCGTTTAGTAAAAGAGGCTTCATTTCCTTTCGTAATCCATCACAGAGTGCATGTTGCAAGGGCGACTGATCATTCCTCAGGCGACGGGATATTGCGATTGAACATAACCGCGTCAAATGGGGCTTAGTGACGGGTGAGGCGGGCGAGCTGCGATTTAGGCCTCTGGCCTCGTTGGCCAGCGAGCTCTGTGCCTGAATCAAAAGCGACGATCACTACCGCGGCCACGCGACTCAGCTGCTAGATCTGTCATATCAGGCACCAAGGCCTGAGATGACGAAAAGGCAGAGAGAGCTGTGCTTGACACGGAGCCCGGGGGGTTCGTTTTTGTGAGTACCTTGCAGCGTGGCTTGGCCCGACTAGCTACTTAGAGCAGTGTGCTTTCCAAAAGGGCGCGCAACTCCTGTCAATGCCGTGTGGCCCGTTCCAACGTTTGAGGCCCTCATCGTAGCAATCAACTTGACGAAGGCTTGCCGGGTTGTTCGCTCTCTCTGCTGCGGCAAACAAGTGTCCAGTTGGCGACTTGACTTCATGGGCCGATGGAGGGCGAAACTTCCCCCTCGTAAGACGGCAGTGGGGGGAGAGAGGCGATGCTACTTCGTACATAGTAGAGTTTGCGGCGATGTTTCCTGGACACGCGCAGGAGGTCTGAAACACTGGTAAACTCGACGATTTCGACAATAGTCGCAGCGGCGAGGGCGGCAAATGCTACGTTTGGGTCAGGCTGGCAGACTGCATTGGGCTTTGCTCTGTCTCCTCACCACCACACGGGCTCGCGCGGGCGGCGGTGGTGGTATTGAGCGACCACGCGGGGAGGTTCTGGCCCTGGTTTTGCTTCTATTCCTGTTGCTCAAGGCGGTGCACGCACATAGACTAGCAAGGCAGGACAGAGCGTAGTTTCCAGTCCTGCTCAAGTTAGGTTAGTGATGGTTGCAGTGGATGGGATGGCAGGCGATCAATGTGCAGCTAATCCACTGGGCCTTCAGCCAAGGGACAAGGGATTTATAGTGTAGAAAGTATTGATTGCTCTGATTCAGGGAAGTTGGGCGGGCGGCTTGACGACGGACCCCGCAGGCGGCGCGGCATGGGGGATGCTTGTGATAAAATGAGTGAGGAGCATGCCGAACTTGTCCGGAAGACGGCGACAAGACGAATGCCAATATCTCGGTTGCCCGACGCTGACGAGGGCGTCGATTGCAATGTGGTAGTCCAGATGTAACAGTGATGTCTGTCGGGTGTCGTTTGACGGTCCGTCTGTGGAATCGTGATTTCGACCCCTAATGCGATTTCGACCCCTAATGCGGATACCGCCAAACTCGTCCACCAAGCAAGCGGTGCTCGTGTGAACCAGGCCGTGAGAGCATTAATAGCGGTAATAACGAGCATTACCGAGGATGAGAGGTCCGAGCTGAAGCTCTAGAAGCATCGTTTGCCGGCGGCGTTCTTCCCTTTTTTCTTTTCTTTTCTGCAGGCCCCCCCAGCATTGGCCGGATGACCATGCCCCCGGCAGAAACGAAATGGGCGGGATATTGTGAAAGACAGTGCAGCAGCAAGGGGAAGATTGAGGCGGGGAAAATCTCTTCGCGACGAAGCACTCCGATTTGTTCTGAGGTGCCAATGGAGTCGCAAGTGGTTGAGGTTTGACACACAACAGGAACCGGTCCTTGGCCTAGGAGGCGGAAATATCATCGTCAGAGCTCCAGCGGGAGGAGGCGCTACCGGGACAGGGCCTGCGGCATGCCAAAGGGGCAAAAGGGGGGGGTGAGAGAGACGCCGGACGTTTGGTGTCAACGTGTGTCGGAGGTCATGGGACGAACCCAAAGCTGCGATGGCAGCTGCAGCTACAGCAAGCAACAGAAGCCGGTCAGCCTCTATCTCTCTGTCGGTCTGTGGATAGGGGAACAGGGAGAACGTCCGTGGGCGGGAAACGAACCGGTTTGGGACATACGAGTGCAAGGAGGTTGCTTGCGTCGGTGACGGTTTCCCAGACAGTGAGTGGGTTTAGGCCTTTCGTTCTCATTGATTCCGGTTTGACTGATGGCGACGGACCGTCAAGAGACAGGCAGACAGACAGCAGGTACTGCGTGCCAGAAGTGTCTTATTCGCACAAGACACTGTTCCCAATGCAAAGGATAAGGTTTGCATTACTAAGACACAGCATCCAGGGTTCGAGCATGGGCGAGGAACACAGCGTGCACAAGATCTGGCGCTAGTCCCGGAACGGATTAGAGGCAACGCCGATTGGGCGGAACCGGGGGGACGGCAATCGGAATTTTCGACGTTCCTTTAGCGCCTCAACCCTCGTGTCGCTTTTTGTGCAGGGTGGATCTGCACCAGGGCGTCTGTGGCTGGTGTGGTGGGTCGTAAACGGTCAAGTGGGGCTATCGTCACGTTTGGCAGGTGCAGTCAAGTGTCAGCCTCATCCTACCTGCCTATTCATAGGTACGGAAGGTACGAATTACCTGCATACCTACAACTAACTGTATAGGAAGGTAGGTGCCGTACCAACTACGGTACGTAGATGGGTGCGATATCCATGTGCGAATTCGTGCTTGTACGGAATATTCATTTCCTTCGCATCTCTCTTATCCCCTGGGAAAACAGCGAAAACCTTCTACACGAACTCCAGGACAATCTGCAAAATCCCCCCCTTATCGAATCCTGTCGAGCATCGGATGTCCACTGTGTTGGCCCCTCCCCCGTCACCGCTCTCGTTTCTGGGTAGACGACAACCGAACAAAGAGACAGACTATCGAATGCAGCAACCTTGTCAAGTCAACGGTTGAGGGCAGATGGGCCCAGACGGGGTGGGCTTGTCGTGCTCAGCACCGCTCGAGATACTCGGATATCCCATCGTGCCATCCGCTGGGCGGGTCATGGATGGCAAATGATCAACGCCCACGGTCCTTTACCTTCTCGGAAATGCCGCTCAGCGTCTCAGGATGGACACGCATCTGAACATGGCCGCCGCCGGGTGTTCGCTTTTGATTTCCCCGGGGCAGATTTTGCATGCTCAACTGAGACTCGACGATTGACCGCCCGACGCCGCCTTATCAGCAATTGGCCACGAGCGGTCCGGGCAGTGTAGCCGGCTCGTCGTGGTGTCTCTAATCATCCATGACAGTCGCAGCCTGCTACCCCATACGAATCCGGGACCGACACTCTGATGCGTCGATACAACCGAAGCGGTTGGCCAAGCGGCTTAAATCCGACGACTACCTCGAAACGTCACAGAGTTGCAATGTGACCCAACCAGCATGTCGGCATGGAACATGAACATCGGCAAGCGTAACCTCAAAGCATCCTAGTCAGACACCTCCAAGGAAGCGACGTCTCCATCATTCTGCCAGACCCAGCGGGTGTTCAGGGCAACCTCACACAGTGCAGTGCAGTGCCTCCACGGCAACCACATTGGAATCGAAAAGTCGGTCTCACGGGCAGACCGCTTCGTTTTGACCCGCAAAAAAATAAAAATAAAAAAAATTTCTAAAAAATCTAAAAAACAAAAAACTTCTTGCGGTTTTTGCACCTCGTTTTCATCGCCCAAGTGGACAGCTCTTGTGGTGTTGCGGTGAAACCAGGGTCCAGGAGGTTGGGGGAGGGGCGGTCAAAACACCGCAGCATGCAACAGGGCAGGAGGATTTCCGAGTCTCGGCATCAGTAATGGTACCAGTGCTGGGGCGGGGCGGTGGTTCCAAACTTTTCATGTCGTCCCGTTGCCGTCGAGACAGTTGAATTTTCTTTTTCTTTTTTCCAATGGAGAAGAGGAGATCGAAGAAGGAAAATTTACGTGATATCGGAGCTTCACTGTTGCACTTAAGCCGCAGCTGCCGCGGGCCCCGTCGGTCCATCGGCAAATCACGTTGAAGCAGATGGCGAGCAGAGGAGCTCGAGAGGCGTCACGGTGCGGGACTCGGCATAAAGATCGCGGGGCGGACAAGGGTCGTGACCGGCGGACGGCGGGCTGTGTCTCTATCCATTTTTGCCTTGCGTCGTGCCGACGTACCAGACGGCTTGATTTCCCTTCTAGCAGCTCCGAACCTCCGGGGTTCACGATGCGGCTACCCGCTCGCGTGAGGTCATTCCGCGAGTCATCTCGCCTTCATACACGGCGCAATTGGCAAGTGGCTCTTGACGCCGGCCGACCTCCTCTCTGCTACATGCTTTCACTAAGCGCAGGCCGGGGACTGCCTGCTGGCGTCTAGACCATCGCCGAAGCTTGCTGAACCTGCTACGTAGGACGAACGGTACCCGTTAGGAGGGGCAGTGGCGGGGTTGAGAGAAGGGAAAAACGGAGTCCTGTTCAGATTCTTTCCATGGTCGCCCACGAGGTGCAGCCGAGAGGCCGAGAGCAACCAGCGGTGATGGATGTGCGAGTCAAGATGGCCTAGGACGGTCTGCACGACAAAAATTCTGAATGCATTGTTTGCCCGAAGTTCAGACGGCCCTTCGTGGCGATCACATTCCAGCAAGTCGGGGAGAAGAAGCGACTGATGGCTTGGTAGCAAAGAGCCACTCCACTCTCGACTCGCGGTAGAATTTAAGGGCATGCATGCTTTAGCTCAGACTCGGCACGCCGCGGCAAGACAGGATACGCTTCACATAGATGGGCGAGCCTCGAAACCACCGATACGCACTGCAACAGACCGTGAAGACTGTCTCTCTGGGGGGAAGGAACTCAGGGTCCAGGCCCCGGTTTGAAGCTTTCGAAAACTTACAGTTCGTGATAGGTACCGGCAGATGGGGGGGATCCGCTGCGGGGGAGACTCGACTGTACAAGAAACCCTCTCTTCCGGGACGACCGTCGCCGGTAGACGCGTCTAGATCCCAAGGGACGCGCGATCCACAGCCGCACGAAATGACGGCCGTGGGCGTGGAGCTCGGAAGGGTATTTGAGAGGGGAGGGGGGGTGTACACGATAGACAAAAAGGACGGTGCATGCAACCACTTTGGCTCGTGCATGCGTCGAAAAAGCTCGCATGCAGGAGCCCCAGTGACGTGAAGAAAAAAAAAGTTTTTTTTCTTTTTTTCCAAAGAAGGAAAAACAAAGCCACTCGGCATGAGGGGGATGGTTACAAGATGCGAGGTTTACGCGTGAGCACGGAGACGCGGACACGGGATAGGTTCTGGGGAGCCAATCCGACTCAGGCCCCAAAGATGGATGTTGGAAGGTCTTGTCGATCGGTCTCAATGACACGCCGGGCGGGATTGCGTGCCTTATGATAGCCGGACTAGCCAGCTGGCCCCGAAGCCACAACCAGGCCGAAAACGTACAGGAGACGGATGCTTAGCTCCATGATCCTCCAGGGCTTTTGAAGATGAGCAGCAGCAGCAGCGTCAGCATGACAGGTAACTTAGTGTCGTCACGTTGTATTGAGAAGAAGGGGGTCGGGGTGGGTTCCGCGGACCCGGTGCTCCGGGCAAAAGCGTGCCCTCCACCTGTCAAGATCGCCGTCTGCCGTCGCCCGTCGCGTGGGGGTGGTTCGAGGGGCGCGTATTGTGGCGCGTCTGCGTCTCGGGGCAGGACTTCATCTCATGATTTACGCTTCCAACTCGGCGTCCGACTGGGGTGGAGGTTGGCTGTTGGCGTTGCGTCGAGGGTAACGACAGGGCCAGTCCATACGCACGAACGGAGCACGGCACGACACGACACGACACGACACAAAACCCAGCACGCCTGGCTCCCCTTGGCCTTGTTTTAACCGCGTGGCGATGAGCCAATGTGCCCATCATGGCCGGTCAGCATGAATCATCGACGGTCCGGCCAAGGGAACCCTCTCTCTCCCCTTCCCCCCCAGGCTGGCTGAATGACGCGAGAGGTAGGGGGGGGGGGGGGGGGGGGGGGGGGGATGTGTCTGAGTTTGTTTGAATTGGTGGAGTGGGAACGGCTATACTTGCTCGGACCAACACGACACGACCAGAGTTCGCGATTGAAACGAGCAAGTGGGATTCTCGCGGAATTCGGTCATCAGAACCTCGGCCCAATCGAATTGCATTCGGCCATCAGCTGCGCGGCCCGCCCCCTCCCGGGTGTTGCGTGCGTGGCACCAGAACAGCGGACAGACAGGATTGACTGGCGCGCGTGGCTGGCGCGTGCGATCCGGTTCGGGAAGATAATTGCGTGTTTCTCCCTTCTGCCCATCTCCATTTCCCGGATTCTGGCGCGCCCGGCCCTTTGGAGATGGTGTAGGGAGGTTGACGCTGGTTCGCGACGTTCCTGAGCTGGAGACCAGCGTCTCCCACCCGGATCCCTCTAGGTCAGGGAATTGGGCAGAGGAAGAGAGTGTGTGGTAGTATTACCTACATTACTTGGTGCTGGTCGCCGGCCGGGTGAGGGGTAAGACGTGGGACATGCTCCTTGCCGGGACAAGGGCCCCTGTCACCCATCGCCTCGGGGGATTTGGCGTCTGCGCGCTTCTACTCGTCCAGCCTCCCTGCACGAACCGACAGGGCCAAGGCTTAGTAAGGGTGACCGAGTCGACCTGCAGCTGCTCACCATCAGCCAGCCAGCAAGCCATCCAACCAGCCAATGTAACCGAGCAGTTGGCTACCAACGCCAACTCGCTTGCTGCGTTGGCAGGAGGCGGGGAAGGGGAGGGCCCAAGGTTTCAACGGCGCCGTGTGTGTGGCTGCTCAATTGGCGACGAAGGCACGACAAAGACAGGCCGCTGGAGGGCCGACACGCAGACAACCGTTGATGGGTGGCGGGCGGCCGCGGGAACACGGTCGAACGACAGCACTCCCGAGACGGGGGGATTGATGACGGCCGATCTACAGAGTACATTAGGGATGTAGGGGTGGAAAGGCCTCGAATGCGGTCGCGGAGATGGTGGCATCAAACAGAGCTGAAAAGGAACGGATTGGACACACGACTCTCGCCGAAGAGAGACTGAGGCTTTCCCACAACCCCGTCCCCGCATCAAATGTCTCGAACAGGCCCGGCGCGCTTGATGCAACTGCAGGACGATCACGTCGAGACTCGGCGATAATTAAACTACAGAGACGTGTTGGAGACGCATCGCGCGTTGAGGGGTAATCAGGACCGCGTAAAGTGGCATGTTTCACTAGGGGTAGTCCCCACCCAGCTAAGGGTGAGAGAAGGAGAGAGGAGGATGACAGGGAAGGGCATCGTCATCGACTTTCTTTCTTCAAAGGCTAGTTTTAGGGTGCTTCAGGTCTTGGTTGTAGCGGGGGAAAAGGGGGACGAGGGGGGAAGCACGGAAGAGGAAAAACAAAAAACAAAAAACAAAAAAGAAAGAAAGAAAGAAAGAAAGAAAAGAAAAGCAATGGCCATGGCACTGACCTTTGTCCGTCTGACGTTACAGGTGGGCGATGGGCCTTGTTTACAACGGACAAATGGGTGAGGGAAGTGGGAGAACAAAGCGGGAAGAGGAAGCGAAACTGCTCTAGAAAGCACGTCTGAAGCCAATTCCCTTCCTCCCCACTTTCCCGCTTTGAAGGGGTTCTATTATCTGCTTATTTACGTCCTTGTCAAGTCGAGGGTTTACCGTAGCCCGGAGGCGGCGGCGACGACGGCGGCGGGAGAGGCGGGGCCAAGGATGAAAGGAACGGACGCAGTCATCGTCACTCGCACGCTAACTAGCAGTAAGCAGCGGCGCGCGCGCGCGTGTGTCCTACGGCTGGGACGGCAGGGAACAAAGCAGCGTGTCCTGAGTCGCGACGAGTCCTTGGCGTTCCTTTTTCCTCCACCAGCCTTGGGCTACTTACCTACTAGGCGGCGGGGCGCGCGCGCGCCGGTGGGACGAAAGGGCTGAAGCGCGAGTCACGGGGGAGGGGGGGCGAGCAGAGAGGCGTTTTTGACATATCAGAGGGCGATCGATAGACGTCATTCCGAAGGTCCTGCGTGCCTCTCGGACCCGACAGCTTTCCATTACAGACTAACAGTGTCGTTTAGGCGTTCCGACGATGCTGGGAGGAGAGGAGGAAGGAAGGAAAGTGGATGTGATGTCGAAATTGGGTGCACGTCCATTGAGCAGGGAGGAGGGGACGGATCATTTCTAATTGCGTACGATATCGGATACTGGCACAACGTGTCTCGTGCGTGTGTCCCCCCGTTCCCCCTTCACTGGACGCGGAGTATACAAACCCGGCACCGCGGGGGGGGGGGTTAATCAATCATCAATCTTACGGCTCGGATTCTCCCCCCTTGACGATAGGCATACGGGCGGATGGGGGACAGAGGCCTGATAAGCGCGTTGGTTTGGGGGGGAAGAAAAAAAAAAGGGGGGGGGGGGAGGAGGAGGCTTGGAATGCTTCAAAGGGCGTCGCATAACCTGGAATGGTAGGACAATAGACGTATTGGGATGTGCATAGACGCCGGGGAAGCGCGCGGGTGGGTTCGATTTAGACGCCAGACGCCGGGGCCGGACGGAGGGTTGCGTCTATGGCTGTGTGTCCCTCTCCACCGTCAGGAAGCAGGGGCACGTGCACGCTCTCTCTCTCGCTCTCTCGTGTGCGTGTGGCAAGGAAATAGTATCGAGATCTCTACCTCTCTGTGGCGGTATGAGTCGCGTATGATAGCGATGAGAACTACGTGTCGAACCCCCTCCCTCCCCCCCCCCCCCCCAAAAAAAAACCCCTCCAAAACCCCGAAAAAAAAAACTGTGGGGGATGACGACGGAGCAGAGCTCCGAGAGTGGGCGATTCTTACGTACGGATGCGGTTGAGGCTTTTCATCCCGCGCACTAGGATGAGTCTGAGTCTCAATATTGATCATCTGCAACAGGACGGACAAACACGATAGATACCCAGAGGGCTGTTTCCCCCCGGCCCGCGGGTGTCCAAGCCGGCGTCCCGGGCGAGACAGGTGGGCCATCGGGATAGGGGGGGAGCTGTTAAAACCTCGAGGAAACATTTTACTCGTTTCCCCCCGTGCGGGAGGTATTTTTTTAAAATAGAAAAAATTCCCTTCTCCATCCCTTTGAGAAGGGTTTCTCTGCAGACGCAGGATGTCTCTCTCTCTCTCTCTTTTTTTTTTTTTTTTTTTTTTTTTTTTGAGTCGCGAAGCGGTGACGAGCGCCACATCCTCTCCCGCCTCCACCCGTCATCCCGCGAACGCGGGTATCGAGGCAAGGGAGGAAGAGAAGAAGCGGTGGCATCGGGATAAGCAAGCACCGGCCGCGTGGAGCTGCGCCGTCTCAGTCCCCCAATGAAACCACCCGCCGGCCCCCCCACTCTCCGGGGGCGTAGGGGTCCACCGGGGGCCGATTTCGAGCCCTGCGGGTAGGTAGGCATGTCTCGCGCGGGGGATGAGGGACGGGCTGGAGGAATGCATCGTAGCCCTGGGAGACGGTAACTATTGAATCATTCGTGTCTCTCTCTCTCGCGGGGGACAATCTTGGCCAGGTGCGAGAAAAGTATCCGTATACCCGCGACGGCATGTGGTGGTCACGTAGTATTTTTGTCCCGAAGGCACCCCCCCAACGCAGGGGGAAACGCAGGTATCAACGGGCAGTGTTTTACCAAAAAGGGGGGACGATACATGGTCGAGTCAGTGGGTTGCGATGGCTTGGCTATTTGGCGATTTTTCATGTTCCAATCCTGCTGGGCTGCGCACTCGAGAACGACGATCCCGCAGGCCGAGCGTATCCCCTCGATGCCATGGGGGGGAAGGAGGTGCACTAGATAAAGGGACAATGAGATCGTGGCGTCGCTGCGTGGTTTCGCAACGAGGATCAAAAGACAGAACAGAATTGGAGAAGGGGAAAAAAAAAAAAAAAAAAAAAAAAGCCCCGGCGACGATCGCGATCGGGCTGGGATGTGCGGGACGGACGGGCTCCGTCCGGCCTTCCATAGCTCGGAAAACGGTGTGTGATTGGCGTCGCTTGTGCGTGCCATTTTGGACTCTCAAAGTCCGTCCCCCCTTGAGCCGTCTCTTCCTAGGCCAGGTAGATGTGTATCCTCCTGTTCTGTTCCCGAGCTGTAGGATACGCCGTTGGCCTGCCGGCGGGTACGGCGACTCTTTTCTTATGTGTGTGTGAGTGTGTGAGTGAGTGGGAACCTACCCTTATTTCTTCTTCTTTCCTAAATTAGCCTAGAGTATCATTTCCCCTTCTCCCTGTGGTCGCTTAGAGTCAATGTGATGTGGCCATGACCCCAGCGCGGGGAGAGGAGCAAGCAAGGCAGAGAGAGAGAGAGAGAGAGAGTGAGCGTTTCCTGTCGGCTGGGCCCAGCCATGCGGCTACGAAGACGAAGCAAGGACGTGAATGTCTCGTCGAGGAGTGCCGTGTAGCAGAAGCGAGAGACATGTACACACGGTGGGTGACGTTGGTTGTGCGTCTGTGTGTGCGAGTGCGTATATGCGGGGGGGGGGGGGGGTGACTGAGTAGGATAGGACAACAGGACTGGTTATGATTCGCCCACCCGATGGAACGTGGTTTCTACGGAGCCCTTAAAAAATAAAATAAAAACTACCCAGGGCGACGACACTCGCAACACGATTCTCGACGCGGAGATCTGGGTCACGGTGGTATCGCGGTATTTTGCTTTTCCCTCCGTCTCTGCCCCCCCCCGTCGCTCCGGGCACCCGCGGTGGCTGCTTGGCGTCGGGAGGTTTGGATTCGTCATGGAAGAGGATGGGGATGGCTTGCTGCCCCCCGGTCGTTGTCTGGCCATCAGAGATGGAAATATATAGTAAGGGGAAGGCATCGGGGATCGCGGATGGGTCTCCCCCCCAAAACGGATCTCAGTGTAACCGTCTCCTTTTTGGGTAGATTTCCGTCTTTTTCACTTCCTTGGTGGCCGATGGAGCGAGTGTGTGTTTGTGTGTCCATTTCGGCTGCGTAGGGACTGAGAGTCTGACCGCCATGATTGAAGATGCACGGTAACCGGGGGGAGGGGGATAACCAGGACGAGGATTCCTCTCTCCTTTCCCCCCTTCCTATTCCTCGTCCTCTCTCTACTTCTCCTTTACCTATTTGTGATCAACGCCCGAGGCGAGATTTGCTTCATCCGAAAGCGTCAATGCTTTTTGGTGTGTGTGCGCGTGTAGGGAAAAACGCCAAGACCCGGCCTTCTTACTCGCAGAAAACACGAAAGAGACGCGCATCTGGAACATGTTAAATTGAAATCTGGGAAAATCCCGTCGCTCATCCTACCTGTACGTACCGTTTCCCGTTTGGATGTTCGCGTGCTCCCGCGTCTTCAGGGGTCCGTGATTGGTCCGTCGCGGTGTGGGGAAAGGATGGTCATCTTTTGGAGATTCAGGGGAGCGGATGGGATGGATGGAATGGATGGGACGGTTTGGCGTGGTTCGCGACCACCGAGGGCTCGGGAAGCCGGGGTCTGCGACGGGGGGTGTTGGTGGTTTGCTCGGACGGGTTCATGATTGGTCGGCCTGGTAGGGTTCCTGGTGTGCCTGGTGCCGCATGGCTGGCAGTGTGTAGCATGACATTTGGTTCCGAGCAAAGCGAGCAAAGGAAAAAAAAAAAGGGAGCAGAGGGAAAGCGTGTATATTCCTGTCCGGGCCCCTGGTTTCGACGAGGTCGCGGCTCAAGGGATGTGTGGCTATTCCTAGCAGTGTGATGCTGTTCCTGGTTTCTTGGCTCAGATTATCATTTTCGAAGGGGGTTTAGGGGAGCATGGCGAATTCGTGAGAGCGACAAAATAAAAGGAGCTCGCGTATGGGGGGGTTGTGTTATGGCTATGGGTATGGATACGGAGACACATACGCAACACATATGGATGACGGGGACTGGAACTGGCGGAACTACCGCTGAGTGGACAACACATGGGCGACAAGTGAAGAAAAGAGAGGGAAAAAAAAATGCTGGCTGGGGGGGTCCCTCGACGTGGAGACATGCACCGAAAGGAGCTCATCGAGACAGGAGAAAGAAAGAAAAAAGAAGAAGAAAAGGAAAAGAAAAAAAAAAGCACGGTGGAGAGAGCGTTGATGGCTGGCCCGCCTATCCGTCCTCGAAACTTTTGTTTCGTGTCAACTCCTTTGACGCCATCTCGATATATGTCGCCCGTCACCACGTATAGGTCTCGTCCCAGCCTCTTCCCAGCTAGCGCATGGCCTCCTCTGAGCACAAACCGGCATTGACAGCTCGTTCGATAGTCGGCTTGAACATTTTCGAGGTGGGAGAACGTCGACTGGGCCACGCCCGTCGAGTGGACGTGGCACACACACGTACAGGGCGAAAGGGGAGAAGAGCGAATGGGGAATGTAGCCAAAAGTACCTAGCGCCGGTGGAACACGGCAAAGCTGCGCCGTGCTTGGGACATTGCAAGCACAGCGAGGTACTTGGAGTACATTCGCCGAGCTTCCAAGCAAGCAGGCAAGCCTCCCCCCCGTCCCCGGCAGCCCTGGGATCATATACGGACAGGGGTCCGGGGTGTTGGATGGTGGATGGGCTGTATGGATGGGATACCCGGCTTTAAATGTGTGTGTATGTGTGCCGATGGTGGGAGCTCCATATCATCGCCCATCGGAAGAGCCTGGAAAAGGCCATCGAGAAAAGAGAGACAGGGGCGGACGAGACGACAGGAGATGATGGAAGATGCAGGGCGGACGGATAGATGGAAACGGAAACAATCATGGTGATGGATCGTATGCACGATGCATCTGCGTATGCGTATGCCTTGCTCTGGCGTGCATGTCGCATGCATCAGCAGGGCGCCCTCCAAGGCCCCAAGCTCACAAAAGCCTTGCTTTGGCAAGCTCTGCCAGTCCCTCTCTTGAATTTCCTGCGCATCTGTCTGGGGAGGGGGGGGGAGTCGCACCCTTGCAGAGCGAATCTCGGCCAGTGAGAGAGAAAAAAAAAATTGAACAGGATGGGGCGGGCGTCTTGGGTTCCGTTGGCCCATCAAAAGAGCGCTTCCTCCTCCACTGACTGGGCGTGCACAGAGAGAGAGAGAGGATAGGAAAAAAGAGGTGTGTGTGTGTGTGTGTGTGTGTGTGTGTGTGTGTGTGTGTGTGTTTGGCCTTGTTTCTCGTCACGGAGCAATAGTAATGGTTCCGATAGACTCCCGTCATTGTACATGCGACTCGTAAGTGGTCGCATTACGCCTCCTGCTGCTCCGGGTCTCGGGCTGGATCGGAGAGGCAAAGGCTCGGTTTCGACGCGGTGGACGGGCTGGGATGAAGATGGGCAAATGGGATAGGATGGGATGGGACGCGAGCACGAAATGGTCGCGCGTTCGCCGGGGCTGGTCGGACGTCGATCCAAGACAGATGATGCGGTAGATCCGCGGCGAGCGATTCCAAGATCCAAAACTTGGGCCGGGCTCCCCGTCTGGTTAATCCCGGGGCACCGTCCCTGCTCGAGCCCGAGGCCGAACCCGGAGGTGTGTCCAAGTATCGAACGCGCGCGTGCAGTGGGTTCGACGCGCACGCACGCATCTCGGCAGGGAACCGACAGATTTAAGAGACGCCGCGACGCAGTCGGGAGGGGGGGAAGCCAGACACAAGACATCAGACACAAGACATCAGACACCAGGCCTTGGACATCAGACACATTAGACGACCCCTGCCGCCACAACCCACGACGGCTCCCCCGTTCTGTCGGGGAAGGGAGAAGGGGGGGAATCAAAAAGCAAAGGGATAAACGGCAAGTAGGCAGTTGTCACTTTGGCATGTGTGTCCTGCGCACCGCGGCATGGGACGGGCGTGGGTTAGGCGGCCCCGATGGCGGCCTGCATCGTGGTGTTGCGTGCATGTCGCAGCGATCATCACGTATTCGCACGCGGCCGTGTCGTGTCGGCAAAGCGTACAATTGCTTGTTTCGGTTGGCGACGACGCTCGGCTGTCCCAACTGTCCAAGGAGGTAGAGTGTGTGAGAGTGAGAGTGAGAGTGAGAGTGAGAGTGAGAGCGAGAGCGAGAGTGAGAGTGAGAGCGAGAGTGAGAGTGAGAGTGAGAGTGAGAGTGAGAGCGAGAGTGTGTGAGAGTCAGAGTGAGAGTGAGAGAGAAAGATGGATCGCTCACCCACTCATTGGTCGGGGGGCCCACCAGGCTGGGACGGTCGGCGGCCATTCCTTCTAGAAGCTCGGCCTCTGAGTGGGTAGACCGGGGCGCGGACGGCAGGCCGGCCGGTGCGGTCTCCCTGTTGACACTCGACGACGTGCGCTGTGTGCATGCAGGGGCCGTGGTCGCGTGTGGTGATTTGCTGCGCTGCTGTTTTGGAGGCCCGTCCCGGCGAGGCCCGGACTCTCTGCGCGAGCGGTGACGGCAAAAGGGGGAGGAGGTGGCGGAGGTGAAGGTGTAGATGAATGGGCCGTCAACAAACAAGGCGGATGGTCCGGGTCCGTCCATCCGCGATGGATGGATGAACCCACGATGTGCTGCATATCAGGAGTCGATATTCCATCACCTCCTTGCTACACGATAGGACTGACACTCTACACGCCTGACACGGCTGCGACCCGGGTGCTCGAGCGGCGAAAAGGACGTACCATGCGCCGTGACTATTACGTAGGTAAACGCGACGGTGCAGCCCAGCACGTACGTAGTTTTGGTACGGCCAGTCCGCACGGCACACAAGCCGCAGTCGGTTGCATTTCCGTTTTCCGTTTTTTCTTTTTTTGTCTTTTTTTTTTGTCTTTTTTTCCATGTCGCACTCCTCGCGCCGTCTAACCAGGTTCCACGTCTCCTCCTGCCTGGTCCATGTCCCATGTCCCATGTCCATGTCCATGTCGATGCTGTCTGTCAAATGCAGTTACTGCCGCCCCCCCAAGTCAATGATACGGAGTAACGTCCATGTCAATGTCCATGTCAATGTCCATGTCAATGTCCATGTCTCAATATCGGCAGCAAATTGTCCAGGAGCTTGTCTCGAACGCAAGTGTCATGACCTTTTTCTCTATTCTGCACTTTACATTACTCCGCCGCACTTGTCTCCATGAAAGCATGACGCGCGCCTATCCCAATTGTCCGGGCAAAGGAGGCATCGTTGTCGTCATCGCCCCGTCCCCCCTCTAATGTCGCCAAAAAAGGACCTGCTCCACGAACGTGCCAATATTCATTCCATTCCTGATTACTCTTCCACCTTCCACCGCCATGTGTGAGTGTGTTTCCCGTCAATGCAGACAGGCCCCCTGGAGGACCTCGCATAGTACCGTTAGTACTGCATGGGTTCCTTCACTGGGTGGTGCTCAATTCCCAAGTCTCGGGGATACGCGGCAGGAATAATCTATAATCTGCACTCTTTTCTCACGGGATGGACCTTGACACACACGTCCACGGAATCCACACACACACACACACACACACATAGACACGCACACGCACCCCCCGCGAGAGCGGTACCGCGTCGCGGGCCAATCACAGCCAGCGCCGTGCTGCTTCCCGTCCATCCCTGCCCCCCACCCCCCCAGCACCATCACCAAAAAAAAGCCAAAATAAAAATAATAAAGTAAAATCAAAAACACCACACGCGCATACACACGAACACACATACACGCACACGACACACGACACACGACGCATACACTCACCGCGCGCGCACATACACGCTACTTATTGCTGGGGCTCCTCCTTACCCTTGCACCACGACACGCTTATCCCACGCAGGAGCCCCGTAACAGGCGGGCGCCTTATTGCACTCTCATTTTATGTACGAGCATCTCCATCTCGCACCCAGCCCTGTTCCAAGACATCCACAGCACTGAGAGAAAGGACACGAGGAACCGGCGGATACTCTCCCCGCCAGTCCCACGCCCATGCACCACCACACTGTATGGTTTATGTAGCACATACATACATACATGCGTACATATGCTGCATAGTGCTAATACCATGCGTTGAAATCTCCACTCTTGAACACCCACTGGTATGGCTGTTCAGCACAGCACAGCACAGCACAGCATATAGCAAATACACAATGATGACAAACAGCATGGTTCAAATTGCTTCGCTTCAGTTGATTACACATTTATCCTTTCTGTGCGCATGAGCCGGCTCAGCCATCGTCCTCCACACGTCGGCACGCACCAATCACCGCCCGCCGGCGCGACTACCACCCTGCCCTTCTCTTCGTCCTGGCCGGTGTGTCTGACGACCAATCAGTTCGCGAGGAGGAAGGGGGGGGGGGGGGGGGGGGGGGGGCCCTTTGGAATAGACGACAGTTTGAGCCGTCTCGTCACCGCCCCTGTTCCACGGAACGGCCCCAAGCCCGCCTACGCCACTGTTGCGGGCTACAGGCTGACGACAAAGAGAGCGAGCGAGCGAGCGGGCGGGCGAGGCACCACTGGCCGATCTCTTGTTGGCCAACTTTCTTTCTTAGCAAAGGGGGAGGAGGAGACGTTGGGGCTGAAGTCTCGGGGTTACACACCCCTCACGCTGTGCCGGGCCGTGGTGAGCTGACGGTTCCTATCGCGGAAACGCACCATCTTTCCCAGACACACAAAGGGAGAGGGAGACGACTCGGCGTAGCGAGGTATAGTGCGTGGCCGTCGGGCGTCGAGGCTAGCAACGCGCAGAACAAGGGGCGGAGGAAACGGCGGGCATGACTGCACGAAACCGGACATTGTATCGTTGTAGGCCAGTGGCAGCACACTCACACACATACATGCAAAGTACGGGGGTTTGTTCCCAGTTTCTTGCCAGAGAGTCCCAACAGGGCCTGCCAGCTGTGTCTGTCTGACCACTGCTGTACCTCTCGAACGCACCCGATCGACGGTCGGCCCACTAGAGGCAGAGGGACGGGGGATTGTCGACAGGCATCCATCCGGCTTGCTGAGCGCAGCAGCAGCAGCAGCAGCTCCGAAGACAGGAATACCAGACGAGACGGACGGGTTGTAGCAGGACAAGGCGGGCGCCATTGCAGCGAGGCCGACAATCAGACAGACAGACAGACAGACAGACGGACAGCCGAAGAGAGAGAGAGGGCCCGAGAAGCGGGTAGGCAGACAGGCGGTGGCCATTGTAGGCGGGCATCCATCCATCCATCCATACATTCATCATCATCATCATTACCCGTCCATCGTCAGTCGCTGCAGCCCCAAGTAACTAACTACCTACGCTGTACCTACAAGGTGGAATACCTACCTGTGATGGCGGGTACTCCAGCCTGCTTGCGTCTGCAAGGCATAGTTGCCTTCTTGGCCATGCCCGTTGGAAGCCAACCCGGCAGCGGTGCGCCACAGCCATCAGGGAAAGACATCTTCTCTCTGGCCAGTAAAAGCCGGTAAAAGGTTAGCATCAGCGCATCAGCAACGCGTTCCCTCAGCGCGCGGCACACAGGCCACAGTAGGCCACGACCACCACCTGCCAGGACAGGATAGGTACCTAGGTCGATCAAGCGAAAGATACGTATCTTTTAGGCGCGCATGTATCTCGCCATACATGGCCTGCGTGACAGGTACATCCCCCCCCCCCCCCCCCTTTTTCTTTTTTTCTTTTCGGTGCCCTCCCTGACCGGGCTGCTGCTCGAGCTTGTTCCCTGTCGATATCGCCTTAGCACGGGAATTACACGTCTCCATCCACCTGCACCAGCACATTGATTGTCATTACTCCGTGCTCCTTATCCGTACATAGTGCAATACTCGTAGGCCGTACATAACGTGCTCTGTGTGTACACAATGTAATCGCTTGCTTACTTGCACTTGCACTTGCACTGGGCGGGCTTTGCATTGGCACCCTCGCCCTCACCCTCACCCTCACCCTCACCCCTCCCCAGTTCCTTACCAGCTCCCAGCTCTGAACTCTCGCCCTGCCTCTCTGTCCCCCCTGCTACTCGTCCCATTCCATCTCCTCCTATCTCACTCTCTCACTCTCACATTTGCTGTTGGACCCGGGTGCTCCGCCAGTTCTCTCTCCTATCTACAGTTCCAGGAAGCAACAAGAAGGAGAGAGAGAGAGAGAGAAAGAAAAAGAAAAAAGAAAAAAAAAAAAGAGCCAAAGCTGTATCTAAACGTAGATACCTACGTCCTCCGGTTACTTCTGCCAAGCATTCAAGGGAGGTACCGGAGTCAAGCACAGTTAGATACAGGTAGCGTGGTGTGTGGTGTGTGGTGTGCGTCTTTGCTGCATGAGAGCGGCTGGGTCTCTCATTATGGGGCCACTCACACTCTTACTAGGTAGGTACCTAGGTGTAGGTACTCCGTACTCTCACTCACTCCCACTCCCACTCACTCTCACTCCCACTCACTCCCACTCCCCACGCTCTCCTCTCTCTCTCTCTCTCGCTCTCTCTCTCCTTCACTCACTCGCATGTACCTTTTCCCACCCTTCCCACCTTTCCGACAGCGCGCCGACCACAAAAGTGACATTGGCCGGTTAAAACACCATTGCTCTCTCTCTCTGCCAATCCTTTCTCGTCTCCTCCGCTCGTCTCCAACCCTTTACCTACCCTCTCGTCCCCCCCTTCTGCCCTTCCTTCGCTCTCCTCCTCCTCGTCCCTCTCAATCCATTCATTCCCTCTCCTCCTCTCTCCCTCCTCCCCTCCCCCCTCCTGCGAAGTCAAGAACCTTCCTGACTCCTTTGCTCGTCCTAATCGAATAAAGGGTCTTTCCATTCTCTAATCTCCCACCCGAGAGAACCAGGAAAAAAGAGGAAGGAACGAAAGAGACTTGATCTGGCGACTGTCCTCCCTCTGCCGAGACGACTGACCCTCCAAATAAAGCTCTACCTCGACTCCAGCTTCCACCACCACCACCACCACCAAACCCACCAACCTTCAAGTCACAAAGGACGACTAGCTTCGACCTTTGCAGCCCACACACCCCCCCTCCATCTCCGACTCTCTCGCCATCGGGTTCATTGTCAACGCTCTTCGAGTCTGCACGCCCCCCCGAGTCTGCAAAAGAACAGAGACTGGATTTGCACAAGCAAAGTACAAAAAAAAAGAGATAAAGATCAGTGAAGAAGACCTTGACTGGTATTTTCCTCGCCTCTTTATCGAACCCCAAAAGAACAAGTCCACGTCCCTCCACGTTCCTTGCATCTCCCTCGCGACCGTCCGCCTTACCCGCATCGACGACGACGTCAACTCCCACCCAATCAACCACCCACTGAAGAATTCCTCGCTCCCACGACGAGGAACTCGACTCAGCCGTGCAACTCCCACGACCCAATTCGCCCGACGACGACTCGCTCCCTTTCGTTCCGACGCCCACTCTCTCCGCTCGCATTCCAATCCGAGAGTTGCCCACCCGTGTTACCTTGGATCCCGTCTCCTCCCCACGACAAAAGGAAAGAGGACGGAAAAGAAGAAGCGAACTGGACTCGGTTCGTCATCGCCTTTTCGACCCTTGCCAACCATCGAGAAGACACCATACATGATCCCGTCAGAATCATCCGTCGTCACCCCGTCCCTTTAGGGCATCGTCTGTGAAGGTACGTTCTCTGACAATGACATGCAGTTCGGATGAAATATGTGTGTGAGCAAGCCTATCCGTCGACGCCAGAAACGGCCAGGCCACCGCCGCCGTCGGGCCTCGAAAACGGGATGAACCTCCATCTCCATGTCCAACCCCTGCCCCGAGCTCCGTCCAAACCATATTCCTTTTTTCAGCACAAACCTTCCCCCCGTTGCCATCAGGGCCCATGTTCGGCTTCTAAACTTCACTTCCTTTCCTTCTCCCTCGCAGATTTGCGTGGGCCGTCAATATCTACGGCGGTCCACGACCAAACAAACACCCAACTCTTTCTCCCCCCACATTCACCACGCCCTCAAACCAAACCCTATTTGAGGTGAGGATTGCGAGCGGGATCCGTTCATTCGTTGCTTCCTCCGTACAGCCCTCTGGAATTGTCTCATCTTGTCTGTCTTGACAGCGGGACACTCACCCTTCGTGGCGTTAAGCCTCGCCATCACTTGCACACTCGACCCGCATCTTTCAGCCTTTCCCTCTCTTCACCCCCTTCCTCCCCTTGGATCCTCTTCTGCCAAGCTCCCTCGTCCGGCACACGCCAATCCCGTTATTTCTTCCATCTCCCCTCGTGCCAACCCCGTCCCCGCCGCCCAGTGGTCGAATCAGGGCGACGCTGTTTGAATTCACGAATCGGCTCCCCCTTGGATCGACTGCGGCGATATTTACCGCGCCCGTTGCTCCTGGACCAAGCCCCCGTTGCCAGCATCCGACAGCTGCGTGTCTCGTACCGCCCACCGCTCTAACCTGCTTGGACCGCGTATTATCAGTGGCCTGAAAGAAACCTCGAGACGCTAACTAACAAATCTCCCCTTGTCCAGAGCCCTCCCAGTCGACCTCTCCTTTAAACGACCAGTCTCCCTGCCACCGTTTTCCCTCCGTCCTCTCGTACGAGGAACCCGGTCTCGCACCATTTCGGCTTCTCACCCAGCCACAGTCACTCTTTTGCCCGACCCTGTTCGCCTTTTTCTCAACACCACGCTCCTTCTAATACTAATATTCTAATCTTTTTTTCGGTCTCGCCCAATTCCACTCTTTCTCTGCGTAACCGATCTCGATAGTTTTTCGTTTTTTCATTTTTTCCCCCTCAGTCTTTCCGTCTCCGACCACCAAAAAAAGCTTCCTGGAGAACTTAATCGTCATTCTTTACCCTTACGGAACTTCCACTCGGTTATCCAACCACCCCCCTTCACACCCTCGGTTCGACTCGTTCTCACACCATATCTCACAATGGCGTACTACCAACAACAGCAGCTGCACTCGGATCCGTCCTACTTCACAGAGGGCCACGATGAACCCCAACGGCCACGGATGGGTTCTCGGGACGCCGCCAAGATGATTGCGAGGCAACGGCAGGAGATTATCGCCAGCGAGCTTTCCCGGATAGCCGGCGACGAGTACCTCGAGGATATCATGAAGCACATGAGGCACATGGAGGTGAGCAAGAACGGACGGGAGCGACTGCCTGCCTCGCTGGTCGTTAATTTAATGCTGACAATGAAACCACATCCAGGACGAGACAATGCCTGATGCCAACCTCATTGACATGCAACGAGAGATTCAATGGTACATGAGACCCTACCTCATCGATTTCCTGATCGAGGCCCATGCCGCCTTCGCCCTCCTGCCCGAGACTCTCTTCCTCACCGTCAACCTCCTCGACAGGTACTGCTCGAAGCGAGTCGTCTACAAGCAACACTACCAGCTCGTGGGTTGCGCTGCCCTGCTGATCGCTGCCAAGTATGGAGACAAGAAGGACCGCGTGCCCCAGATCCACGAGCTCAACAACATGTGCTGCGGCTTGTACGACGCCGGCATGTTCACCCAGATGGAGATGCACGTTCTCAACACGCTCGAGTGGACCATCGGCCACCCGACCGTCGACTTCTTCACCCAGCTCATCGTCGCCGAGGAGCATGACAAGGTCGAGGTCGAGCACATGGCATCGTACATCTGCGAGATCGCCCTATACCACCGCGACTTCGTCTCCACCAAGCCGTCCATCATGGCCCGTTCCTCCCTGGCACTGGCGAGAGCGATCCTGGGCGAGCCCGAGATCAACGATGGAGAGTGGGACCACGTCGAGAACGTCACCCTCCTGACCCTGTCCCAGCACCTGCACAGCCCCTCCGTCGCCCTCGCGAGGAAGTACGCCTCGCAGCACCTCTCGGGCGTCGCCAAGAAGCTCGCTTCCTTCATGGCCCACCAGGCCAGCATCGCCCGCGCGCAGTCGGGGGGGCCTCCGAGTCCGCCTTCTGAGTCAGCCTCAAAACACGCAAACATCTACAGCACCCCCCACAAGGGCCACGCCGTCCAGGGAATAGTGGAAGGATACATGACCCCTCCCATCACCCCCGACGGCGCCGCTTACGGCACCGTTTCCAAGGACGCCTACCCGCTGCCCCCGAGATGTCCGGTCACCCCCACCCCTCAGCCCAACACGGCGGCGTTTGTGCAACAACAAGTGCAGCAACAGTACGCCCCGTTTGTACACCAACACACGACAGGCCAACAACACCTGGCCTAACTTGGACCACCCGAGTCGATACCAGGGGCTGACTTGATTATCGGCCCGCCTGCAGGGAGTCTCCGCAGCGGTACGGACAATCGAAGCCTTCCACTCAATACCCCAGTGGGCAAGGCATTTGAGCGACCCCCAGGAAGCGGAAGAGAAAAGAGGAAAAAAAAGAAGATTGTTTGCCGCATGCATACAGAATGGTTTTTTTTTTTTCCTTATCAACACGTCCACGGCATCGAGCGATTTGATTTTTAATGCAATAAGTCTATTTTTCACTCAGCAGAAGTGTCCCAAAAAAAGGAATACGGATCATACCCAAAAACCCCCTACCCCAATTAGTCGTTTTTTTTCCTTCCTTTTTTTCGAACAGCATTCAGCGGCTTTTATTACCCAACAACACTCCCCATCGAAAGAGTTTTACGTTCGCGAGAAGGTCACCCCAGGAAGGGTGTGAATTTGGAAATATCGCGGTCGATCTTTGCGGCATCGGAAGACGGATCCAGGAGACGAGATATCGACACCTCGACCCGACTTGACGATTGCGACTGCACCCGACTACCAGCGAGGGTCAGATTGTAGGGTCTCGAGAAGAGACCCGACCGGATGGGCAACCTCGAGGAGCAACAAAAAAAAGAAGTGAAATTCGTCTTTTTCGTTTGACGGAATGGACCAGGCTTGGACGAATTTTCCACCATACGAAAAAGAGAGGCTCCTCTGGTCGGTCCAAGGCAGGGACATGTGTGGCCCCCGCGCACACACGAAGACCTCCAGACTGGTCTTTACTTCATTGTCTGCACCTCGAGGTTGTTCCCGATCCGGAATTAGGTGGACGGACCAGATCGCTTCCCCATTCTTCCTAGTGTCGTTGGAAGGCCGGATATCCCCTAATGGGCCCAACAATGGATACGGATGAAGGATGTAAGGGGTTGGTGATTGGTTTGGGTCACAGTGTTATTTTTGGAGAGACGGCTGGATTTTCTTTTTTGCTCTCTCGTACTCATTGGCCGGAAGGAAACTTCTGGATGGGCACGGAGATGTGTAAAAGGGGATGGCCTGTGTGGTTCAGGTCGTCTGATACCCCCCAGCCGAGGTGAGAGAGCCAGCGAGACTTTTCGTACACCCGCGTTTGCACTCCCTCCTTGTGTAAGGTAGTACAAAGGCACAACAAAAGACAAAATTCTCTGCACTTTTCGACATCCTAACAAACCTTACCCCTCGCCTGTCCATTGATATGTGTGATGGGTGTGTGTGTGCCCCCCCCCCCCCCCCCCCCCCCCTATGTGTTTGTTTGGTGTGATTGATGTTGCTTCAATGGTGAATTGCCTTTTGTGAAGTCCGAAATGACAATGGTTGCACCCACACAGCGAAGACGAGAAACAGCATGACGAGACGGGAAGTCATCTCGCCTTTCCCTTGCCTGGCCTCCCCCCCCCTGATCAGGCAGTTGCTAATCAAAGACGATGCATTAGCGAGCAGCACGTGACGGGACGGAGCAGCAGCAGCCACAGCAATGCGATAAGGGGGGGGGGGGATTGGCCGTCCATTCATCTTTGGACATTCCTTTGGGGTCTGGGGATAGGGGGGAAAGGAGCTGTGGATGCTGATTATTGTTATTATTAGTATTTTTCTCTCTTCCCTTTTTTTGTTTGTTTTGTTTACATCTATCTAACGTGAAATTCGAGAGTTCATTGCACCTTTTGGGAAGAGGGTTTTTCCATCGTTGAATGGAGTTGATCGGAGCTTGAGACAGAGTGACCCCGATGTGGGGGGGGGGGCGGTAAAGGTGATGTCGTGTGTGTGGGGCGCCATTATGAGGGGGCTAGTCCACTTTCGGGTCCGGATGGGACGGTACGGGGGTACATTGAGATTTGGGGCAGATTTAGGATGACCGGGGGGGGGGGGGGAGGAACAGGGAGGTTGGGAAGTGTAATAAGCCTCTCTACTACTATGCTATCTCCATCCTGTGCTGTAACGGTCTTTTTTTTTATTTTTATCTCTCTGATGTAACGGCTTTGGGCGAGATTTGTTCAAGAAGGAATTCGGGTCCCGGAGCCAAGCGGGAGGCTTTCTGGTAGACCACCACCCAAGAGAAACCTCACCGCATGTTGCTGATGCCGTTTACAGGCAGGGAGCTTTGGAAAAGGGGGGCTGCGGGAGGTAGAGAGCATGAAATGGGGGCGGAAGAACAGGGGGGTCGGTCGTACCGTGAACTGGGTATACGAACGAGTCTACTTCATCAAATGCTCAGAGCTGTTTTTTTTTTTTCTTCTTTTGAGATGAGCGGTTCGGCGATCCGGGTTATGCTTGATGCTTCTCCCTTCGACCATTGGTCCCTCCTCGATTTGGGGCGGGGGGCGGATCGTGCATTGACGACCGTCATGCGGCTGGATCGGCCCCCCCCCCCCCGCGGGTCCGGTACTCTGGCCGGGCGTGGAGAACGAAAGGCAGGTGTCGGTGTGTCCCGCCAGTGACGAGAGGGGAGGGCTTTTTATTTATTTGTCGATTTGCCGAGCATTGAAGGTTTCAATGGGACTTGTGTGGTCCTAGTGTGCAGATGATGATTACTGCAAAGGTGGCTCATTAAAGACCTCCCGCTTTGCATGCGCCGCCGGATATGTGCGGTCCAGGGGTCCGCCTTGCTCCGGAGGCTGGCGGGGATGGACCGTGTGTGTTTGTGTGTGTTGGCGTTCACCCTGGTCCGAACGGTGACGGGGATGGACGCTGCGGTTTGTTGTTATCGTCGAGGGCGGCGCGGGAGATGGGACGAGGTGGACGCGTACGGGTTGTGTTGATCGTTCGTCTGATCTTATTAGATCCGGAGTTATGCTATAGCCCCGTACACGGTGTGGGTGTATGTGTGTGCCGCGAAGAGGCGGGGGGGTGCGTGTACATGTTCGGAACTATCGAACGCATTGATGGGAAGAGATCCCGTTATTGGTTGTTGGGCGGATGGAGATGTGAAGTATCGGTTGACGTGTCGAGAGGACGCGGTGGCGGATACGGGGTTGGTCAACGTTGGCAAAGCGGTTTGTGAGAAGTCTATACTGCGGAGATCGTGGTTTGGGATGGCCGTGTACGGTGTGCGTGTATGATCGAGACTCGACAGGGAGGCCGGGCACGTCCAGCCGCAAGGAGTTGCTGGCTGGTCGACGTTGAGCGGCGCTTGTTGCGAAAAGCCAGTTGGAGCCGAGTTGTTGGCCGTCTGGGTTCCTCACTCTCAGCCTCGTCGGCTGCCCCGTACACGCTCGTAGTAAGCCTAGGACGACCGATCATGGTCATGCCGGAGCAAGGTTCTATAGGCTGCTGGGCTTAGACGGACTGCGGTTATCCGTGATGGGCAAACGGTGTTTTAGGGAGACGAGTTGCAGTTGGGAGACACTACTCGCAACTGTCCTCTTGATACCCCACCGTTACCTCGTACGACGACTGCCTCGGACAGCTGCATGTGAGCAACATCTGAATGACCTCTTGGTGGCCTGCAAAGGAAGCAGCTTGGAGAGCAGTGTTGTATGTGCTAGCTATAGCCTTGACGTCTACTCCCTCGCCTAGAAGCATCTGAATAACCTCTTGGTGGTCATTCGACGAGGCTGTATAAAGAGCATTACTCCATCTCATGCCGCATTGTGCATTGACGACTGCTCCTGCGTTGGGAAACATTTGAACTATCCTTGTCGTCGTTTGCTGAAGCAGCTTGAATAGCAGTACTACCACGCTTAGCACTAACATTTGCTCCTGCGTTGAGGAGCAACTGAACAATCTCTCGGTGGCCCCCTGTTGAAGCGGCTTGGAGGGCAATATTGCATTCGCCACCTATGGCGTCAACGTTTGCTCCTGCGTAGATGAGCAATTGAACAACCCCTCGGTGACCCCTTATTGAAGCGGCTTGCAGAGCAGTACAGTACCTCACGTCGCTCGTGGCATTGACGTTTGGCCGATCTGACAGTAGGATTCTTGCGGTTGCCGTGAGCTCCATGAGACACGCGTAGGTAGTACAACCCAGACGCGATGGCGGATCCCGAATCAAAATTTCGCCGACTACTATGATATAGCTTAAGCCATGCTCGTCGTCGTTTTTCGTTTTGCAGGAAGCTCGCGATTGCTGCTGCCGTGCCGCTTGAGATTTCGGCCAACCTGGCATGGTTCATCCAATTGTCTGCCGCATATGTCGCCAGTGGAAACAGCCTTCTCATTTCGGCCGCTTCCATCTCTTCTACGTTTGCGAGATAGAATAAGCATGTCTCTGTAATGCTGATTCGGGGTTCGGCCCCCCGGAACCCTTCGACGTAGTGATGTAAAAGATGTTCTTGGACTGTGAAAATGAGACAGTTGTAGCAAGTAGTCTCCCCAAGCAGCGTCCGGAGTCTCTGTTAGAACAACCATGCTTGTGCAAAATCTGGCAATGTCCATAGGGTCAGGCACTCGGTCTCCTGGATCGAAGGATCGTCTCCCGTCGACGCGAATAGCCATCAAATCTATGCACTCTCTAAGAGTCAGGGGCCGCTCGGAGTAAACGAGAAATTGCAGTAGTCGAACTGTCTTCTTCCGCCGTCTCTGCGGGATGCTCTGAAGAATACGGGCGTAGGTCGCATTCAAATCTGACGGTAGAGGCTCCATAGCGGCTTCAAGCTTTTCCCGGTCAAGACATGTCTCCAGCCTGTCTAGCTGGCATGCCGCCCACTTGAACCCGGAATTGGTTTTAGAATCATGATGGTACATCGCTTGCTTCTCGGAACCATGCTGTCAAAACTTACACCCCCTGTGCTTTACCCCCTACTTCCTCCTGAATATGTTGCAGTATATGCGCCGTTGATGCCCACCGGCTGAACTCTTTGCTTCTTGTGAGTCTGTTACTGATGTAGGACTGTATATCCAAGTACGTAGACTTTACATCAAGTGGGAGACAACTCTCGCCAATCCAATTGCGAAAGTCGCACATAAATTCTTTTTCTGGCCGACCGGTAGCAATAAGCTGGACATGGGGGAGATGCGAGCTAGAAATGGCGCTTTCTATCCACCTGAGTAAGTCGAATCTCTTGATACACTCGTCTAGAGCATCGAGTACGATGCAAAGTCTCCCTTGCGCCTGTATAATCGCCTGAAGGCATTGGAAAAGGGCCTGCGCCGTCGGTTGTCTTCGACCATCGTCATGAGATACTAATAGGCTATCGAGGTGCTTTCTTGATCCGATGCGCTTAGTGTAGAGCTGGAAGGCGAGTGACCGGTATGTGTCTTCCGGCTTCTGTTTGCTTGTGTCGCTAAAGTCGAAGAAAGATTCGAGCGTAATCAGGTCATCCATCAGAGCCAAATGATCAAGGACAGTAGCGATGAGAACGGTTTTGCCGCTGCCAGGTATCCCATGGAGCCACAGGGTGCTTACGAGATCCATGCACCCATTCTCTAAAGGCAGCACTCTCAAGAAACCATGGCCCGGTTCCCTCGTGTCGGCTTTCTCTCGCAATATTGTAATGAGTGGATGTGTCAGGGGGCGAAAGCCACTGTCTGAGTTTCTGGATGTGGTTGTTGGAACTCATAGTGTCAATTTGAGTCTTGATTTCGGCTATAGTTGATCCGATGAAAGCCAAAGATTCATTCACTTATCATCGTTAGATATAGTTTTGCTCGAGTAAAGACATCGACCACGTAGTATATTCTAGGACTTCCTTGATCTTCTTTTAGGCCTCAAGGCTGTTAGGTCAGATTCGGCGAGTTAGATCTTGTGGGAGTCGGAATAGTCACATATACCCCGCAAAACAAGATAGGGAAAGTGGTTCATCACCCCGGCGGCTTCCATCTCAAAGCATAAGACTCCCCTTTCCCTTGAAAATTTGTCCCATGTCTCGGCGTTTTTCATCACACGGCTTGCAGAAGCAACCAGTCCCTAACGTATGGCGGGGCTGTCGCCCCGCTCGTCTCGAAAAACCACGTTGGGAATGTTGGCAGAACACTCTTGGGAGCAGGCTGCAGATGAATCCGAGGGGTGTACGAAGTCGGATCTGTATAGTTGATCTGTGCTCGCAGATGGGCGGGAATGCGTCTTTCGCAGTCGATTCCATTGACTCAAGGCCCTTTCCACCTTGACATTGAGTCCAGGGCCCTCCCTCATGTAGTCAATCTGGAGTCTCGCGACTGCGTTTAACAATACTGGCGGTGGCTGGTTTAAAAACCCGGTTTCCACAAACGCTCGGTTCTGCATTGCTTTTCCGTAGTCACACTGTATGATACGACTGCCGACAACGACATCACCCAGCCGAATATCGTGTTGTTGGCTGGGAGCACCACCACCTACGCCAACCATCAAGCCGACACGGACGTTTGGGAAGCTGTGGACCATATGTACGGCTACTGCAGTGGCTGTTGCTATTCCATACTCATTCTTAGGCATGATGGCGAACACAACGTTGTGATTGCCCATTGTACCGAGAGTATAACAGTTGCTATCATTCTGAGCGATCCCTTCAGGGTCGGAATGTCGTTCGTCGAGAAAAGAAAGGGCAGCAGCAAGCTCCGTGGGGGTGGCACAGATCCAGCCGACGGTGTAATTATAGGGATCAGACATGTTTGCGACGCGAGGACGGGATAGTTGCGATGGTACCGTGGTGGCTGTGTAGCTTGAAAGTCTTGTAAATATGCGAAATGTGCACATCCGTCTGCCACGTCCAGCATATATACTCAGGAACAGCACTGGCGTTAAATGAAACAACAACGTCCAGCACATATGCGTCAGGCGGGATGTGTTCCCTCCATCGGTAAGCGACACCCTGTTCAGGTGTCTTACCCCGACATGTGCATTGTTGCCTATATGCAGCACGCCTCTGTGGATTGAGTACCATTGGTCTCAAAGTAGTTTGGCTGCGATGTTGACTCGATGCCCAGCAGCGTGAATTGGGCCGACAGACAGGTAGCTCGCTTGCTTCTAGAGCGGCCTTATTTCTTCTCCGTGAAGAGCTGCCGGTGATTGCCGGTGTTGTGGGTAAAGCACACCAAGAAGAGATCTGAGGATCGGCAACAACGACCTGTCCCAGACAAATTCTTACTCCAGAGTCTCAGGTATCTGTCTCCGATACCAGAATATAAACCAGAGCTTGGCTGGGTCCCTTCATACCAGAGCAACTGGCTCATGTCTGTCACTGTTAGGCTTGCCCCATGCTGATTCCGTTGCGCACTACTCATCTACTCATCTAGGGGCGAACTTCTGGTATGTGGCAGACATGTATGCTAACGCCAATGATGCGGACATCCTGAGCTTTTAGGGCTGTAAGTCAAGAAACCAAGGAACAACGGACACGATGACCATCTTTCGTGACTCAAGTCGGCTATGATCCAACGGTCCTGTAACTTTAATTGTCACTCCCCCTCGTTAACATGACCCCGGACAACTGGGAACCAGCTTACATCATCGCCACGATCGTCACCGGCTTCATGGGAGCAGAAAAAAGGACGTAAAGGGGGGGTTTGGCGACTGAGCATATCGACTGAAATCGGTAATAGTGACATTGCGGGCAGAAACAAAACAAAGTTAGGTGGGCAGGGTGATGACGTCGACCAATCACTACTTGGCGGCGGGCGGGGCCGCGAGAATTCGGTGCACCGGCAGCCAGTGAAACTAGCCCCACACGGCGGAGTACTTCTCCACATTTCTTTGGCGGAAAAGGGAAAGGGCGAACCTGGTTTGCCGCTGCCCTTTTTTTCCTGCCGGGCCGCAAGTCCACTTACCGACCTGTCAACGTAGACCGACCTTGCCTCGAGCTACCTACCTACCTTTCTGCAAAGGTCGATTCCGGTCTTCCAGCGTCATATTCGGGCCTCAACGTCTCCTCACAAAACAGTTATTCTCTACATAATACCTGCTTGTGCAGTACCGCAACCATGTCAGCGGACGACCAGCAGTTCCTGGACGTCGTAGGCGCCCCCCTCTTATCCATTTAAAGCTTGTGATCACGAGGGCTCTTACTGACGCTACCATCCTCCACAGCTGTCCTCGCTGCCCAACCAGATCCGCCGGTACTCGGACGACCTCGCGAACCTCATCAACCCGCACGTAGATAAGGCAGCGCAAGCGGTGCGGGAGACCCTTGCGTCCACAGAATGGCTGCCCGACTCGGTGCGACCGAAGCCTCCAGTCCGTCATGTCCCCATCGAGGTCATAGCCATGGGCCGCTTCGAGAGGGTTCACGGCTGGGTGAAGGAGAACAAGGTCCTGACCGGTGTCATCGTCGCCGTCGTGGGAGTCGTCGCCTACCGATCCTACCGGAGCAGCAGGTTTTGCAAGAAGACGCGCCGCGCGAAACGGGCTAGGAACGGTGGACGCCTCGAGGTTGTTGTTATTGCTGGATCGCCCGCTCTGCCTTTGACGAGGTCACTGTCTCTGGACTTTGAAAGGAGGGGATTTATCGTTTACATCGTCTGTAACGCCCAAGAAGACGAGAGCATGGTGCACAGCTTGGCCAGACCGGATATCCTGCCTCTGACCATTGACACTACGGATGTGAGTTGCACAGATGCCCTACTGGGGGTATCGCCTCTTACTGACATATCATCACGCAGCCCCCCAGAGCTGGCGCGGCCATCGACAGCTTCGCCCAGTACCTCCAGTCACCCCACGCCCCGGCACCTCGTACGAGACCCAACCATCTGCAGCTGAAATCCGTCATCCTCATCCCCTCGCTCAACTACCAGACGTCACCCATCGCTACCATCCCGCCTTCCAGCTTTGCAGACCTCTTCAACACCCACCTTCTCCACCCCATCCTTACCATCCAGGCATTCCTGCCGCTCCTGACCACCCGTCTGAGCCCGCCCGGAGAGAAGTGGACACCGCCAAAGGTGCTCGTCTTCACGCCGTCCATCATCTCCTCCATCAACCCCCCCTTCCACGCTCCCGAGGCTACCGTTTCGTCCGCCCTGTCGGCCTTCACCGAAGTCTTGACGGCGGAATTGCGACCTCTGGGCATCCCAGTGACCCACATGCAGCTGGGCACTTTTGACTTCACCGGCTTCCAGCCCGCGAAACACAGCCATCCTTCGCAAAGAGGCCTTCTCGAAGGCGCTCCCGGCATCGATGCCGACGCCACCGAGACTCTCATGTGGCCCGAAAACGCCCGTCATGCCTACGGACGCAACTTCGTCATGCAGAGCACCTCCGCCATCTCGGCCGGCCGCATCCGTGGTCTAAAGGGAAGCTCCCTTCGTCATCTTCACAACGCCGTCTTTGACGTCATTGACGGCTCCATCACAAGCGGCACCGTCCGTGTCGGCCTCGGCGCCAGCGTGTACGGTTTCGTTGGCCGATGGGTGCCGCGCGGTCTAGTCTCGTGGATGATGGGCATTCGTCGCGTCGACGAGTTGTCGGCATGGCAGACTAGTTCCTACGACGGCTCGCTCGACGGCAGTGAGAGCGGGGATGGCCAGGACTTCATTGCGGTGCCAGACGAGAAGCTGGATAGCAACGTGTGGAAGTCATCTTAGAAGGCGACACCCCAAGCCAAGGACCTCGGAGGTAATTTCCCCTGCCGTCTGACAATGACGGCATTTATCAACGAAAAGTCCGATGAGACTCCCCCCACGACGCGGGAGTGTCTACAACACACGGACGGAGACAGTGGCAGCGGAGGCGGCCGGGTTTCGAACGATTTGTAGGATGATGAGCCATCCGGTCGTGCCGACGACACCGAGGGCATGATGTACCTCGGAGGGGAAGACGCCACTCTGGTCAGTTTGTAAACGGCATGATTAGTGCCGTGAAAAGCACATGATTGATGACTCCACTCGAAAGGAAGGGGGTCCGCGACCCGTTGGAATAGCATGATTACGATAGTAATGCAGTGCCATGTCGCGGTTGCGCCAAACCGGTTGCACTGCGTGTGAACATGCCGCCTGAGTATTCCGCGATATTGCTCCGTCTAGCTTCATCTTTCTCGAGCAATTGGCCTAACGAATAATCGTGGTCCGTTGGTCTGAAACCTCGACCAACACCGGGATAACTGTGTACACTCTCGACTCCCAGCTACCATGTGTTCCCGGATCTTGCTCTAGCTTCTGTGAAAACCTGTGGCTTTGCGGCTCATCAAAGGCGCATCTCCTGCCGCTGCCTGAACTGCCTGAACCGCCGTTGCTCAAATGATCCCATCCTCTCAGACTTTTTCGCCAAAACGGGAAGAAAGCTCCCTCCCCCGACTTCCATGTGCAGAAGACTTGAGCTCCAAGCAAGAAAACGGAGAGAGCGGCTCGCCCCCCCGCCCCCTTTGAACCAAAACACACTCCACCGGACTACCACCGAAGCAGCCTTGGGAACCCGTCGCGATACCCGCTCAAACCCGCTCATTTGGAAGAATACCCAACATAGCTAACTTTCGCCCATTACTATAAAATCATGAGCAAGTGCGGAGGGGAAACAAGTCACTCAAGTATATTCATCTTTCGCGAACTCGATTCCGAGAGCCTTGGTCGCTGGGGGAGGGGGGGGGGGGAAGAAAACCCTTCTCCAGATCACCGGTTCCCGTCGGCGCTCTCGTCCCTCTTCCCGAACCTCGCCCCGAAGCCTCCGAGATCCCTCCGGAAGAACTTGCCAAAGTTCTTGAGGTTCTCGTTCATGGTGGCCTTCTCCGCGCCCGCGATGCCGCCGGGCCCCGCCCCCTGCCCCAGGTCCCTGGCCGCGCTGAGCAGCTTCTCGCCCAGCGACGTCGCGTCGAACTTGCTCGGCAGCCCCGGCATGGCGCTGCTGGCGCTCGTGAGAGCGGTGTTGGCGTTGATGGCGCCCAGGCTGGAGCTGCCGAGCCCCGCCGTTGCCATGAGCGGCGTCAGCAGCGGGGACTGCTGCACGAGCTTGTCGCTCATGCTGCCCTCGCGGTGGATGCCAAAGAGCTCGACCAGGTGGCCTTGGTCACCCTTGCGGACACCCTTGAGGTCGAGGATCTTTCTGAAGTTGGTGTCGGAGCGGTCGCCGATATGGATGAGGTAGGCTTGCACGAGACCCTCCGGTGGCGACGGGCGGACTTGCAGCGTCTTTAGGAGTGGGTCTATACGGTTCATTGTCTGGTTCACCCTCCTGACATATCCTGCCGGTGCTGTATGCGTCGTCGTGGACGACTTGTTGTGGTACGATAAGAGATTCTCGAACGCTTTTGTCAACACATACTTATCGAGCAGCATCTGAAAATGGTCAGCGGTTGCCAAATGCGATGGGAGGAATGAAGGCCTACCTGTTCAGCGCCAACCTCGGACACGGGACGGCACTGGACGATGTTGCTGATGTATGCGTTGACAAGATGATCCACGAGGTTGTCGCAGAATGCTCTGGCATATTGCTGCTTCACGACGAGGCCCATGATCTCCTCGGTCTTGCTGTTCACCGAGGACAGCAGCTCGCCGACGTACGAGCTCTGGTCGCTCACGCTCTCCATTGTGCTCCAGCCCGTGTTCCGCATCTCGCGCCACGAGCCTTCGCACGCAATCTCAACGTTGCGCACCAGTGTCAAAACAGCGGCGCTAGCCACACCGAGGAATGCATCGGCTTGTGATGACAGATCGATCTTGCCGGCGAGCTCGTTGTCGATGCGCTTCTTGATGTTCTCTTCCAACTGGGTAGTGTTTGTCGACCAGAAGTCGGCCGTGTTCAAGACCAAGATGACATCCTGTATTGGCGGCCCTTGAGGCCCCGCTCTTTGAAGAATATGTAGGAGAACTTGCTGCGCGTACTCGTCCAGATACTTCATCAGGATCTTGGAAAGGTCCAGTAACCGGTCGCTGGTGGACAGCTTTGCGCATTGTGACAGGGTGACCTTGTAGAAGTGGAAGAGCTCAATGGCAGACGAAATGACGGCCTGCGACGAGAATTCTTCGTCTTCCGGAAGCAAGGGCTGATTGCGGTATTTTGGTATCATGCTGGCGAGCTGCTTGTCTTGTGACTCGACCCACAGGCTCAAGTAAGGCTCGAACGCGGCGGATATGGAGCCGTGGAAGTTTGATGCCCTGTCATCGGAAGAGCTCAAAGTGTCGATGCTAGCCCGGGGCTCGTTGGCAAAACGCCTCTCGAGACCGTGCTCAAAGTCCAAGGTTTCTTGCAGGCAGCTCAGCAGGAGATTGACGTCAATCTTTTGCCCATCCGTCCTCCGCATGCTCCTCTCGAGGATGCCCTTGAAGTCGTCCCTGGTGCCATCACAGAAAGCCATCGCCAACAGCTCGTTGGCGCGCCAATGGGGCGGGAAAATGGCGGCATGTTCGTCTTCGTGGGTCTTGAGCATGCGCTTGAACCACGCATACCTGCGGCCGATGTTGTCCAGGTTCCCAGCCTCGTCGTTGCCCCTGAAGACAGAACGGTATTCGCGGAGCTCGGTATTCACGTACCAGTTCATCAACCGTGTCCGCGCCATGTCGCCGAGGGCATCCATGACGAGACAGGCCTCGACGAGGATGCCTCTCCGCTGGGCGACCTCTCCCTTGGCGAAAGCGATCTCGAAGTCCTCGCAGACCTGCTCCAACAATTCTCGCTGCAGCTCCGAAACACCCCTGCTCAGAGTGGCGATCTGGTCGATGCTCCTGTAGCTGTTGAAGTGCTTCATAAGCTGCAGCACAGCTTGCAGTAGACTTGCACAGTCCCTGTATTGCCTCGTCCTGGCCAGGCCTCTCAGCTGCTCGTATGCCGTCGTCAGCATTTGTAGTCGTTTGAGCGCCGTCATGCTCAGCGTCAGGTTTCGCTTGGTGCCATCGAGTCGCTTAATATCGGCCGTCATCGAGGTGATGTTTCGCTCGGTCTGGATCGCCCGAGATCGGACCGTCTCGATCTTGCGGAAGAGCTGGGCTAGTTCGGCTTGGGCGGACTGCATGCGCTCGAGGCTCGAGTCGGGCCCGTAGGCCTGGGCGACCTCGAGTTCGGATATCTCGACCGAGATATCATTTTTGTGTTTTTGAAGAGTATCGGAGACACGGCTAACCGAGTTCACGGTCGACGGGTGCGGGAAGAGTTGATTGAGGTGGTCGATGGGATCGTAGTCGGCTGCCTCAAGTCAGATGTGAGCTGCGCGGGGCGTGGACAGGGTAATGTACCAGCATCGAGGGAAGTTTTCCCGCCAATTGATGTCCCGTTCATACTGACCACGTTAAGCTGGAAGTGCAAATCGTCGCAGTGCAATGTTTTGCTAGTTATCGGACGGTTTGCTGCATGTGTCAGATTCCCGAAACCGGGCTGCGTGTCTGAGCTCCGAGCTCCGTGTCGATATGTCGTCACGTGTCAAGATGCGAAGCAGGGATTCTGCGACGGGATCTGCCGGACCAGTCGGCCTACGTCCCGAGCCATCCTATCATGTTCTGGAAGCAAGTCCCATTCAATCCATTTTTTCCTTAATTTGGGTCATCCCACATTGGGGAGTCTGGGGAACATCTGATTTCGGATTTCCTCCTTCTTCAGCCAAACCTTAAGATGACGTTCCAGTGAGCATGGGTGTTTTCTCTCCCTTTCACCAGTGCTCATCATCCATTGGGTGCAGTGGGAAAAGACACAGAGAGAGCCGGCAACCTGATTTCTTGGGTCACTACGCTCTTCGCCACGCAAGATGGCACGATTTGCCGATTGTCAAGATTATGGACACCGCTTCAGTTTGGGTGCTGCTTGTCTATGTGAGCCCGACAGAATGTCATATCCGAACAGATCAGAGCAAAGCTGATGCCTCATAGCGCGCCAAGAAGCTGTTGGCACATATGTTGTTAGCTTCATCCGTCACAGCGATTGGATCGCCAATAATTGCTGCCTCGGCCGAATCTTCAGTGCCGTCTCGGCCGAGTGCCGGTACCAAATCCCGAGCGTCCCAGGAAGTAGCCATGTGCTCTCTTTAGGCTGTCGCTTTTCCAACGACACAAAGACTGGGAAGGGAATTGGGCCATAGACACTTGCGCCGGTCAAGGACGACATGGTGAGATGGTTGGCGGATACGGTGCGCTCTACCACATTGGCACCTTATTGGTAAGTATCGTCTCACGGGTGCACAAATCTCTCTACGACGCAGGTATTGCAGTTCTATACACGGCTGGGATCTCTGAATCCGCCATTCTTTCAGTCCTCGGCTTCACTGAAGATGTCGGCCGGCCCAAGAAGGCATTTCTGAATCGGTGGCCCGCCCGAGGCCGAACCAGCAAGATAAATCATAACAGTCAAGCGATAGTCTCGTTACGATATCGGACTGTTGGATGGTGAACAAACTTCTCGACATACAGTGCGAAACAGCTCCAAGACAGAGAAGCCGAATCGATGTCTCCGGTTTTCGGAGCACATACACACACATGTGCCCTATACCGGAGTTAGCTCTATCGGTCGATTACACAGCCTACGCCGATAATTTCGTTAGCTGATGGATCTTTCTGTCCACCACCACACCATACAGTATGACATCTGCGTGGATCGGCCACGCCTCGTTCCTCAAGATTGCGCTGCAGTTCCCCTGACATCATTTACCAATGGATCGAAACCCCCGACCCAGCTTACGCTTGCAGTTGCCGCTACGAGCAAACCACATGCGGAGTTCTGTCCAAGAACATGAATCACAAGTCATCTCGGTCGCCAACCGACCAACCTAGGGTTGGCATTTGTCAGATAACGAACCATATCATCCGACATCTCACCTGGGTATCCCTGCCCGAGCCAAAGACGGTCAAAACCCTGAATCAGATCATTCCGCAGGGATGATGCGAGTTGGTGATTGACCAATCATGACCTACTGTGCATCAGAGAAGACATGTCAGTCAGACAAAACCAGGTTCTCCCCAATGCCATCCTCCTACATAACCCAGATGATCACCAAGGCCGGGATGTCTTCTCCATGACACGTCAGCCCACGGGATCGTGAAGGGTTTCGTCCATAGGCTTGGGCCCAAAAGAGCCCGTGATGACGACTGTGCTGACTTGTCAGAACTTTGTTTGAATTTGCATTCACTGCAACCTGACGCCGAATTGGTCGTCCAGCGGGCAACTCTGGCTGAGTCGCTGCTCAGCCTCCACATTGCGTACTCGAAGAAGCCTCCAAGCCCGGCTCGTCTCGGCATGGGCTTGATCCCTGTCCGCCTCGTGACCTCCGATATTTCAGCTTCGGCATTCTCATCGCCGACTCGGACCAGGCGGATGATTAGCAATCGATCGCAGTAAGCACCGCACACAAATTCCTCCCTCCGATCCGACATCACCCTCATCACCCTCCAAGGGCATGTGAGCATGTTATCGACTACGATGGTCTGAAAACCTCCCTCCTCCACAATTCTGACAGCGAACCAAGCGAAACATGCCGGACCAAGTGTTCCCATTCTCAATGCCAGCACCACTCTGCCCCCCCTGGTTCACAATGCTCTTTTGAAACCGCCTGCCCTGTACTACCGGGCCCGTTACACCTACGTCAGTTTAAGCGTTGGCCAGCCGTTCCCGAGAAATTCTTCAGCACATCATTCTCTCCGATAACCGAGTCATGTAACCTATGGAATCCTCACCCCCGGTCATGGTCCTCCCCGCCCCTCTCGCCCGAGAAGCGCCGTAGATCCCCCCATTTCATCCCGCAGCCTCACCAAGAAAAACCGCCGGCGGCCACCGCCCGATTGTACACGTACATCTTATCCGTCATAGGTAGCGTACACCGCGCCTTGACCTTACCTGCCGAGATGGCGACGTTCTATGACCACCCTCCCTTCCACCGACCCTCACCTCGGGTACACTGCAAATCCACCTGCCGCAGCAGAACAGCCCCGTCCAAATACTTCACCGCGATGTGCCCCTCGGGGATGCAATCGACGAAAATATGCATTGCTGCCAAACCAAACGGCCCGTCGCACCTCGTGGAGAACAACACATTCGACAGCCCATCCAACAAGCCCACCGAGTCAGTGCGTACCCGCCTCGGTTTCCTTCCCTCGCGGTTCTCGGCCTACCAATGAGCACAAGGCGGCTCGTGGGCTGCACACACCCCCTCCTCTGGTTTAGTAAAGCTAGGGGCCAGTACCTAGGAGGCGACCCCAAGGGCCCAGCGGGAGGAGAAGTGAGGCGTTCTTGTGAAGCAGGGATTCATTCACCAGCGTGGGAGCCCGATGTTTCGCTATATCGGGCTCCCGATAGCAATGCAAAGCATCGGGCTGCCAAAAACCTGCCAAAACACGTCTTCTGCGTTGCAAGTAGCCAATCTCCTTGGGGGGCTAAATGTCTAGCCCCGTGCCGCAGCAAGAAACTTTCGCCTTGGATCGCCCAAGATGACGCTCGGACGTGGCTCGGCAAACGACTTACTTACAGCAAGCAGCCCTGACAAGTTTTCACGGGGAGGACGCCAACGCTAGGCACACCCGGCACCTCAAGGTCTATGCCTGCCGGCACGCGATGCTGTGTATGTGACTAGGTCGCGCAAGACTAGCGTGATAATGGACCAGGGACCAGCATTCATCACGTCCCATATCAACCAACTCACCACAACCCTCCTGTTACTAACGGCCAAAGGATGGTAGAATCTCACCTCATCCCCTTTCGCCTTTCACCGAAACCTCACCGTTCCACCGCCACCGTCATCGGCACTACTGCATCGCCCCCATGTTGCCGTGCCTGTTCTCGTGATACTATCCCACGTGTGCAGCACACCCATCCTATTCATGCCGTCGTTAGCCACGACCCCTCCCCCCCTTCGCAGGCTGAGTCCGCCCCAGTCTCGCTACCACCTACCGTCTCAATCCAGCATCCCGCCATCGTCTTGATGCAAAGCACATTCTCGTCCGTCTTCCGCCTCGATGCAAGACTTGGAATGCCCAAAAGATTGCGCATGTACCGCCCCCCCATACCATGGGAGTCCTGCAGGTGGCCGCCACTCCCCCTTGCCCAAACGAATTACCCTTCCTGGCATTGCTGAGTTAGATCCGCCGCCAGATATCCCAGCGACACCCCCCCCCCCCCCTGGGAGTGATGAACCAGATGCAAGCCTCGCATGCAGTATCATGACTCTGCCCATCTCCAGTCCAAGGCGACTGACTGTCCGGCCAACAAAACAAGAAAGTGAATAGATCAAAAAAGGGTCATGAATCGGAACATGATACCGATCACTCAACAAACAAGAACCGTTTGTACCCTCCCCCCACCTCCCTCCCTCCCCACAGGTGGCGCGGGACGGACGGGGAGCCACATGTCGTCAAATCAAGGAAGAACGGCGCCGTCGCCCCGGGACCCCTCTTCGCTTCATCCGAGTGATGCGCGGAATATGCGCAACAACGGCCAATGTCCGATTTAGGCAGTAAGAAAAATACGAGAGAGAGAGAGAGACAGCGCGCGCACGCACACCCTCTCCGAAATGAATCTGTAATAATGATAGGATCACATACCGGATCGGTCGTGTTGCATAGTCCTTCCCGGCGCCTCATTGGGCGGGCCTGTTTCCGAAAAAGAACCCAATCATGTCCCCCTCCTTTCCAGAACGGGCACAACCACAACCACAACCACAACCGCACCCCCCCCCCCCAAGGATAGACACGATAGGCAATAAGTAAGTCGACAGCACGTTACGCCTCGGGGAAGGGCACGACAAGACAACACACAGAACAAACAGCACCAACGCCAGCCCCCAGAAATCAATCGTACAACTTCCCACACTTGCTGAGTGGGGTCCGCGCTCCCTCGCCCCCGAATAGGCAGTCGAATCCTGCCCTGCACCCGCCCGCCGCACCGAGTAGTTTCCGCATCCCGTATCTCGGACTCGGAGTGCGCTCCGATCTCACTTTCCCACCCGTGTGCCGGGCCAAAAATATGAAAAATGAGAACACAGATAAACCAACGCGCGCGCGCACACATACACACACACACACACACACACACACACACATACCACACACATACCACACGCAGGGTACCCGTCATCGATGTGGGTTCATTCTACTATGTACATGGTATCGTACCGTACCGCACTCACCTCGCATTCTCGCACACCCCATACAGAATACTACTACTACCACCACACCCCCCCTCACACACACGCGCAGTTTCAGTAATCCACACCCACCGCAGTGGTACCGGTAGCCCAACCCGCCCCAGACACATGCACACACCAAACTCTCACCACGGGCAGACCAAGCAACGGGGCGGGAATTCTGAATCAGGCAAAGGTCCACGAATCAAGCCAAGTTTCTGAACATGGAAAATAAAGAGACCCGTGACTCGTGCGATTTTCCTTCAGACAACGTTGTTTTCCGTCGACCCAGACGGAGGAGATAGATGCTTACCAAAGTTACACAAGAAAAAAGAAGAAGAAGAAAAAAACCTCCTTTCCGATTCTCCTTTCACCCATCTATAATGTGAGTCATGATACGGATGATGAAGAATAGCCAACCCAAGCCAAATGATGCCATGCAGAAAAGCAAGCCACACCACACCGCCCGTTGTTTACCTTCGTGTCCATGCGGGATATCTTCAACTGCTCCAGAATTTTGATAATTGATCGGCCCCCCGCAACTTCCCCTCCTACGAGGGGGGGTATGTGGAAAAAAAAAAAAAAAAAAGAAACCCTCCTCCCCCCTTCAAAATAAAAACATCTCTCTACACACGCTATCCGAGATGCTTCCATGCAAAATGCAACGGGATCGACCGCAAAAAAGAAAAGAAAAAAAAAAACCCCAACAACCCCAAGCTACAACGCCAAACTCCATGTCGAGAGCCGCCCAAACTAAATGCGTTGTGTGACCTGTCAGATGCTGTCGACCCCTCCTTGCGCCGTGCGAATGCAGTTCATCTTCTGTAGCTGGTCGCCGGCCCGTCAGGCCGACATTTGCCGACGCAGGACGGCAGGCTGTTGCTAAGTGTCTCGAGAGTATCCCATGTCGATCGCCCCGACGGGATACCGATCAGGAGCTGTGCAGTGCCCTGAACCCGGTTGCTATCAGACTCCGTGAGCTGTCCTTCGCGTCTGCTGGCCCGCTCCAGTAGAATAACCCCTGGCGAAAATGTCAGCAGTGTAACCACTCCACGCATGCTGCCGGAAACATACTCCCAAGCTCTTTTGTTTGCAGAACGCCGCCTTCATCTTCACCGTGTCGGGGTTGTCGTACGTCACGAAGCCGCCGTCCGCGCCGACACACTGAGCTGCGATGGATTTCTTGTCCACAATCTCCTTCGTTCCGCGGCGGGGCAGCTGGTTGTACTCGAAAGTGCCGTTGCTCCCGCCCGCCCCCTTGAACTTCTGGCCCGGTCCGGTGGCATGCAGAAAGCTGCGGCCGTACAGGGGGATGCCGAGAAGGATCTTTTGCGAGGGAAAGCCCTGTGAAACCAGATACTGAACTCCCGAGGCACCCGAAGTTTCGTCCTTGCTCATTGCGTACAGTTGCGCGTGATGCCCGCTCCTGTGTGTCCATGTGCCGGCAAAGTCGTACGCCATCAGGTTGAGGTAGTCGAGATAATCCGCCGTCCGCTGGAGGTCGATGTACTGCAGCACTGCTCTCGCTGCGGGAAGCGCAGCCGTGAGAAGGTAATGGCTCTCCGGCATGTGTAGGCGAACCGCAGCAAGGAGGGCGAGGAAATGGTGGCCTTGTTCGGAGTCACACGGATACTCCCACATGACTGGCCCAGAGACGTCAGAAGCTCACCCACTACTGCAAGATGGCAAACTTACTGTCGATGCCGTCGAGGCCCGACGCATCCACAAGACCCCTCGCAGACCTGGCAAAGTTGTCTCTATACAACGTGTTGGCAGCCACCGAGGGAAAGATGGCGCTTGAGCTACCGCCGCCGATGGAGAGGATGACCTGCAAGTGCGGGTGCTTCTGCTTCAAATGCATAAGGGAGCCAAGACCACCTTGGACGCCGTCAACCGGTGCGCGGGCATCGGCCCACTCGTCGCTCAGCTAAAATATCATCCGGTCAGTCGGGGTATATGCTGTTATGGTTGCAAAACTCACAAAAACCCCGCCGTCGGGCGAAATGTTTGCAAAGGCGTAGTATACATGATTGATGCAGCCATAGTTCATGGCGGCGGGCGTATCGCCCTGGTATATGCGTTCGTTGGGGAAGTAGACTGCGTTGGTGTACATGACATTGGAGATGCTAGTTGTTCTGCGCGACTTGCGCGAGGACGACGACGACGACGATGACAAACTCATCCTGACTTTGGTTGCCATGGAATGGCCGGAAGCAGACGAGATTCAAAATGAGATGGCAGAAAAGAGGAGTAAGTAAGCTCGTAGAGTCAAAGCCGGAAGGGGAACGTGGTAAGGACAGTCGGTATATGAAGGGAAAGACTTGGACCCAAGGCTGCATGTTTAAGCAATGAGCTGAGCCGTCCGTTCGGGCAGCAAGCGCGAACCTCTGTGGCTCCATCAGCGCGGAGGGTGAATGGTCTATATGACTAGCTAGACACCACAGCGCGGGACTGACAAGGAGATGCTACGGCGAGGGAACGTATTAGCAAGAAGCCTTGCCCGAAGCGGTGGGGGCAACGGGGTATCAAAATTACAAAAGGGCCCAGGATACTTTGAAGCCACGATGCATGACATAATTGGGATGGGGGTGGAATATGGATCATGGGGGTGTGAGGACGGTACTTTGATGCAGCCTGCGCTTGCCAGGGGGGGTGGGGGAGGTGGACGGATGCCGGTGAGACTCTCTGTCAAGTCGTATACCTACCTATATGAGGATCTTGGACGCACGAGGAGCCCCGAGTCGCCACCTTCGAGAAGAGAAGAAGACAAGGTGAGAGAGCGGAAGAGAGGTGACGAGGGCTGCAATGCGAGAGATTGCAAGGCATCGTAGTCGGGCGCGGCCGCCTTACTGCGCTACTATGGCGCCACTGCTTTGACTATCGTCCCGGTTCTCTTGTCTGAGTTGTTAGTCCGGCGCGAGTCTGTCCTCGTAGCTTGAAGGGCCGTTGGCCACGGCCACAGCAAACGCTGCTTGGCGGCAGTTGACGATCAGGGTTGCAGGGGTGGTGGGGGAGGGGGACAGCAGTGACCCATGTGCACCGCACCGCTACTTTCGCTCCTCCCCCTCCTCTGTTGTTTGCCCACTTCTTCTGCATCCTGCAGCCGCTTTCGACACGCCCGCCCGGCCGTGCGTGTAGGTCTTAGCTGTAAAGCATCGAAAGGAGCCGGTGGCGTTTCGAAAGCTTACTGGCTACCGCCGCCCGTGCCTGTGCCTTCTGTGTTGTTGTTCCTAAACTTGGTGATAGATAGCCGCATTCCTCCCACGCCTTCTCTTGCCCGACCAATGCAAGCGTGGCGTGGGGACCCGCGGCAGCGGAGACGGCTATCCTGGCGCTGCCGTATCTTGCAGGGGGAGATCCAGCACGTACAGTGCTCGTTTTTTTCTGGCCATCACAGGCCGGGCAGATATGTCCGTCGCAAGAGAGACGATGTGTTTGTTCGCTGGCCGTCGGGACAGACAACCTCCATCTACGAGATGAGGCGACGAGGGGCTCTCGGTTTCAATTCCTGAATGGATATTATCAGGGCTCGAGACATAGTTCCCCCTCTTCCAAATACAGTCCTTGTCTCGACACGGGCTAGTCTCAGCCGCAAGGTGAGCCTGAGATGAAGAACGTTGACGAGCAGAACTCGACAAGTTGCTTTTTGAGACCGGTTGAACTGGGGCCGTGCCTGGGCCTGAGGAGGGGGGGTGGTAGAGTAGCTGGAAGAGTTCAAGACCAGCGGAGAAGTTGCCATTCCAGGGCCCCATCCGTCCCAGGTTAGCACGCACCAACCCGGAGTGAGAAAAGAAAGCCTATCTGGAGAATCCACGAGGCGGTCCCATGCTAAATGAGACAACACGCTGCGAAGGGGCCAGGTGGTGAACACTGCCTGGAGCAGTGCACCAACTTTAAAGCAACATGTCGTTTCTCTCGGCCAAGTAAGCTGTTTACATTGCTCGGAATGTAGGACGTGCACCCAACGATACTTCCAACGACCGGCGTCTGCCATCCGTTCGCAATCTCGTAATCTTGTGGGGATTGCCCCAGCTATTATCCAGCGATTTGCCGGTTCAATGCGACGACGAGGTAGGAATCTTAAGCTGAGCAGTTTATAGACAGTGCCCGTAACACTGACGTGCAAAGAGTGGACCAACTGGCGGGCTGGTATGCACTGAAACCCTTGGGCGGTAAACTAGCACGGCGGTGTCTGGCGCTGTGGAGTGGGGAGATCCCAGCTCACGCGCGCTGAGAAACCGGGGTGGAGCCAGTGAATCACACGCGGACACGCATGGAAAATCGACTCCAGGCGGTGAGGTTCGACGCGAAGCGAATCGGCCTGGGCAGACAGCATCGTTTTCCGAGCACCATCGAGACACCATGACATGGCGAGCAGAAATGGCCGTCTCGGTGTTGGCCTTTTTGAACAATGCTGCCGGTACAATGTGCACGAGACCCAATGGTAGGGGAGTGCAAGTCGAGGGGGCACAGGGCACCACGGACTTGGCTGCATACAGTATGCGTGCCCCGCCAAAGGATGGAAACAGCCGACGGAGTCGATGGGTTGAGGTGGAGGACAGGTGCAGACGGCTGCATGCCACGCTGGCAGCACATGACCGTCGTACATTGGAAATGGCCCTGGGACCTAGAAGAATCCGACGAACTGGACGGATGAGGTCATTGCGCAAGGAAGGATCGAGTTGGTATCGACGAAAGATCCTGCATTACATGGTGTAATGGGCCGTTCATTGTTGTCTTGTTTGCTCGTTGAGGGCGCAAATGGCAGCCGATCAATGGCGCGGGTAGACTTTTTGAGACACGCATGGCGTTGTATGTCGGCTTTTGCTATGCCTTTAGTCTGGTGTGGTCTCGGCGGAGCCATCTTGGTCGCATCGGTCCCACGAGACAGGAGATGTATACCCATCCACGAATGCCCTTGCCCACCCAAACAGGTCGATTGACTTTTCCGAATGTTGATATGTCGTTAATCCGTGTTGTGGCTGCATGCTGTATCCGTGTGCGTGCCATATGTGGGTGCAACAGCACCCTGGTATTCCCATATGGTCTAGCCTCCGCATACAAAGATATGCGGGCAAACTCGGTATGTAAATTAGTCGCAGCAGTCGAGTCCCATCCATTGGGCTTAGAAGACTTCCCAGTTGGGTGTAAAGATATCAGCAAAGTCTAGTCGAGGTCGACAAGCATCGCCATGCATCATGGCTACATCTGCACGTCGGTAAGTGATGCATGCCATTAGGCTCGACACACAGAGAGGGCCGGGCGGCCCGGGTATCGGGAACGGCTTGAGCTGGCGGCGGCCTAAGCTACTGATTCGGACAGAGGCAGGAAGGTGGAAGAAACACGCTAGAACCGCCATAACGTAGGACCGAAATTAGCAGGAGAAATTGGCCAGCCGTTGTGGTTCATGTTTAATGAGAGGCGCGAGACGGATTGAGGGATGACGGAGAGGAAAAGAGGAAGAAGAAAGGGAAGAGTGTCTATTGCTGTTTCCGATCGAGAAGTGCAGCGTCATGTCATTCATTTCCTGCCGTTCCAGAGGCAGGAACTTGACGTGGCGTGCCTTTGAACAACTGCATGGCTTTTACTCGGGAAGGAACAGCGGAATGTCTTGCCGACATGCCCTCGTAGGTAGGTAGGTAAAGACAAGGTAGGTGGAGGAGAAATGCAGTAGAATGGAGAAAAGGCCCCTCCTTTGCCTGCTTGTTTTGGATCCCACCGAAAGAAAGGAGGGGTTGCAGAAGCCGACGGCTGGGGGTCCACACCCAATGTCAATTCAATGCAAGAGAAGGAAAAATGGAAGGAAGGAAAAAGATTGGTAAAACGCATCTCATCGGGCAGTCTTGGCGGGCCGAGTATGAGTAGGGTACTTACCTTTTTTGGTATTACTAAGTGGATGAGGAAGGAACTAAAAGGGTTATTTGCCAAAAGAACGTGGGTCCTTCCTGACCACGTTTGAGTGCTCCTTCTCCTTCTGCTTCTCCCTCCTCTTCTCCTTCCTCTTCTCCTCCTCCTCCTCCTCCTTCCCCCCCCTCCAAGTAGATCCTCCACTCCAACCTGACCCGCCCATATACACCTTCTCCACTTTTGACTCGGCCATGCTCTGCCATACGAGAGCACTGTCAAGGACAGCTCTTACTTCCGATCGACTCGCCCTACTTGAGACTCAAGTTAGATATCTATCGTCTTGGGGGTCACGGTTCAAGTCTTCTACTATGCAACTATGCCATCGGCAACGAAACACAATTGGCGAACGGCAATAGCTAGACCTCGAGGCATACCAGCATGCCCTTCTCAGGTGCTCCGGGATGCCTGTCTGCCTGCCCTCGACACCATTCATTATCATAGCCAAGTACTGTCGCGAACCAGCTGAGACTTGATCGAGTCGCAACTCTGACCCAGTTACATGTGTTGCAGACCTCGTCCTTCGGTCTCTTCGCCCGCTTTTTGCTTGCACCCGCCACCCAGCAGCCGGATCCCAATGCTGCATGTACTTCGACAACGTAGAATGCCGCCAATGCCGATTGAGGATTCGTTATATCTAGTGTGGCACTCGCCAACGGATTATTATTCTGATAAATTCGTGGATTCCCAGCCCATAGCCAGGTATCCATGTCTATACCCCGCCGGCTACCTATGTTGCCTTGAACCATCTGCGAGAGAAGGGCGTGGGTCTCGGAGTTGCCCCGAACCGTCAGCATGGAGCACTAGTAGTAGTCTACTAGTCGGTTGGACATAATCGTCAGAGGATACTCGGCATCGGAACAGAGACTAGCGAGCAGTCCTCGAAGTTGACCATGTCTACTTCTCGTGCTGACACCAAAGGCTAGGCATTAGAGCATACGAAGGTCACTTCAGCTCAAGCAATCCAATTCTGACTAAGAACCAAGTAAACCCTGGTAAAGAAGTGGTCAAGCTACCGTAACACGCACTCATGTCTCCCATGCAACAGGATGCAGCCCCCCCCCCCCCCCCCCCAATCTCCAACTCTACATTGGTGATGTAGAGCACGAAGATTGGCTGCCTGGGGACGGGTACAATTCTGTTCACCTGCCTTCCGTTGCCCTTGTCTTCAGCAAGTTAGATCGTGTCCTAGAAAAGGCATTTCATACGAGTCAGTGTGCCCCATTCCGCAGATAACCCCTGTTCTTGAGCTTATCAGCAGGCCGTTGAAGAATTGCAGTGGGCGAAACGCAGCAGTCGATGGGGCCACGCATGGCAAATCGGGCTCTTCAGGTCAAGTCTGGCGTGGGCTGCATGTGCTGGAGTTGTTCAAGTCCGACGTACCTCGGAGCTGCCAAGCCTTCCGCGCATCGGCCTGCCGTGGAACAACGTCTGGATCTGGGGCCTTGTCTTGAAGCGGCCGGCTTTAATAACGAATCGTGCGAGATTGAAGAGGTTCCCATAAAAATATTGCTCAAGAGCATTGTCGGAAAGTTCATAAAAGTGGCAGTCGTCGGCGTTGCTGAGGCGTTCGTTGTATGGCTGTTGTGGGCGCTGTGCCTCTGGAAGGTTCAGAGGCGGGCTACTCACCCTAAACATGATATACTGGCTTTCCACTCAGATCGCAAAGCTGGTAGCTGATATCGGCCGCCACATGTCATTTATAATCTGCAGAGTAAAGTAATATCGGTCTCTTAAACATCAATATGCCTCCCCGTGGATCCTGATAATTGAAGAGGAACATGAACGGGCCTGGGCCACTGCGCAAGACGTGAAGAGGTTGAGCCCCACCACAGCTCCAATTCCCAAAGCAGATGTGATGACTAATATTTTCGAGGCCCAAGCTTCAACGACAATGGCCGAGTTTCGCAAATCGTCTTGGGCTGGAAATAATTCCCAACACGAGAGTCTCTAGAACCTGAAGAGGATCAAGCACGAATTCCAGTAGTAGCGCGACCAACCCAAAAACATATCGCCTGATTAATTGCCGAATAATCAAACCATACCTCCCGACCATCAGTCCCGCAAACTACTGAAGCAGCGCAACGACACGCGACTCCGATACCAAACCCCCCCCCCCAAGCACGGCTCGCCGCGACGACAACACACCAGAACAGACAGATCAGATCGCCTTCGCGCGTACAAAAAAGCTCCACCGGGGCACCAAACGGCAAGATGGCGGCCGTCGCTTCCAGACCGGAAACAGCCCAGATCCTCAACCACGCCCCGACGGCGACCTCCTTCTCCTTCACCCCGTTCCTCCGCCAAACCTACCGCCACGAGCTCTCCTCCGACCGCCCGCAATGCAAGTCCTTTCTCGCGGGCCACTGCCCCCTCGGCGCCTCCTGCCCGGACCGCCACGCCTCCTCGACTTCGTCGAACCCGTCGGGCGGGCCCTCGCTCGTCTGCAAGCACTGGCTCCGCGGCCTCTGCAAGAAGGGCGAGTCGTGCGAGTTCCTGCACGAGTACAACCTGCGCAAGATGCCCGAGTGCAACTTCTTCATGCGCAACGGCTACTGTTCCAACGGCGAGGAGTGCCTGTACCTCCACATCGACCCGCAGTCCAAGCTGCCGCCCTGCCCCCACTACGACAAGGGCTTCTGCCCCCTGGGCCCGCGCTGCAGCAAGAAGCACGTCAGGAGGAAGCTGTGCCCGTTTTACCTTGTCGGCTTCTGCCCCGAGGGCCCGGGCTGCAAGCACGGCGCGCACCCGCGGTGGAGGACGGACCTGGAGAAACCGAGCGCCAAGGTCGAGGGCGAGGACGAGGCGAAGAAGGAGGGCGAGAGGGAGGACGGCGAGGCGTTCCAGCAGCAGCAGCAGCAACGCGAGAGGCAGAGGGACATGCACGATGACCGCGGGCACGGGGATCGGAGACACGCCGGTCGCGGCGGAGGCAAGTGGCGCGACCGGGGTAACCGGAGGTTCCGCGGACGAGGTCACTGAGCAGGCAGGCAGGCGCTGGGAAAAGGTGGTGCCGAGAAAGTCTTTGGGTTCACGGCTTCCGCTTCTTCTTCCCCCCCTCCAGCTTTGCACGTGAGGAGCACGAACCAGCGTGGATGACGGCGGGAGAAGCTGCCGGCGAAGTACAGCAGCATGGACAGACTCAGGACCGTTGCACGCTGAATGATACCAATTTTTTTTTCAATGACGATGACTACCTCTCAACGGATGGATGCTGTATCGCTATGATAAGACGCTGCGCCTCGAGAGGCAGTTTGATAGCGTCAGTCTGATGGGCACGTAGTGACCCCGAAGCATCTCCTCAACTTGCTCACCCGCACGCCGAGTCTGTATACACATCGACCTGCCGTAAAGCAGGACTGGCTAGCCAAAAGCTGTAGGGCAATGACGGACTTTCACGGGACTGGCTGAGCAAGCACATCAGAATGTATAGTATCTCCCAGATAGTGAGGAAGATTCAAGCCGCCGGTCTCTGAACACTCGCTCCCTCATAATATGAGACATGGAACCCATGACCTGACTTGCCCGGGGCCCTGATGTCACGGCGCGCTCAAAAGGACGTGCAGCTTGGCCTGAACTACATTTTGTATCCGGCTAGGCTTGGCGTCTATTCAATACAAACTCATGAGGCTCTTGGCAAAGAAGCTACGTTATCACCCATCTTGCGGGTGGCGTTGGAGGCCTAGAATAGATTGCGGACCCCCGCCGAATACACCCCGCAGATCCAAGTTGTTACAAAAGTAATGCTCGTATTGTATTTGGAACCTTTTCGGCCCGTAAAGATAAGCATGGCGCCGTGAGAAGCTACAAGTGGCCAGTCTGTGGGCTTCCACTCTGCCCTCAATGCCGAAGTCACGCACTATCCCCAGGTGATCTGGCGGACTACATTAGCGCATCTCCCCAAATACGCATGCTCCTATTCGTTGTCCAGCACAAAGAGAGCCGCAACGCGCTTTCCGAGACTCGTACGCCACTCTCAGGACCAGGCCAGCCCCCAGGGCTTCGACCACGCGCCCTCGGAAGTCAGCGGCCCCAGGTTAGTCACTCGGAGGGCGCGGGTGACCGAGTCGAAGGACCAGTTTGCGTCGTCGAGATCTTGCCCGTCGAGAGTCACCGCCGAGACATCGCCCTGTACTCCCATGACCGTGACGGTACCGAGAGGGTTGGCGTCCTTGTAGCCACCAGACGGGGTGGCCTTCAAAGATTTATCGGAAGCGGAGAGCTACGCAAAAGGGGTCAGCGTCAAGTATCTGCGGTCGGGATAAAGCAAACGTACCTCCACTGTGAGCGTGGCTTCCTGGTCCAGGCTCTCGCCGTCGTCGACGTAGAGACTGCCCGTGGCGGCGCCCTTGCCATCGAGTGCGACCAGCAGGCCCCAGGGGTTAGACCTGCTCTCCTTCGTCGTCAGTCCCGGTTCCTGCGTCGGAATCACGTAGCCGCCACGGATGTAGACCGGGATGTGGCCGAGGGGAGCGTCAATGGTGACGTTCTGTCCGGCCGAGACGCCCGTGATCGCAGACTGGTTGTACCAGTCGTACCACACGGTGCCCTTGCCGATGCCTGGGAAGACGCCGTCGACGGTGCTGGCCCCTTGCTCGAGGCAGGGCGTGACCAGGACGGCCGGGCCGAGCAGGAACTGTCGGTCCGCACCGGCGAGCCACGGCTCGTCCGTAAACTCCCACGCCAGCGCCTTCATGACCGTGTCCCCCAACGTGTGCGCCCGGTAGAAGGCGGTATACATGTACGGCAGCAGCGCGTACCGGATCGCCATGGCCGTCCGCGACGCATCCGCGACGGCGCTCCACCTGTACGGCTCCTGCGGGATCGCCCCTATTACGTTGTGGTTCCTGTAGAACGGGAAGAAGGCGCTGAGCTGCATCCACCGGGAACACAGCTCCATGTCAGTGTTGCCGTCGAAGCCGCACGTGTCGACGCCGAACATGGGCATGCCGAAGATGCTGAAGCTGAGCGCTTGGGGGATCGAGAAGAACATGTAGGCCCAGAGCGAGGCGTTGTCGCCGCCCCAGTGGCCGGCCCACTTGCCGGAGCCGGCGAAGGTCGAGCGGCCGATGATGAAGGGGCGCTTGCCGGGGAAGACGGAGAGGAGGGCATGGTAGGTCGCGTTGAGGATCTGGTGGCCAAAGAGGTTGTGGACGTCGTACTCCTGGGCGCCGCCGTGGTGCGTGGCGTTGGAAGACACGGCGTGCACAGCGAGGTCGCCTTGGATGTTGTCGATCACGTAGGGCGGATAGTTGACGTTGCGCATGCCGGGCGTCGGCGTCGTGCGCAGGTAAGAAGACGTTGTGGTGGAAAAAGGCGACGACGGGGTCGCGGCGGCGAGGGAGGAGGAGAGACAAGACACCGCGGCGGCCTCGGTGCTGTTTGTCCTGCCGAAGCCCTCGGGGTACTGGAGGACTTCGTTACCGGGCTCGCCGGGCAGAGAGAAAGGGGGATGGGCGGGGTTGAGGGTGAGGTTGCCGCTGCCGCAGCTGCCGACGCAGAAGGATGATACTTCCGACATGTCGATCCAGATGCCGTCGAACGTGACCTTTTGGAACCAGGCCATCAGCTCCGACTTCCACCACTCGAACGTCCTGCTTCCGTTTAACACGGCGCCGACCCAGTCGGGGAACACGGTGTAGCCGGGCCAGACTGCGCCAATGTAGAGTGATCCGTCGGGGTTGAGCATGAAGGCGTCCGCGTCGACCCCGCGGTCAAATGTCGCGTAGGCGTCGCTCGCGTTCTTGGGATTGGGGGCGTAGATGGCGGAGTCGACGATGGGCACGAAATGCTGTCCGTTTCTGTGCAGGCTGTCGAGAAAACGGGCGGCGTCCTCGTAGCCCCATGAGTTGTGGTCGTCCTCAAAATCCCGGTACTGGTTCATGTAATCAATGTCGGCTGTTCGTGGTTCAGCATTGATCCTCTCTCAATTCCTGTGCATATCAACTCACCCCAAATCGTCTCTAGCGGGATCTTGAACTTGGCAAAGTCGTCCACAACCTCTTGCAAGTTGTCCCAGCTAGTGTAGCCCCATCTGCACTGATGGAAGCCGAAAGTCCAGTACTGCTGCATCGCGGGTAGCCCGACGGTGGTCTTGTGATACGATTTCATCACGGCGTCCGCAGTCGGGCCGGCATAGAAGTACAAATCAATGGTGCCGCCGAGTCCTCTCCAGGTGATGTTGGATTCTCGCAACAGGATTTCCTGTGCGTGAGCATTCCGTAGGAAGACGCCGTGGGTGTACGATTTGTACTCTGCATTCTTGTCGGTGGCTTCGGCAACGTAGACGGCTTCCTTGGAATTAGCATCGACCTGGTAATAGCGCGTGTCGAGATAGACGGGATGGGAGCCGTAAATGTTCCCATCGATGGGGTCACCGGCATCCGCTGCGTAGATGGTTCCTAGCAAAGTGAGCGGAAAGAAAGTCCTTCGGTTGGGGGTTTAGACTCACGGGTCAGGTTGTTGTTCAGCTTGAAGCCGTGAATGACTTCGCCAAGTCCGTACAGATTGTAGTTCTTGGGGAGCGGGGAAGCGAATTCGAAGAACTGGTCTTGGAACACCAGCCTTGTCCCAGCCGTCGTGAATAAGACATCGCCTGTGCTCTTCCTGGAGACTTTGAATCCGAATGTCGGCTCGTTCGCCCACTTGAACTCCAAGTCGCTGTCTGATCCGTCAGAGCTCGCCTTGCCGTCTGCAGCGGGCTTCGGAATGAGCTCTTCGGGGAGGATGAACCAAGTGGAGTTTTCGGTGCCGATGTATCGCGGCAGAACCTGGACATGGAGACGGTCCGATGCCAGGTACTCCACGACGAGCGACAATGCCTCGATATCATTCCCATAGAGGTTGCAAGATGGACCGGCAAGGTCAAGTTCGGCGGTGAGCCCATGAGAGGTCGTCTGGACGTTTGAAGCAGTGTAGCCCGGGCAGACACTCTGCGGGTCAACTGCCTCGGGATCTTTGACGTTGGGGATGAGAAGAGCTCCCTCGTCTGCCGATGCAGGCACTGTGAACTTGGCAGTGATGTCACTGGTCGTGATTGAGGCCAGGTACTGTTGTGCAAGCGGAGGTTCGACTCTCGCCATCGCGCAGAGCGCCATGATGGCGACCGCCGACAGGAGAACAGGGGCGCGGGCGGGCATGCTGTACCACTTCTTTGCTTTGCCATACGGCTTTCTAGGATTTCGGATCGAGCACAGCATCCAGAGACACTGCGAGAGGGCGATGAGTGCGGCGAGCCACCATATCGAAGTCGTCCAGAACGTCATACTATCATCCTCTCTTATACCCTTCCATCGCCGCCAATTGAACCAGTCATTATCAGGCGTCATTGTCATCGGAGCAAAATAGCGCAACTCTCACAGCCCAGTAAACAGCGAATATCTGCTGATTTTTGCCTCGCAGCAAGCAAAAACCCATGTTGAATGTGACAAGGGGCGAACCGCACTGCGGTGTAGCTAAGCTTCCCCGCAAAGGCTAATCCAGAAGGGGGGGGGGGGGGCGAAGATGGAAAATGGTTGGCCTGAGAAGGTGACCAGAAGCTGCGAGACAAAAGAGCCGGCCGGAGCATGCATACAATTTACATACGTGTAAACGAACAGTGACGAAATGGGAGATCAGTGCGGAGTCTTGCGGAGTTTCGCCGACGGCGCGCGGCTCTGTCACCCCATGGGGTGTCTATCCGTCTATCCGTCTCTCCCCCAAAAGAAGCGCGAGACCGCGTGCGCCTAAGTCAATCGCTTGCCAGGACCTAGTTTGGGTTCTGGTCCGTAATAATCGTTGAAATACACTCGCAGAGCCGGGGTGAGAGCTGCTCGCTTGCCTTGTTCTTCCCAAACGAGCCGGTTGTCTATCCCCCTTCCCCCAAACAGTGACGAGCAGCCTTCATTCCTGCCTAGACCTGCTTGCCAATCCAATCTGGAAGCGTAAATGCCACTTATACGTCTTGGCAGAGAGCGATGCACTTCAACGACTTGCCTTACAACTGCCATCTGAAAGTCGGGTGGTTTGTATCTCCCCCTCAAAACCAATTAACTATCGGTAATCATGGCAAAACGTGTCACGCGAAAAAGAGGCCGTTATTTACAGGCAGTGATTAACACCTTATATCCCACGTGAAAAAAATCTTCCAAATAAGAAAAGCTTGATTCTCGGCAGTCTGCGATGCTTTCGTATGTCGCCGGTAGGTTCAACATAACCGCAGTCGTTACTATGGAACTACTAAATCATAAGACGATGGCAAGTACGAACAGTTTTTGCTGCCCCTCATAAGATGAACTTGCGTTAAGAAATATACTGCTGTTGCATCCTTCGCGAAGCATCAAAAGGCATTGTTGCGCACACAGCCATCGGAGAAAAGGCACACCAGAAACCATATCAGCAGATCCCAACACCCCCGTCATCACGCAAACATAGAACCTTTACTTCATATAACCATCTTTCGAGACCACCCTAACGAACACCCATGATGAACCAAACACCAAAGCATTTCGTCTTTCTGGCCTGCCCGCCAGGCACGAGGCTGAGTGGGAACTCTGCAGCAACACTCTTTGCGGAGGTCACACAGCCAGAAAACTTGGAGACCTTCCTCTGTCACTGGATCAATCCGGCTCCATTTCAGCAACCCATAGGACCCTTGTCCACGACGTCGTTTCAAGACTGCCCGAAGTTGGTGATGCTCCTCAACCATCAAGAGATCGGACGACTCACACAGTGGTGCCAGCACTTCTTCACCCAGCCAGACCATCGATTGCTGTACACTCCAAAGATCATCACCGAATTCTACGGCTTGACCAGGGACGTCGAATCCATGTACTACGGCATATGCCAAATCAGACATAATCCGCAGCAAGGACTATACTGGTGGGCACCGCCGGACTTGGGGCTTCCGTTCGCTGCTGGCGTACGCTGGACCGAATCGACTTGCCGATTCTTCCGAACACCATTCAACCCGGCCTATAGGTCGGATATGATTGTGGCAAATCTTCCAGATCCTAGACTGGCGTCAAGTCTAGACCTGTCGTAGACCCCGGGGTATATGACCCTGAATCCCTAATAGATGGGTAAAGTAGGCTTCCTTGGCGGCCAGCCTCAAGTCAGCCATTCAAACAAAATGCTCAACTCATCAACGGCTGAATAACCAGGAGAAGATATCAAGATTAAAAGAGAAAAAGACTAGGTGTGACGTTTCGGGGCTTCATGGTCATACCGAGCTATGATTCGTATCTCAGGCACCGTGTTCTTTGGCTAGTGAAGAGAAATAATATCTTAGACGGTTGGCCGGGAAGGAAGATACATAAGAGCCGACTGGTGCTTAATACAATAGATCAACAAAGTGCTGCTGAAGTTTTAAGAACTGTACGTGTGGGTAAGCCTTTCTTTGTCAGGTAATGATCTCATGGTCGCTGGGCTACCGCGGCCTATTTATTCATCAGATGAAACGCAGTCAGAGACACGTTGACAGCCACTTGAACGGCGTCTAATTGCAGCTGGAACCATGGCCGTTATACTCACGACACATAGAAAGATGCGAGAACGGCTTGCTTGAGCTTGTGTGTAAGGATATTGGTGTCAAAAGGAGTGACCAGCGGCTAAATCGTTATTGTTATTATTTTCTGTGTGTGTGTTTTTTTTTTTTTTTTTGTTTTTTTAAAGGAAGGACTGGTTTGAAAACCCTGGACCTCTACAAATTTGTGACAAAACAGGAGATTTTGCCAAAAGAATGAGTACCTCAACGGTGCATTTGACTGAAAAGCCTGGGAAAAGTTTGTCCCACCTGGTGATGAAGGAGGAATGCTGGACGAAGAGGTCCGAGGTCAGCGAAGTTACCCACCAGGCTTCGCTTACCTAATGCAGATCGCTCCGTCAATCGATTACCTAATTTTTCCTCGAGCTTCGAACCCCTACCGTCCAAGGAATTTTTTTTTCTTCGCTACCTCTCTGCTCCCCCCGTCTCGTTTCTCAACCTCATTCCTCTTCTTCAACATGGCAGCAGTCAGAGATAGCTTTCTCGACCTCGAAAGACATCGCTTGCAGTTGGAGGACAACATTGCCAAGCTGCAGAAGGCCTTGCTGCACTGGCAAAAATGGGATGCAGAGTATGAGTCCTTGAAAGAGGAGATAGAGTCTGTCCCCCAACCTGCCAGTCGAGAGGATCTTGCGCGCATTCGCAGGGACTTCGAGGGCGAGGTCGTTGACAAGAAGGAAATCAACGACCTCTTTGGCCGCATCGATCTCAAGCCAGCCGAGCAGATCGTCAACCTGTTGTCGCGACGTATCGACTACGTATCCAAGAACATCGAGACGCTCGAAAAACAGCTCGAGTCTGCCAAACAGAAGCACGCTGCTGCCACTGTTGTCAGCAACCCAGATGTCCGGGACGAAGATGGTCTGCCTATAACGGAGATCATTGAGGAGCTTGACGAAGAGGGCAACGTCATCAATAGCCGCTTGCAGCGGCCGGGCGACTCCAGCGCCCAGCTCAAGGAGATCCTAGAAAAGGCAGGTGTCAAGGATCTTCCCGCTGGGGGGCCTCGAGAACCCGAGAAGGAGGCCATCGTCGAAGATATCTCTGACGAGCCCACCGCTGAGGTGCCTGAGACATCTATTACCGCGACGACTGCGCCAGCCGAGCATGTCGCGGCTGCAACAGCAGCGGAGCCCGAGAGCAAGGCGGATGACACTGTCGCCGTCAAGAAGTCTGTGTCTTTCGCCGAAAACACCAAGCCACCGACGGAGCCGCCGATTCCGAGGGCTGCGCAGCGCGTGGAAGAAATCATGCGAACCGCCAAAGCTCAGGAAGAGTTTGGCCGCCAGCCGCCCGTTATACCCGAGGACGAGTCCGAGGAAGATGCTTTTCTCCGTCGAGAAATGTTGAAGTACGGCATGGAAGAAGTAGGAGCAGTGGTGGCCGAACTCAACCTCGAGGAAGGTTCTGACGATGACGACGACTGGGAGTACGAGTACTCTGACCTCGACGACGACGACGAAGAGGACCAGTATGGACGGTCCAAGACTAGCGTGCTCGACGAGGGATACCACCAGCGCATGTTGGAGCTCGAGAAGCGGCTCGGAGTCAAGTCTCGCTTCACTGAGAAAGTTGAGGCAGAGGCCGATGAGTCCGACGACGACACGCAAGGCATTGGCCGCATTGTTGTGAACCACGGCGACAAGGGCAAGGCGGTGGAGTCTGCCAAGCCACCACCTTCCCCCTCATCTATCTTGCGCACTGCGCCGGCAGAGGCGGACGACAAAAAAAAGAGTGTTCGATTTTCCCGGAGCCTGGATGTCGCCCCCGATACAGAAGTCCTGGCAACTACCGCGGCACCGGCTGTGGCGCAGGCTGCACCCGAGCCGTTCGTGGAGCCTTTGAGCGACATTGTTGAGCGCTCTGGCCCTGCGAAGCAGACAGGAGCCAAGTCCGACCGGAAGGTGTCTCGTTTCAAGAAACAGAAGGCCGCCCCGACTGTCGTCGAGGACGGCCTTGTTCCCATGGGCCCGCGCGACGTGCCCTCGCGGTTCCTCGACCAGGACAGACCGACGGCCCCGACTGGTCCTGAAGGGAAGACGCTGGCGGATGCGATCATCGAGAAGGAGCCCAAGCCTCACGACCAAGACGCCTATGATGACGAGTTCATCGACCAGGACCTTGCTGACGAGTACCACCGTCAACGACGTAATTTCATCCAGAAGCAAGGCGGCTTTCTGCAAGAAGATACGTCTGTGGTCCGGCCCCTTGACGAAGCTGACGGTGGTCAGCGGATCAGCAAGTTCAAGGCTGCTCGTCTCTCCAGGCAGTAACCGGGCCGGACCTCGAAAACACTACGTATGTAAAAGGCTTTTTCTTTTCTTCCTTTTTCGCTTTCCCTTCTCCCCTCCAATATGATGACCAAGACATTTTTTATACAGTTATCCCTATCTCAATCTCATTGTGTGGATATGGTTCTAATTTCTGATTTTGGACTCACTGCTCAACTCCTTTTGGCATTCTTACCTAGAAGTCTGGCTAACACATCCTTCAGTTTTCACCCACCTCGGTCTCACCTCACAGGCAGCGCGCCGTATCTGAAGTGGTAAATCGCCTTGACACGTCATGCACAGGTAAGATTTGCACTTTTTCTTCGCACACCCCCCCTCTTCGAAGTGATGACCAAGACAATTTATTATACAGTTATCCCTATCTCAATCATTCTGTGTGGATATGGTTCTAATTTCTGATCTCGTTGCCAATTGCACCCCCTTGCTTGCATTTTTAATCAGGGAGATGTCGTGGCTAACGTACTTTGGCAGTTTCTCTGGTAAAAGTGATTTCCCCACATCAACTGAGTCCCTGCGTGGCGACCACATTGCCGCCTCCTCATCTTGATCTGTTCCCGCAACACGCCATCCATCTGGACGTGAAAGGGTGGATAGAGCGGATAGAAAACATGGATTGATAGAGAAGACCCTCATGTTTGGGTCTCGTGCGGGTCAGCGATTCTGTAGTCCATGGATCCTGCCTGGCGTATCTTGCTTTCTCAGACTTTTTTGCTATTGCTTTACTAATCTACACGCAGCCTCTTGGTGATGACGAGTGTGTGAGGTGTTGAGCCGTATGCCTCTTCTTTTTAAAGCTTTGGCTACTGCTGGCCGTGTCGGAAATACGGACCGCTTCTTACATCTGACAATTGATGGGCTGCAGCTTTCAATCTGCTTCACCATTACTAGCGGATCCAAGAGCAATGGTTTTCCACATGGGCTCTCTGACGCCGTTACCCTTAGCTTTTGCTCATCCCGTGGTTTTGGCGATTCGTTTCACCCATGACAGTTCTGTCCGTCGCGGGCTGGATTAGATGATGCAACTCAATATAAAGACGACTTGATCAAGCTCAAACGCACACTCCTGTATATCGTGACTTGCATGCGTCTCAGTGGTGTGGGCACAAAACGGACTCGCGTGGTATCTCTCGTGTATTATTATTTTTTTTCCAAATGGGACAAGCCATCTAGCTGATTTTGGCGTTGCTAAAGTCCATCTCGGGGTGCTCGGCCTGGAACTTCTTGAGTATGTCGAGCTTTTTCTGCTCGTCCGAGGTGGGCAGGCCCTGCTCCTTCTGGCGCTGGTCCCACATCATCTTCTCGACCATGCCGCGGGTCTCGCCGTCGAGGTCCGACAGCTTGCTCGTGTCGGGCGTGATCTTGGAGACGTCGATCTTGGGCGCCGTGGTCACGACGTGCGCCCACCACTCCATCTTATTGACCTTGTCGAGGTGGATCTCGACCGTCTTGGTGCCATCCGGGGCCGAGGTCAGGGTCCAGGTCGAGTCGTCGACGGTGATGGGGTGGGAGAGGTCGCCCTGCGTCTTGCGTCAGTCTCACGCACGCGCCTGACGTTGCGGATTCGTAGTGCGGGTAGAGTGGAGAGAAACGCTCTTTCGAGAAGGGAAACAACCTGGCGGTTGGGCCGAGGAGTAGAAAGGATGGGGGGGAGGGAGGGGGCCAACTAACGCTGATGATGGGCTCCTGTCCCTTGACGCCGGCCGAGATCTTGGTCTTCTTCAGGTCGATGACGAGGTCTCTGCTCTTGTAGTTGCCGGGGACGCTGAAGGTGATGTCGACGTCGCCAATGGTCTGCTGCCACTTGTACGGGAGCGCGTTCTGCTCCTCCTCCTCCTTGGCACGAGCGGCGGCCTGCTCGGCGGGGGTGGGTTCTGTTGTCGAGAGCCCACGGTTAGCGTCAGCTCCAAAGAATCTACACGTCCCGTCTGCGCTTCCGGTATTCAGAAGCGATCTCAGAGAATGGGCGACGCACCGGGTTTGTCGTTGTCAGCCATGTTTTCTCGTTGTTTTGCTGAGACGGTGGGGGTTTGTAAGGTCGAAAGCTGTGGAAACAGCAAGGAACAGAAAGGCTGATGGAATCTTTTGGAGGGGTAGCTGCGAAGACCCCTGACCCAGGCCCCTGCACCTGGTTCGACAGCTCCAGCCAATCATACCCGCTTAATAAAATCTGTCCGTCAGCCTTGCACGTCTACATCAAAGAACCTTGGGGGGGCCTCACGCGATATTTCTCAGAATACAATTAACCCTCTCCAACGCAAGCAAGAAGGAGCCTTGCCTCTTGACACCTGTCGGAAGGAGCAAACCATCGTGCAGGACATCTTCTTCTTTTCCAATGCCGCCCTGATCAATCTTCACCACTCTCCTCGAATCATTCTCGAAACCCCCGTCCCGCCTTTCTACCGCGACACGACGAACAACCGCTGCCGTCGCCGCCGCCGCCATCATGGCGACCCGCCGCGCCTCCAACACCGCCAGCGTCGCGCCCACTTCGACGAACGACATCTGCCCCGTATGCAAGACCATGCGCTACCTCAACAAGGACCTCGAGTTCCTCATCAATCCCGAGTGCTACCACCCCATGTGCGCCAACTGCGTCGCCCGCATCTTCTCCGACGGGCCCAACCAGTGCCCCTACGCCGGCTGCCACCGGACGCTGCGTAAAAAGGGCTTCAAGTCGGCCTATTTTGGCGACCTCTCCGTCGAGCGCGAGGTCGACATCCGTCGACGCGTCGCCGCCGTCCTCAATAAGGTCGAGGACGACTTCGAGACCCTGGAGGACTACAACGGCTACCTCGAATGGGTCGAGACTCTCACCTTCGACCTCATCTCCGGCACCGACGCCGAGAAGAAGGCCGCCGAGGCCCGCCTCATCGAGTGGGAGCAGGCGCACAAGGCCGAGATCGAGCGCAACAGGCGGCTGGCCAAGGAGTCCGAGGCCGAGCGCGTCGCGCGCTTCGAGGCCGAGAAGGAGGAGGCCCGGTTGCGGCGCATGCAGGCAATGCAGGAGGACGCCGCCGAGAAGCAGCAGGGCCAACGCTTGCGCGAGGCCATGCTCGACGGCCTGGCGAGCAGCGACGCCGGGGAGGCCAAGCAGACGCTGAACCGCGTCCTGCTCAAGAAGCGGGGCCAGAACCGTCTTGCCTCCGCCGTCGGGTCCCTGTCCGACGCCACAACGGCCCCGGGTCTGTCGATCCGCGGCCTCAAGCAGCAGAAGAAGCGCGTCGTCGAGGAGAACAGGCCGTACGATCCATTTGGCGGCCTCAAGCTCGATATGGAGAGGTACGCGATGGGGCCGCCGGAGGAGTATCGCAATCACTGGATCGACGAGGCGAGGAAAAAGGACGACATCGTCGTCGGTGGATACAGCGCCAACGAGTACCTCGGCCGCGCCATGTTCGAAGCCTTTTCCGGATTGGCCGTCTTCATCGAGGACGAGAAGGGTCCTGAGAAGGTGGCCACCACCGAGGCCGCGCAGGTGGCCACCACGGGCCAGACCACCCAGAGGATGGACGTGGACGACGTCTTTTAGGTGATCGACTGCCGCCTCACCTCTTGGGTTTTGGGGGGAGGGGGGTTAGAGATAAAACATGGGTTGCATAGCGAAGGCGTTCGGGGTTATCTGGGCAACGGGATGTGATGTGAATTAACTTCAAGACAACGACTAGAAAAGGCTACTGCCCTTATCCTGGAACCCGGCAAGTCACCAGGAATGTTTGCGCAGGGGGAACGATAGTCCCACTATGCAAGAAGTTACATCTTGAATATGCTCACTAGATAATACATTTTTTTTTCTTTCTTTTCAAACTCTTGCTTTGATGGTTGCCGGCCTAGACCAGTCCCACCACCGGGTCGTGGGGCCATTTTCTTGTCTTGGTGACAAGCCCTCGCCGTCTACTACGTGTAGTTCAAGTGTACAAGCAAAACCCTGGTAAACGCCACGCTTTGATTCGAAATATTGAAATAGGTTGCCTTAATGGACAGGTGTAGTGTATTCGGAACGGACGGCCAATTAGTTGGGGGCCTATGCTATTACGTCTGCCACGGGCTCTGCTGCATGGGTCGCGGGAAGACGGGTACCGTCTCGAGATTATCCAGACCGCCGCCAATGGGCTGCTGATTATTCTGCCAACCCATACCAGTCTGGTGATTAACGAAAGCGCCCTGACGGAAAGGATTCGTAGTCCCTGTCGGCTGCGGGGCAAGGGCTCCGGAACTAGTAGCGGGCCGTTGCTGCTGTAACTGAGATGCGGTGAAGCTTTTCGCAAAAGGATTAGTACCCGTCATCATAGGTTGCAGTGGAGCCATCGGGGGAAGCTGCAGCGGCTGCTGCTGTTGCTGGGGCTGCGACTGGAAGGGCGAGTTGCTAGGGGCGGGAGCGAAAGGCTGCTGCGCCTGTGGTGATGATCGGGCAAAGGGGTTCGTTGACTGCCTCTGGGTGTTGGAACTCGTCGGGTTGGAAAGCGCGGTATTATTGGACATGCCCGTCTGCTGGGCCATCATCATGGATGCCCTGAAGGGGTTGGTGTTTTGCTGCCCGGGCTGGGGACTCAGCATGCTCGTGTTGCCCGTCGGGAAGCTTGCCACCGAGTCTTGAGGTATTGAGCCAAGCGTGCCTGGCTGGAAGCTTGGCTGAGGGGTGAAGCCGCCGAACCCAGCTCCGGTAAAGCTGGGTTGCTGCGGCTGCGGCGCTTGTTGCTGTTGTTGTTGCTGCTGCTGCTGTTGTTGAAGCTGACCGAATGGATTTGTGCTCTGCGGCTGGTACGGGTTACCACCAAAGCCCGTTTGTTGCGGTACAAAGCCGGTCTGCTGTGGTGCGAAGCCGTTCTGCTGGAAACCCGTAGGTTGCGGCTGAAACGGGCTGTTGGATGCGAACCCGGTCTGCATAGGCATTTGCTGCTGCTGCTGCTGCTGATTCTCCTGGTGTTGCTGGGGGTTGGAAGCCATCGTCGTTTGGTTCTGTTCAATGGACTCGAAGAAGTCAATCAAATCTGGCGCAGGACCCTTGGCGGTCTCTGATTTTGGTTGCACAGACCCGTTGGTGCTCGGGAAAGGGTTGTTGGCTGCGGGCGTCGGCTTCGAGTCGAACGCACTGCTTGACGGTTTTGAGATGCCTCCTTTCCCGCTCTTCTTGGCCTGTTGCTCGGCGATGTACTGCCTCCGGTTGATTTCGAAGTCTGGGTCTTGCAAATACTCCTCCAGCTGTCGACCCAAGTTCACCGGCGCATGCTTCAACTTGGGGACCTCGACTCTTGTTTGATGCTCATACTGTCGCGCGACACCGAGGTACTGCACGACAAAATCTGTCTGCTTTGTGAAGTTGCGGTAGACTGACATGGCTCTCTCGGCGTCGACTTTGGACATTTCGAAAAATGTGCCTATTGGTGTCAGTCATTGTCACAAGAGAAGCGACCTCGCCAACCTACCAAGAATGTTGATCATTCCCTGGTTTAGAGCCTGGAAGAGAGCCAAGAGGTCTAGCACAAGCAGTCTAAAGACGGTAACCGTGATTTCGTTCTCGATTTCGCCCTCGAGGACCTAGCGAGGGTCAGCAGCCGTCGCACTCAGCGACAGCGGATCCCAAACTCACATCACACTTCAACAGTGCCGTGATCTGAGTCTGGAGGATTTCGGTTTCTCGGAGGAGGCCCTTGTCCACCGAGAGCTTCTCCAACCTCGATTCCTTGGTCCGGACCCAGTCGCACTTCGTTTCGCGGTAGGCCTTGGCTCTCGCGCTGAGGTAGTTGGCATAATGGCGGATGTTCCGGCCTTGCGTCTGGGCTGCAATACCACGTCAGCATCAGAGTGTATGAGGGGGCAGCATAGCGGGTGAGGACAAGGCTAGAACTCACCATCTGTAAAGGTGCTGATAGCAAGCGTATTCGGGTGCCTTGCCAAAAAGGAGAGCGTGACATCGGGGGAGCCTTCACGGATCATCAGGTGGACGGTAATCAAGCCCTTGAAGACGACGGTCCATATCGAGTCTCGGAGACGGAATTGCAGGGCGCGGAAGACCTCGGCGACGCCAGCTTCGCCGGCGTGTGTCGCGACGAGGATATGTTCGATGTACTTGGTCTTGGGGGGCGCGGCCTTGGAGATGCAAAGTCAGCAACACGACGGGGAGAGTGACACGGGGGCGCTGGCTGAACCAGAGCCCTCTCTTCAACCGACCTTTATCTTGGTGGCCCCCTTGACTGATTTCTCAAATGAGCTCGACATGTTGGCGGATATTGGGGGCGGTCTGAGAAGGTGAGGATCTCGTGGCAGTCGGTGAGCCTGGCGACAGAAGAAAAGCTAGTTGTCGTTGGCGGATCGGACGAAAGCCGCACTGAAGCGGTCGCAGAAACTGGCCGTGCCGTCACGGGCCTCGGTGAAGTATCGCGATCAACCTGGGTTTCCTCGACAGAGTTGGAGCAAGACGAGGTGGCGACGTAGGTAAGGTGCGATTCGGGTCGTGGGTGACAGGCGAGGTGGAGACGTATCGGTGACGGGGGCGCGACGGAGGTTGCAGGCCAGGGAAACCCTCGACTGGGCGAAATTGGGCCCCGAGGAGCTTCAATGCTTTAATGCAGGAGGGATGGTTCGGTTCCGGAGTTGGAACCTGGGGCCATGACAGGGCGTCGGATCGGTCGCAATGATTGATTTCGATTAAAGATACGGATTGGGATATCGGTTTCGCGATGTAGGCCTGACTTGCTTCGTTGGGTGGGCGGGAAATGAAGGACGGACGGGCAGACGGACGGACAGCGTCAGCGTCAGCGTCGACGTTGGCCAGGCTGGTTGGGTGGAGAGGAAGTGTGTGTGTGTGGGCGGGCCACGGTCTTGGTTTGGAGAGGTCGACTGGTCGGGCTTGGGCTGGGCTGAGCCTACGTAAGGCGACCCTGTTGCTAGGTAAGAAGATGGGTAGGTATGCTTTGGTTGATGGATGGGATGGATGGTGGTACCGCGGTAATAGTGTAGGTATGTAGGTGAATGGGTGCGGGCCGAGGTGTGCTCCTGGTGTGATGTGTGTGTGGGCGTGAGTGTCCTGTCTCTCTCTCTCTCCCTCTTTCCCTCCTCTGTCTGTCCGTTTCGCTATGTCCTTATCTGTTTCTCTGATGTGTTGGCTTTGCAAACAAGCCCGAGGCGCCGTGCATTCAACCAACGGGAGACAGGCAGTCCGCGCAAATGAATGATGTACCAGGTACAGGTACGTACTCCCCGGTTAGGCCGGCCGTAACCTGATGCGATAGGTAGGGAACCCTGCGTTGACGGGCTCGCTCGCAGTGTCGTCGTGACAAGCAGGGAGTTCAGCACACCGTCACTGTCACAGCGATCCCATCAGAACAAAAGGTGGTTCCGGCGTCTGTGCATTTGCGCCAGCCGGTGAGAGAGGGCATCTGCGACAAAACCAAAAGTCGACCGCTGAAGACATTCTCCAAAATAGGTAGTAAGTAGTACATGGTAAAGGGCGATGCTCCTTCGAATCTAGCGCCCGTTTCTGCGAGCGAGGTGGGCCGCGCGACGTGAACCCCCCCCCCCCCCCCCCGAACACTTGAGTTGAGGCTCGTGTCTGTCACCATAGTCACAAGCACAGGCACAGTCACCCGCGAAGTGCATGTCTTCAATGAATGTCGAATGTTCCATCATGTTATGCGGATACGGAGCACTGAGGCAGTGTTATCACTATAGTCAAGGTACACAGATGGACCATCCCACGCGGCATGACACGGGCGAGAATTGGCAGGTCCGGCGAGCCGGGGTCTTCCAACGACCTGACGAGGTGTGTGTGGGGAGGGCCGGGAGAGGCACCATTGATCGTCTGCCTGCCGTTGCTGTTCCGTTTCTGCCTCTAAGCACTCAGTAACGGTTCATCATTCATGTCTGGCCCTTCGGAGAGAGCCTCTCTCATCGGAAATAAAATAAGAGCATCAATCGGCCAAGTATCATGCTGGCCATTGTCCATCCAATGCCTGAAGGCCCTACGTCCTCACAGTCAACAGCGCGAGGGGCATGTATAGCCCATCTAACAGAAAACCGTGACATTGAAACAGTTTGGGGGGACATGGGGTTTGCTGAATCGCTGAATCATCTCCATTCACATGCAGCGACATCGCAATCGCACGGCATTCAGAGCACAGACCTTGTCGTTTGCTCTCATCATCGGTCTTATTGATGCTTCTTCTAGTCTAGGAATAGACACTGGCAGCCCGCTCAGGGCGCCATCCTCGTCCATGTACATGCATCGACGAGACTAAACACTCTACTGTACACGTGCGTATTCAGAACCTGTGGCCATCTCTTACCGGGGCCTCAGTCTCGGATAGACTCTCCATTCTTTGTCTGCCACGCAGTCTCCAACAGCTCGAAAGGAATTGCCGACCATCTCAACTGTGTGGCTGCAATCCACCGCCTTCTCTGGGCAGTGCCGCGTCAGGGAAAAACGTATCGACGTATCCCACCGAGGCTGCGCCTTCATGCAAGGTGACGTTGACGAGACTCTCGACATCACTTGATATCCAATGGCCGCGACAGACGTCTTGTAGTAGAAAATCCCCCAGACCCCACATAAAAATCTTCCATTTCGTGAAAAAAATCAGAGTTGCCTTTCATCGCGTCCGATGCTGTAACAAGGTCGTGTCGAACGCCTATTTCATGGCCCCCTCCGCCCTTGGCACCTTTGCCCTGAAGCCGCCCGAAGGGGAGAGCTCGGATGCCTCAGACGGAGGTGGCTGCATCATATTATCCACGTGGCTATCATCACCTGGAAACCGTTCTGTTAGCTTGTCATCTTCGCACTGGTTGCCGTAGGGTGGTTGGTGGTGAGGGGAGACCAAACGTACACTTTTTTGAAATGGAAGAATCATAAAGAGGAAAGGAGAGAAAGTTTTAAGAGCTCGCTCGCGACAAAGACTTTTATATCGAACATCTGCCCCGCGCCAATCACTTTTTTTTTTTTGGTGGGGACCTGCCTGCCTGCTGCCTCAGGTGCAGCCTGCAAGCACCAACTAACGGTGCCCTTCTACCGATCTAGCTGAAGCGCCGTACAGCGGCAATCCACCTCTGCCCCATTGGATCCAAAAATCATTGCAGGGTCTCGTTACAGTAGTGGGCTGAGCTGCGATAGCTTCAATGTCACAAATTCGCACCTAATCTTGAGCCAGCCATAACGACTTTGATCCTCGCCATTGGAAACCATTGAAGCTGCAGAGGCGGTCGCCGTACATCCTTAGCTTCAACGGAAACTCTTGCGCCTTTGATTGTCCCATCCCCGCCTCTGTCCCACCCTCCAGATGCTTCGCCAATGTTGTCGCGGTAGAACTTTGGCTGCCCTGCAACCCCGGGTACCGCAGTCGCAACCCCTCATCCGATGCACCTCTCTCCTACAGAAACCGTCATGTAGCGCATCATTTTCGCGGAGCCCCCGGGCACGCTGTCTGTCAACAACACAAACGAGGAATGTCCAAGACGAGTCGAGGCATACACAGTTATCGGGGGAATTCAAGGAGTGCTGTGAGCAAGTTCAAGGATGGCAGGCTAGTTGGGAAGCGTCTTGCTGACTCTCTCTCTCTCTCTCTCAAACAGTCGCCTTCCCTCAGATGTCCTCCCCGGACACTTGGACCAACCCAGGTAGCGAAATTGTTGTCAGCGGACACATCGGTCGAACAAGAAAGGTCGGCAAGAACCTAGCCTTCGCCCACTTGGAGCGCAATGGAGAACGAATCGGGCAGATCTGTGCCAAAGGCGAGAATGCGGCTGTTCTGGCCAAGATACGTCCCTTCAGCGCCGTCTTGGTCAAGGGTGTTGTGACGGAGGCCTCAGGTGCCGCACGCTTCGAGATGGACATGGAGTCGATACAGTACCTAAACCCATTTCCCAAGGACATCATCATCGGCCCCGATACCGTTTTCCCCCCCGAACAGCGTCACTTGCAGTTGCGATTCCACCAGCAGCTGAGGGAGAGACTCCGCTTCCGTGCCCAGCTCAAGTCCACTATGGGACAGGCGATGGTGGATCGAGAATTCATGGACGTCGAGACGCCAATCCTTTTCAAGTCTACTTCGGAGGGCGCGAGAGAGTTTATTGTTCCTACGAGGCGCCCGCGACACGCCTACGCCCTGCCGCAGAGCCCCCAGCAATATAAACAGGTCCTGATGGCCTCTGGCATGGGAGGCTACTACCAGTTCGCGCGCTGCTTCCGCGACGAGGACCATCGCGCGGACCGTCAGCCCGAGTTTACTCAGGTATGCGTCTAGTACATCATCCGAATCCCAATCCCATTGCTAACCCGTCGTCCATTCAGCTGGATATGGAAAAGTCATTCGCAACGGGTGTGACCATCATGGAGGACGTCGAGTACGTCGTGGGTCGTGCGTGGGACACATTGAGAGAACTATATGTCATGGAAGTGGGCAAAGACTCGTTCGCGCCAGTCAGGAAAGCATCATTGCAAGTCCGTATCTTCGAGTGTTCCGTGGCTTCTGACGCCGAATCTGACTGCATGCAGAACTGGGAGCAAAGCATCCAGGACAGCGCCAAGGACGACGCCAAAGCGCCCATCTACCAAGAGTACCCCGCGATCTCTACGCCCTTCCTGAGGATGAAGTACACCGACTGCATGGATCTCTACGGATCCGACAAACCGGACCTGCGCATCCCAAACAGAGTCAGTCCCATTCGATAGCAGATATAATATCGGCTACTAACATGACTTAGATTTGCCGGGTTGACGAGCACCTCAACAAGAACTTTGTCAGCATGATCACGGACCTCGAGTCACCGATTGTCGAAGTCTGGAAAATCAGCCCACACGAAGACGTTGATAGACGAGACGTGTGGAAGTTTGTGATCGACTTCATGGAAAACCTCCCCAAGGGCCTGTCCCAGAACCCGGACGGCGCACCCACGGCCTTGGTGTTTGACAGCAGCAAGCCGCTCAACGGCTTCTCGGCATTGGGGCCGGAAGGACTGGACAGCATTCTCGGCGCTCTGCCAGAGGACGCGGGCTTCTCGGAGCTGAACAACGGCGACATCATCTTGTTCCAGGCGCGCAAGGACCAGCCCCAGCAAGGTGGCTCGACCAAGCTCGGCGAGACGAGAATCGCGCTGTACCACGCCGCCGTGGAGGCCGGTCTTCTGGACAGGGACGACAGCTTCAAGTTCCTCTGGGTCACCGACTTCCCCATGTTCACCCCGGAAGAGGAGGGCGACGTCGGGCAGGGCGGGGCCTCGGGCTTCTCGGCGACCCACCACCCCTTCACGGCCCCACACTCGGAGGAGGACTTTGAGCTCCTCTTCAAGGACCCGCTGAAGGCCAAGGCCGACCACTACGACCTCGTCCTCAACGGCGTCGAGCTCGGCGGCGGCAGCCGACGTATCCACATCGCCGAGATCCAGGAGTTCATCTTCCGCGACATCCTGAAGATGAGCCAGGACAAGATCAAGGAGTTCTCCCACCTGCTCAAAGCGCTGCGTGCCGGGTGCCCGCCGCACGCCGGTTTCGCCATCGGCTTCGACCGCTTCGTCGCCGTCTTGAGCGGCTCGTCGTCCGTCAGGGACGTCATTGCCTTCCCCAAGAACAACAACGGCGTCGACGAGTTCGCCGGAGGCCCGGGGAAGATGACCAAAGAGCAGCTCGAGACGTATAACCTTCAGTTCCGCAAGAAGGAATGAGGCGCCTGGACGGCCAACTCCACTCCATCGTCTGCTGTACCAAACCGTCACATATCTGTAATATACTGTACACTACATTCATGCATCATTACGGCGCGGGTATAGAGAAATAGATGATAAGAGGCAACAACATGTTTTGTCTCTTTCTCTTTGGGTCTAACCCACGATGGAATAAGTTCACGTGTCTTGTACCCAGTATTCCAACACAAAGCAATGACATATCACCAGTAGTCATAACGTATGTCCAAGCAGATCAAATTAGGTATCATTCTCAGAGGTTTCACTCCATTCCGAGTCCCTGTTCCATTAACGCTCCTAATAATACAAGTAAATAATCTCCCAATCCATCCTCGCCAGTTATTCCTCATTCACCGTGCTCATTTCGCCGCTGTTCAAGACTTCTTCCACTGTCCGGCATCCTCGACACCCTTGCCGACCTGGTTGAGGGCGCCCCCGAGGCCCTGGCCGAGGTTGGTGATGCCGTCGCCGACGGGGCGGCCGGCCGAGCCGGTGGCGCTCGTGATGGTGTCGCCGAGGCCTGTGGTGGCGGCGCTGGTGACGTTGCCGACCGTCTTGGTCAGGCCACCGACGGTGTTGCCGAGGGCCGAGGTGACGAATTTGGCGCCGCCGGTGACACCGGTGTTCTGGTCGTTGTTTCCGACAGGCATGGTGGATGGTCTTTTAAATGGGTTGTTTGGTTGTGTTAGGGGACGAAAGAGATATTTTTTCTTCTTCAGTGATTGATTGAGGTATGTTTTTTTTGGCATGAAGTGTAGGATTCCTTTTGGTATCTTTATATATGGAGGAGAGAGGCGTGTAAGTTGATTTCGACCAGGGCCCTCTTATGGACGATGGAGGGGAGCAACGTCAAGGTGAGCTCGAGGCGGGGTGACGTCAGAGGTCGATAAAGCGGGAAGGTGGATCCCTGCCCAGCAGAACGCACCTGTGGCTTGATCGCACCTATCAACGCCTCAACTTCGCACGTCTGCCTCGTCAGGTTTTGACATCACATCACTTGTCTCATCTCAGAAGGGGGAGGGGAAGAGGAGGGGGGAGGGGTTGGAAGGGGGGTTCTTACGGTTCTGACGACATACCAGCCTGAGCATGAAAGTTTGGCTGAGACCTTCCCAGATCGCTCGTGAGCCACAACCTTTTGTTCATCTACGCTTTCGGTGCTTGCTCCAGGGAACATGGGTTTGGGTTGAAAAGCTCGGCCCGGAGAGACTTTTTTTCTCGCATGACGGAAGGGGAATCATGTTGCAGTATCAAAAAGAAAGAGGAGATCAAGGTGTCTGGTACGTCGCATGCTGCTCCGTCAACGTGCCGGTCTCATTGGCCTTTTCGTTTGATGCGGCTTACCCCGTCCGGTTCCAGCCCTCTGAGGCTTTCGTCTGTTTGCTTACAGTTCGCGACTTCTCACATTCTTCCAATGGTATATCACCAAGTCACACGGACACGCCTCGTTCCGTTTCCTGACAGAACTGTACAGTCAAAGTCCACTCCACCCCTGTTTTGGCGCCCACGATGGAATCATGCTTCTGGCAGAACCGAGACAACGCGCAAACTGTTTTAGTATTTCCGATGGTTTGGGGGGGGGTTACGTAAAGTCGATGAATTATTAGGTTCCCTGGCAAGCTGTAATGTCTTCCAGCCGAAAGACTTTAGCTCAAGGAATCCAACTCTTCCTTTATCAGCTTCTCACTTCTTTAATAACGTTAGCGAGGTCACTAACTGCCTTGCACTGATGTGTACTTTCTTTTTTGTACTTGTATCTAGGCTCCTTAGCTCAAGGAGAAAGAAGAAGAAGAAAATGAAGAAGAATAAGAAGAGGAAGAAGCCCAGTAGGTCTCGGCGATGAGGCTGCACTCCTCACTCTAGCTTCTAGCGTTATGTCTTGTGTTGTATGCATGCATCAACTTTATTGCCCGGAAACGTTGACATATCGCTAATCAACTTACACGTTAGGAACCGCTGCTACCTATCGAGAGGGTGTTTGAAACAAGAGCGACTGGATATTTACGATGCTCGTTGACCACCTGTTGACTGAAAGAATCGGCGTCAATACTACTAGATGCCTCACTTGGAAGTCAGATCACTCTTGCCGTTCTTTTTGATATGTGCTCCTGATGCTTTGTAGAGTCGGCTCACTCCTCCTTTTTCTTTAATCCAGAGGCTCTGGTTGTTGACTCATTCGGATATTCTCAATATGGCGAGAGGTCATATTACAACATTATTTCGCAGCAAGGAATCAGCGGTGTCTGAAGCAAGAAGAATCTCGCCATCAAAAGACTTCGAGACGACATGGGTCGCTGGGTACAACAGTCTGAAAGTTCACCTTCGTTTTCTAATTTATGCAGGCCAGTGACATATTCCTAGGTTCGGCCGTGTTCCAATGCCTGACTGACCTGGACCTTCGAATCTCTGTACGCTCACCAACTCGCGACGATGTGTCCACTTTTTTGCTATCTCTCCCGCGACATTGAAAATTTTGAAGATTCCAAGCTCATCCATACTTGCGAGACCTTTGGTTGTATGCCGCAAGCCCATCGAACTTGGGGAAGAAGTTCAGCTGCATTCCTTAAAAGACAGCCATACGGCCACAGTAGTTAGTGCTCGTTTGGCTTGACAGACCGTCAAATCCCACTGGTTCCCGAGTAAGATACTCTTACCCCAAGTAACTACAACAATGGCAACAATAACGAAGTACCTAGCAGGTCTAACAACAGCTCCGGGGGGGGAACAACAAGGCAAAGGAAACAGTGTACGAGCCTCGGCACGGCTGCCTTTGTCGTGGGAGGGTTGGGGGCCAGCCAGGCTATTTTGATCGAGGACGACTGGCGTATAACTGCCGGCGCCAAGATCTGCCAGAACACAACGCCGTTCCACGGCCAACATGGGTCCCGGTTGGCTCAAGCCTCACCTCGGATGACGGCTCTCCGCAGGACCGCTGTTTGCCTTGGCCTCCAAGAGCCGCTAGACGCGCGACTGCTTCGCCGTTCGGGAGGCTGGCAGCTAGGCTCGCGCCGTCTGTACGTCATGAGGCTCCGTTCTTAGAAGTGCTGGGGTGTAGAGAGTCAGTGGGCCAGCCGGGTCGGCAGTTATAAGTCGACCACTCAGTTAGAACAGATTCTGGGAGGTGAGTTGTATGTCGCGCGCGCAACTGTCTCTCGAGTCTCGTTACCCATTGTCCGAGCCTCTCTTATCTGTCGTTGTCCGAGCCTCTCTTATCTGTCGTTGTCTCGTCTCTCGTCCAACCAACGTCTTTCCCATTAACCAATCCCAAAGACAAGATGCATCCTGTCTCCATCGCACTCCTCTTGGCACCGACGACCGCCCGGCCAATCGCGCGGTGCCAGGTCAGCGTTTATCCCAAAGTCAACCCCAAGATCTGCTCGCCCAGCCGCGTGGTCGGCTGCTTGGGCATTGCCATCTGCAACCCGGCCACGGTGGACAACGGGACCCAAAGCCCATATCCGTTGAGCCGGCCTAAACAAACGCCGCCTCCCACCCGCCGCCGCCGCCGCAGCAGCAGCAGGCGGGATCCGACGGAGGCGGCTCACTGATCAACGTCGCGCCGGTTCTCAGCCCCAGTGTGACTCTTCCAGGGCTGTTGGATTGTGTCGGTATTGTGGCTTGTAACCCGGTTACTGTAAACTAGGGTGAGGCGGCTTCATAATATGGAGAGTTAAGAGGAAGGAATCTGATCGTTACAGCATTCTAGGGATACTTCATCGTTGATCAATAGCTTTTTTTTTTCTGTTGCACAGCAGAATCGGAAACTCGCTTGACTTCGGAGTCTGCTTGGCCCTTACTTTGGCGATGGAAACAAGACCCAAACCCGGCCTCGATTCTGGGAATGAAAATTCTCAGCTCCAAGGAAACAATGGATTGAAATGCTGCCAATTTGCGTCAAAACCTGTCCTTGCTGAACAACTGGGAAGGTTGGCGCTTGAGTAGTCCTGTCGGTCCCATGCGGTACCCGGACGACTTGGTAAACGTACTGCAGATGTCTCCTTCGACATTTCTCCCGAAAGCTATAGCTTTTCAAACAATCCATTGGTTGTTCTATAAAATAAGCAAAAGGGTTTATAAAGGCTCTTGTTACCAGTCTCGTCAACCAACTATCACTGGATGAACACATCCACCAATTCCCCGATAGTCTAGTGGTGAGGATATCTGCTTGTCAATTTCACGATTCGCAGGGGACCGGGGTTCAATTCCCCGTCGAGGAGTTTATCATCAGCCATTCAATGGCAGAAAGTTCTTTTTGCTGTCTTCTTGAGGTTGTGGGCGAGCTGCGGAGTCTCAGCTGTGCCCTAGCCATCTCCGCTCGGGTGGCGAGCGATGGAGACAAGTGGGGTTGATGCAAGCCGGCCGGGTCCGGGAGGAACAAGCCGGCAGTGGACTTTGGCAAATCTCAGGAACTTTTAGGGAGTCGGAGAAGGCAAAGCGGTCATTATTACACTTTGTTTGTCTCGGTTCATGTTTGTGCAGCTCGATTAGGAGTACCCAAGGTAGCCCTCCATGGCAGCAGCTCATACCCTGGAAATCTCATATTCTCTAGAGCTGGCCTGCTCAGCAGGAATCCGGTTGGCGATTGCTTATATTCGAACCAAGAGCAATGCTTTGAGAAACCTGAGTCGACTTTGCGCTAAACATCAGGGGGGCTTCACAGTAAACAGACTCTTCGACGGAAGATGGCCAAACAAGGCCCAAATGAAAGCTACCCAGTTCCTGACTTAGTTTTGCATGTGATGAGCCTAGAGATTGCGAATATCGCTCTATTGTTATTGAAGACCTCACCGGTTGTTTTCCAAATCTGGTTTCGGCAGAGTTTTCGATGTTGCAGAGTGATAGACGTCTACACTCGCGTTTCTAGTTCATACTCGGTTCTTCGTCATCATCGCTCCATATTTCTTCTGTTGGCAATTCTTCCCCACAAACCTGGTGACACACCCGACAAAATAAGAACATCCAAGCAAAGCATGATTGGTGAATGTGAATGAAACCATGCTGGCAGGAGTAACATAAGATTGTGTTTTCTCTGTTTTCAAACCCTTTGGGTTAAATCGACATCCGCGCTTAACAATCATCAGATGGCTGTCACCCTCAATGTGACACCGTCCCTGGGCCTCAGCACAAGCCGCCACATCTTCCAGTCCTCGGGATCAGGCGTGTCAAAGTCCCGCTCGAACTCGTACGTGCTCAGCAGGCAGCATAGCAGGATCTTCATCTCCGTCTCTGCGAACTTACGCCCGATGCACCCACGCGGGCCCTGTAGGAATGTCATGAAAGCGTTGGGGGTCGCCGTTGTCGGCAGGTCGTCCCAGCGGTCCGGGTCGAACTCGTCCGCGCGGTCGCCCCAGTACATGGGCAGCCGGTTGATGGCGTTGGCGAGGACGTAGATTACGGTGCCCGCGGGGACCTTGTACCCGCCCAGAACGTCGTCGTCGATCGACTGCCGCACTGTCATAGGGATGGGCGGTATGAAGCGCAAAGCCTCGCGGCAGACGTTGTCGAGGTAGGGGAGCCGGTCAGCATCCGCGGCGACGATGAGGTCCGGGTCGAAGCGCATGTTCTTGTCTAGGAGGAAGGACAGATGGTCCTTGATCTCCTCGCGCAGACGCGACTGAATGACGGGGTGCTTGGAGAGGAGGTGCAGGGTCCAGGCGACGCCCGTGGCGGTGGTGTCGTGGCCGGCGCCGAGGAAGGTCATGACCTGGTCGCGCATCGTCTCGAAGGACAGGCCCGCTTCGCCGGCCTCCTTGAGCTTCTTGTTGTCGCACGCTATGAGGGAAAGGATGTCCTTGCCGCCGACATTGTTGGCCGCCTCTTCTTGCTTCTCGGCAATGATCTCGGTCGCCTTGCCGAGGATGATGGAGCGCGACCGCATGAAGTCGTGGTTGACCTTGGACGGCAGGTGGTTAAAGATGGTACTGAAAGCCTGGAGACCGATGAGGATGCGAGAGACGATATCAAAGGAAAAGCAAAGGCGGTAGGCCTCGCGCAGGGGCGCATCCGGGTTCTCGAGGGAGTTCACATCGTAGCCAAAGCCCGCCTTGCCGATGATATCGAGCGTCGTGCGGTTGAGCCAGTCAAGAGCCTCGAATGACTTGGTCGATATACCGTCGGCGCGCATCTCCTCCCGCCAGCATCTGGCTAGCAGGAGTGACTTCTCCCAGAAGATGGGTGTCAGCGCGCGGATGGACTGGATAGAGAAACCGGGGGCCAGGGCCTTGCGCTGGTGGACGTGCTCCTGCCCCTCGGCCAGGAGAACGCCCTCGCCGAGGATCCGGACCATCCAGAGCTTTGCGCGGACAGGCTTGGGGTAGTTGTATGGGTTCTTGAGCGTCATATGCTTGAGGGCCTCGTCGTCGGCGATAGACAGACGCTCGGCGGCAAAGGGGAAGAAGTAGCGGATGACGGGGCCGTATTGGTTGTGCCATTTGCGCTGGGGCTCACCGACCTCGTAGGAGATGATCTCAAAGAACTGGCCCCAAAGTGGGAAACCAGCAACTGTGGGGATATGCCGCATCTTAGAGACATGGAAGGGGAAGATGTAACATTGCCAGACGACGACATAAACAGGGATAACGGTGGCCCAGGCGATGCCGACTGTTTGGAGTAAGCTGTGTTCTAGCATACGAGCAGCAAGAAAACACAATGTTGTCGCGGCGACCATCACTGACCCGAACGAGATCTTGTCCATCTTGAGGGTGAGTTGGGGGGGGGAAGAGTAGGTGATTCCGGGACCAAAAGGGAGATGAGAGGAGATGTGGGCTGAACGGGGATGATAACGTTGACTGTAAGATGGAAGAATGCTTGTGAAGGGCACGACGACGGAAGATTACTGTTGCTTCTTCAGTGGTGTTCGGTACTGACGTTCGGAATGGCCCGGATCGACAGATTGATGAGCTTGAGCTTTATACGTGCAAGGTTGTAAGCTTATACAATATTCAACCAGGAATGATTCCTGTTGGTCTCCGATTTACAAAGGGAGGATGCATCATGACGTCGGTCGCCGACCCCTCATTGAGCCTCGAAAACAAGGACAATATCGGCGGTCTGGTTCAAGGGATCGATAACGTTGAGTCAGAGGTGTAGATCTCTGTGTTAGATCTGTATACCAAGAAGGAAGAGAGACATCCCGCCGATGGTTGTCATCGCCATGTCCTCGCTAGAAGCGTTTCGCAGATCGCGTCGTCGGAAATGAGATTGACGCCGTTGTGATATATTGGGAATATGGATAGGAGCAGGCCATGGCACCAAAGCCGTTAGCCATATTCCATCCAAGGCGCCGACTCTAGGCGCATCGTGCATGGGTCGACCTCGGAAACATTAATCCCGCGGAAGACAGTACTCGGCTCACGAGACCGATTGTTGTTAGCACAGTCTTGCATGACAAACGGCGTTATTTCCAGGCGCACTGGTATGGGAGGAACCGGCACCGCCAATCCATCGGCAGCTGGTGATTTTGAATTATTACATACCAGATGTTGCGGGAAGAAGGATTGAAGATCCTCGCTCACGTAGACAGACGTCTGTGGGAGGTTGGTCAGTAAGTAGATGCTCTGGTGGCCACCGGTTATCTACCTACATCTCCAGTATGCGAAGACAATATGGCAGGAGATGCCCGGCTCGAGCCACGTCTCACTGACAGCGAGGTACGTCCATGTGCAATTTCCAAATGAAGCGATGGAAACGACAGCCGTTCGAAAAGCCGCAAGGCCGGACTGTTTGCTACGGCGGCCCATAGGCGGAGTTGCGACTCCCGCTTGGCCACCCTAAAGAATGGCTGGAGATGTGAAAGGCTCCGTCATCGAGGGACATTGTAAGCAATTGAGTTGCGCTCTGAAACAAGGAATCGAGATGGCTAAGCTTGGAGCGTATAACGAGCCTGACCCGTCGTCCAGTCTTGGTATGTTTAATGTGCGTCAATCTACATTAGCATCTGCATCTGCATCAACCATCTACATTTTCTGACAACAGACTTCTCTCCGCATATCTTACCCGAAAATCCTACGAGACCCAAACATGTTAAACGACAACTTCGCCACAGGAAACACCACCTTCCCCTTGACTATGGCAAGGCAGGTTTCCGCATCGCCCTTTTCACCATGGAAAACGTTCGACAGCATTTTTACCTCAGTCATGGGATACCCGACCAAGGACTTCGAGTTCGTTCCTGGCCACACGCCGTTCTCAACCCTGGGCGGAGCCGTGGGAATGGTTGTGCTCTACCTGGTGGTCATCTTTGGTGGCCGTGAGTTGATGCGCAACCGGAAGCCGGTAGAGCTGAATACGCTCTTCAAGATACACAACCTCTTTCTGTCTCTTCTAAGCGGTGCCTTGCTGGTGTTGTTCATCGAGCAGATCGTGCCAAGCCTGTGGCGCGGCGGCCTCTATGAGAACATATGCGGGGTTTCGGGCTGGACTCAACCACTCGTTCTTCTGTACTACGTAAGTAACCGTGTGGGAATTGGACGTAAGCAGGAGCTTACGACGAGAAATAGATCAACTACCTCACCAAGTACTACGAGCTCATCGACACCGTCTTCCTGATGGTCAAGAAGAAGCCTCTCACCTTCCTGCACTGCTACCACCACCCGGCGACCGCGCTTCTCTGCTTCTCCCAGATGATTGGGGGCACGCCCCTCTCTTGGGTGCCCATCACGCTCAACTTGACTGTCCATGTTGTCATGTACTGGTACTACTTCCAGACCGCGCGGGGTGTCAAGGTGTGGTGGAAGCAGTGGATCACTCGCTTGCAGATTGCGCAATTCGTGCTTGACCTGGGTAAGTTGGGCCCTCTCTACAACGAGAGTACGGAATAGATGCTTTTGCTGACTCTTCGTTCGTCTTCAAGGATTCGTCTACTTCGGCTTCTACGATGTCTTCGCGGATACTTACTTCAAGGATATTCTGCCCCACGTCGGCCGGTGTGGCGGCGAGTTCTTTGCCGCGGTGACGGGCGGCGCGATCCTGACGTCGTACCTGGTCCTATTCATCATGTTTTACATTTCGACCTACAAGAAGGCCGGTCAGAGGGACGCGCAAAAGTCCAAGTCGGCCGTGCCCAGCGAGAAGAGGTCGTTTCCGGCAGTGGCAGCTAATAGCGCACGGGCCGAGTTGGAGAGTAAAGGGCGCTTACTCTGAGCAAGAATGATTCGCTGAGTAAAGCGACGAAGAGCCAGAACGTCCTAGAAGGCCTAGCTGAGTAGAGCGTTATCGGACGAATGATGACGTTGGTGGCATATTTCGGGGGGAGGGTGGCCTTGAACGGACGGAGGGAGCAATGGAGTTTTAATGCGGAAGAGGCTGGGCCGAAACTAAGGCGCAGTTACTTTCGGCTTGGAAAGCAAGTTGACGCAGTAGAAAGAGAGAGATCCAATCGTTGATCTGAAGTCAAAAGGGTGTGGTGTATATGCGAAAGTGAAATGCCATGTGCATGGAGCAGAACGAGGCTGGTCGATGGAATTAAGCTACCTAGCAGTCCAGGTCCCCCCTGCGTAGCCGCATTTTAGCGCACCCGCGGCGGGAACGCACGGGGGACCAAAGGGTAAGATGGCGCTAGCCCGATTGGGTATGGTCGCGATACGGTACGTACCGGTCGCTTCGGTGGGGGATTTTCTCTTTCCTCCTCCCTCTTCTCGACCAGCACCTTTTCCTCGCTCCATCCCCTCTTTTCCATGAATGCTGTTTTGCAGAAAGCCCTATTCATTACTGGGTTTTGCATTATTCATTTATCCATTTCGCTCACGCGTGGGTCATCGGTTCCTCGATCTATCCTTGTACTGATTCCATCGTTCTGGGAACGAGAACAGCCGTCGATCCTCGTCATCCACCTGCACATGTCGCTGCACATCGTTCAAGAGAGCACAAGCAGATCACATGTAAAAAAGGGGCCATACTTATTCTTCATTCATATTCCCTGTGTGTAACCCAATGATGACACGCCGAGCTATATAGTCTGGCAGCACGTGGTCCGCACGAGGATCAACCGCACTAAAAGGCGCCAGACTGAGGCCAAGCCTCCAGCGAGCGGCTTCAGTGATGGAGGACTCCGACGCCCTCACGTAATGGGTTCCACTAACAACAGTGATAGCTGACGTCTCGCCTCAGCCGGCTCCCATTCCGCCAAGATGCGTTCCCGAGACTCTTCCATCTTCCGCTTCACAAAGGGTTCCATAGCCTGCTGTTCTTTACGACCTAAGAGGTCCAGCCTTGTTTTCCACAGCTCCTCATCAGGCATCTTCGAGTCCCGTGCGCCAAAAAAGCGCTCGTCAAGGACCAGAAGACAGCGTCAAAAGCCCAGCTTTTCCGCGCCGCGTAGTTCAGCCAGAAGCGACCACTTTCCCAACTTTCCCTCATGTGCGCCGAGAGCTTTACGCCATCCAGGAACACAGCGCCTTTCCCCTGCTCCTCTAAAGCCTTCAGCCATATCTCCAGTTGCAGCCCATACGCCTTGCTCCACTCGTCGACGCCTGGCGGCTCCCACATCTCCGGCGTTTCGAACAACAACCACCAGGGCGGGTCGAGAACGAACTGTGTTGGTGCCGCGTACGTGAGTTCCCAGTCGATCGCAGCAGCCACTTCGACCTCACCGTCAGGGCTGGAGCCGCCTACAAGGACATTGGTCGGCCTGAAGTCGTCGCACCAGAGGCGGAAGGCCGCCGACCCGTCTGGGGCAGGAATTCTTAGGCGCGTCATCTTCGTGGAACCAGGAGTGGACCAGTTGTCTTGTACGAAGCCGAAGGTTGATAGACGGCCCTGTTTGGCAAGTCTGCGAAAGAGATGGCGGGCGACGTACTTGTTCCGGCAGTCATCCTCACTGGCGACAAGGTCGTTGTGTTGAAAGAGCAGCTGCGCCAGATGCATGTTGGACAGCTCCAGGTACCACTCATCAGCCGTTGCCAAAGTTTTGCCTTCGTCAGTGAAGATGGCCGGAGTAATATGAGCAAGCTGCGTCAGGCTGCTCATGTTATGCGTCAGTGGCCGGCCAGTAACCTGAAAAGATCCATCCACCTCTAGCAGAGACCCAATGCGAGGGAATTCCGGTTTCGCCAACTCCATCAGAATCCATGCCATCTTGCCCCACAGGCTTCTGAGCTTGCTCTCCGGCAAACTTAGATTCAAAGCTGGAGTCAAGCCGGGGTCTCGTCCATGGACAGCAAGAGAATCCGTCATGTCGCCTCCGTGCTCAACATGACGAATGATGAGGATTGGCCCAATGTTAGACTCCTGGTCATAGTGGAGGACCTGTCGAACGGGAACACACGTGTTGAGTCTTAGATATTCGGATGTTGCTGCCTCATAAAGAGTCTTTTCGCCCGGGAACTGGACTGTCGATGGCCAAGGCACTCGCACCATGACGTCTAACGACGGCTCTTCTCCTTGAAAATGGAGTCTGTAATGGATGTTGAAGCCACCTATGACGATTCTTACAATCTTGACTGGCTTGCCGCATTTGTGCGTGACGAGGGTCTCGATTTGACGACAGAAACTTGCCTTAACCATCCGTTTTCTGGACTCTGCCACTCCAACAAGCAAGAATACGCCTCACTTCAAATAAGCCCTTCTCCAGCCAGACAGGCAGCTTACATGCCAAGAATCTACCAGATTAACGGAATGACACACATTCCCTCTTTGAGCCCGGGCAAGACCAGAGACCATAACATACGTATGATGACGCTACGCCGCAGGCTAAATTGAACTTAATCATACGCTCTCACTATCCGTAACTCGTATCATTGAAACCAATTCGCTGCAAGTGAACAATAAGCAACCTAAAATTACCGCGATGATGATCCCCCATTTTGGGGAGTCCATAGCGTTGGGTTACTGTCGAAGAACCGGCTTCCGCGGTCGTATCGAATCTCCACGCAAGAACGCCAAAGATTTCATCGCGGATTCAATGTCGGTACGCATACTCTGTTTCGCTCGTGATACTACCTGGATGAAGGCAGGATCATCCAGCGATCACCGGTGGTGAGATTCCGTCAATGGCTCAGCGGTTGGTGTTTTCCACGAGAACATCACCGTCAACGGGTGCCTAGACGCATATCTTTAAGAGCATGGAGCAAGACAGGGTGGTCATCATACTCCGGAACACTCACCCTGCAATCCCCTGCCTTCTTATGTTTGTCCATAACTATGTCGGACATACTCGGGCTCAGCAGTTTAAACGCAACCAACAGCCCAACTGCTAGGCACGAGCAGCCTGTACCCTGACCGTAGCCCGCGGGGCGCCGCCGAGCGTTCAAGGCGGACAGAGATCTGTACGCGGCGGCCCTGAGCCGTTTCGTGTCGAAATCGGACCTCAATACTGTCTCTCCGGGGGATATGCTGCGCATGGCCGGCCCCGTGCCCAAAGGCGACGACGGCGCCTCGTCTGATGAATCACACGAAGAGGCCGATAGCGAGCTGCAGGACATCGAGGAACAGCGCCAGTGCGGGCTGAAGTTCGCGTCTATGCTGGCAAAGGAAAAGCAGCTTGCACTCGAAGCCGATTTCCACGACAGTGAGGGGTCAGGTGCTCGGAAGGCACATGGACGGGACAGGAGTCGCCGGTGTGGTCCTCACGCTGCTGCAGCTGGCCGGCCTAAGGAGGAAATGGTATTTATAGAGTAACGATTTCATTCGCAAGGATTCCGGAGCAGAAGATATGTAGCAGCTGAGCTAGTCGAGTCAAACTTTATAATCATGAGCATCTAAGCAGTTGAAAACCCCTCTCTTGTCTCACACCTTGAACGTCTCCCGCAATGATCGCCTAACCACGCGAAGAACATATGTCTCATATTCCTCGCGTTGCAACATCTCTGAACAACCGCAGGCACTAAGTGATAGTTCTCGCGTCTCAGAATCGAGAGTCCCCCTCGTTCCCCAGACCTCCCGCCACACATCCCCTCAACCATCGCCTAGCGCGTCTACCCCTTCGCCCTTTGTGTCCCTTTGTTTCGTCCTCGGCTGGAAAAATCCGTCTTAATGACATCAACCCCACTCCCCGCAGAGCTGACAGTTCCTCGGCCATGCCAGAACCGGAGACCCTAGTCCCCGGCGAGACTATCAGACGGGCTCTAGGTCGGCGCAGTGATGTCCGGTTGGCCGGGCCGCGCTGCGTCTCTTGGGCCACCACCAATCAGCGCGCTTATTCACTGCCTAGCTGCTCTGCCAGAGTTCGACGCAGCTCTGCTAGCTTACAGGCCACGATTGTCTTAGATTTGGTATTCAGTCTTGTGAGGAGACCGACGCTGGATCGCTGCTAGCACGATGCCTCCGTCTCGTAGGCTGAGGTGGTCTTCGGGCGCCACCAACGACCCGACACCGGGGATCTGGTTGGCGCCCACGGAAACCTGGCCAAAAAAAGGTCGTCTGGTTGTTTCGGATTGTTTCTTTGAAAGCGGAACAAAAGAAGCCAACTGCCCATCACCAAACATATCTACCAAGCCTCACCCCGCACCTCCAGCCCGACACGGTCGTCGCCGTGATGCCGCAGAGACGTTCCAGGCGCTCGAGACGTCGTTGCTCCCAGAAGACAAGAAACATTTTGACAGCGGTGGCCCGATATGGCAGGCGATAATCACCCCGAGAAGCCGGAAGGCGGTGGCAATAACACAACGCCCAGAAAAGAAGACGTCCCGCAGCGGCCCTCCATGGGTGAGAGGCCGTCCTCTGAATTTCTCGGCGAGGAAAAATGGCGGATTTCGATCATCAGCCCCAGCTCGGACGAGAGCACGATCGCCTTGCCGGATGTTGTCGACGAGGGCTCCTTGTCGTCCTACTGCGAGGACGAGGACGATGACGGGGAGGCCATCCTCCCAGCGTGGCTGACCGAGGCCTGGCAAGAAAAGGCCCAGCTACCCAAGGAGTGCACCTCGGGGCCGGCAGCGGCGGCTGACGAGAGCAAGGAGACTCAAGTCAACGAGCCGGTGGCAGATGATAAGCCAAAGCGGGGGAGCAGGATCTCTTCCGCGGGGTCCCGCTGCTCGCAATGCGGCCACTACCGCCGCGATTCCATACGATCCTCGACCACGTTTGGAAACGGAACGCAATTGCCCACGGAGCATCAACACGAATCCTGCCTCGGACGCCCGGCATCTTTATCTCTCTTCCCACGCACAAGACCACCCTCACCCTTGAGCACCCAGCGCGCTTTCCCCCTGTCCGTTAAGAGCGTCCCCTCCAAGGCCGTGTCGGACGCGCAGACGTTCCACAGCGCGCAGGAGGAGGAGGGGGGCGCCCACTCCCCGGAGCCGCACTCGGAAACTGCATCCATCATATCCTCCATCTTCGCCACGCCGTTGCGGCACCTTGCGAGCAACCCGTCGCTCAGGGGCTCCCTGTCCACCGACACGGCGACGAGCGCGGAACAGCGCGTTACGCCCATTGCGGAGCAGAGGCACCCGGGCAAGGCCGGCGCGCGAATCAGCCGCTTCACGAGGCCGTTCGAGCCGGACATTGACGAGGAGGACGACGGCTCGGGGTACCGGCGGCAGGTGATGGACATGGAGACGGCGCGGGCCGAGAAACAAGACTCGGGGCTGACCCAGACGGCGGACGAGAAGGGCGAGAGGGAAGACTGGGTCGACGGGTGGCCGCTCGCGTTCCTCCTGCTGGGCATCTGTCTCGTGGTGTTCTTGATATCCGTCAACCGCGCCATCCTCACGACGGTATGAGAAATCCCCGACTCCGCACGCAAAGCAAAAGGGGGTCTATTGAAACTGACAAACGCAGGCCATTCCCCACATCACTTCCGAGTTCCAGTCGACGGTGGACATCGGGTGGTACGGCTCAGCCTATCTGCTGACAGCTTGCGCCTTCCAACCCGTCTTTGGCAGGGTCTTTATGCTCTTCTCCGTCAAGTGGTCGTACATGCTGGCCATGTTCATGTTCCTGGCCGGATCGCTCATCTGCGGCCTCGCGCCCAACTCGGTGGCGCTCATCGTTGGCCGCGCCGTGGCCGGGTTCGGGAGCGCTGGCGTCCTCACCGGCAGCTTCGTCGTCATGGCGATGGCGGTGCCCTTGCGCCTCCGTCCTATCTACACCGCCATCGTCGGTCTGACGTAAGTGTTTTTTTTTTTCTTCTTCTTCTCTTCTTCTGAAAAGAGAGAATCATCCCAAATGTTTGACGCTAACACCCTCCAGGTTTGGCCTCGGAGCCACCGTCGGTCCTCTACTTGGAGGCGTGTTCACAGAGCTAGTCGTGAGTAGTCCCCCAGAATAACGTCATGGCGTCCTGAACTAAACGGTTGGCAGACCTGGCGATGGTGCTTTTACATTAATCTTCCCGTGGGGGGCGTCACCGTCGCAGTCTTTCTGCTGTTCCTTCACCCCAAGCGACGCCCGCGCCACGAGCAGACCTTCTTCGACAGGTTCATGGACCTCGACATCGTCGGCAACGTGCTCCTGCTCGGCGCCTGCGTGATGCTGTTCCTAGCGCTAGAGTTCACGGCGCAGGGGGAGGCGTGGTCGAGCCCCCGGGTAGCCGGCTTGCTCGCCGGGGCCGGCGCGACGGCGGCCGTCTTCGCGGCATGGCAGTGGTGGAAGCAGGACGGCGCCCTCATCCCGCCGGCCGTCGTCACGCAGAGGACGGTGGCCGCGTCGTGCGTCGGCGCGTTCGCCACATACGGGGCGCTGCTGATCCACTCTTACTTCCTGCCGCTCTGGTTCCAGGCCATCAAGGGCGAGAGCGCCATCTCGTCGGGCGTGGACATGATGCCGTACGCCGCCACGAACGCCCTCTTCTCCCTCTTCTCAGGCGTCTTCGTCTCCGCCGTCGGCTACTTCGTGCCGCCGGCCGTGGTCGGGGGCATGATCGCCACGGCCGGGTGCGGCGTCTTCTTGCTGCTGTCGCCGGACTCGCCGACGGCACAGTGGATCGGCTTCGAGATCCTCGTGTCGGCGGGCTTTGGCATGTCTATTCAGCAAGGCTTCACGGCCGTCCAGGCCATCCTGCACCCCGACGACATCTCCATCGGAACCGCGGCCGTCGTGGCCTCGCAGTCTTTGGGCGGCGCCATCTTCGTCTCCGTCGGAAACACCCTGTTCCAGAATCACCTCCTCCAGGCCTCGGCGCAAAACATGGTTCCGGGCGTCGACATTCGCGCGGTGCTCGAGGTCGGGGCGACGGCTTTCCGTGACGTGGTCCCGGCCAGCGCGCTCCCGATGCTGCTCACCGTGTACAACGAGGCTCTCCGCATAGCGTTCACGGCAGCGATTCCCTTGGCTGGCGTGTCGGCAATCGCGGCTTGCTTCATGGAATGGAAGCCGGTGAAAGGAAAGAAAGCTGGATAGATAGCGAGCGCACGAGTTGAATGAATATGAACGATGAGCCGTGTTGGCTGATGGAGAAGATCATTCCACGTGTCGAAGATGATCCGCAGCTTCTGAGACACCCGTCCTTTGCTCCATGTGTTTGCAAGCTAGCGATGATTCCATGTAAGCCACAAGCCATCCAACCCCAAGCTGAAATACGCCAGGATTCGAGGCTCCATTCCAACCCCTGGTAAGGTAGCCAAGCTAGCCGACCAACCATCCACCCCTGTTTCGAACGGTCAGCATTCGGCTAGGATATTTGCGCAGGTTTAAAACGGCGACTTGCTGACCCCAAGATGCGTCGCCAAGGCCGTGCCTAGCAAGAGTAAGGCCGCACAAGCAACGGAACAACAAGGACCTCCAATCTGCCCTGTAGAGTAATTGCATGAGGGGCGCAGCTAGTGCTGCCTACTGCTGGTATGCACCCAATCAGGTGGGGGAATCCTTCGCAATCCACGTTGGGGCCAAGATCCTTCGCAGCCCACGTTCGGTGTACACAAATCACATCTCACTCAATGCAATTTGTAAACACGGCCAGGGAAGCTTGAGTGGCAGGCTTACTGGCATTGGCGAGCTGGGCCAAGCCCGGCGGCTAGAAGTATTTATCGTCGTCTCTCCCGCGTGGCGTTGCCCCCCTCCCGTGCGATCTCCGTCCCTTTTCTCCGTCTTCAGAAACCATCGTGAACGATGCACCCTCCGCGCTGGTCTCTCGCAACCGGCATCTTGGTCGGGCTAGCATCCGGCCAGCAGTGTTACTGGCCCAACGGCAATGACGCGAGTCTTGTGGCTTGTCCCGTCGCCAACGGCACGGCGGCCGCGTGCTGCTTTGCGGGCCACTACTGCATGAGCAACGGCGTCTGCTTCTCCAACACCGAATTGAGCTTCTACCGTGGCGCCTGTACAGCCAAGGACTGGTCGACAAGCGGTTGCCCGACGTATTGCGACAAAGAAGATGTCGCGGGCGCTGGTAAATGACAGCTCTCTCTCTCTCTCTCTCTCTCTTCCAACTGGTGAACGCAATGACTGATACTTTTTTGCTTCGCAGTCCGGGGCGCTCACGCCGGCATTGCGAAATGCACCAACAAGCAGTATGCGTGCCAATCAACGAGCAACTGCGCAACCGACAGCTTCGAAGTGCCCGCAGGAAACATGCTGCCGAACCTGTACTTGAAATCGGATATTGGTGTCATCGCGACCGCCTCCACAGCCAGCACAGCCGGCACGGCTCCCGCAACCGCGACGGGGACGGCGGCGACGAGCGTCGGCGACGGCGCCGGCGGAGCCACCGAAGCGACATGCACATCGACGCCGGCGGACGCGGCGGCCAGCAGCGGAATCTCAACCGGCGCGGCGGCGGGCATCGGCGTCGGCGTTGGCGCTCCGCTGGCTCTCGCCGTCGGGCTGCTCACGGTCCTGCTGCTGCGCGAGAAGAAGAAGACGAGGCAGGCGTTGTCGAGGCCGGTGTACTCCGAAATCGCCCCGACTTCGCCGTGGGCGAAATCCGAACACACGACTTACGCGCCGGTTGAGATCCCAACCCAGGCACCGCCACCCGAACTGCCCAGCGACCACCGTGGTAGACACGAGCTTTCCTGAAAGGAGAGAGCCCTGGGGTCGTACATGGTTTCAGAATTGGATTTGACCAAGGAGAGAGAGAGAGAGAGAGACAGAGAGAGAGCTGAGAATGTGTGGGACGGACAACCATGGCATGTGTTGGGCAGGGGAGACAGCACTCGTCCGGCATGCGATCGAATGGTGTCACTGCAGACCCCACAAGAGGCCATCGTCCGCGGCTTTGTAGATATGGAAATGCGACGGACTATATGAGACTGTCATGATAGCCTTACAAGGACTCACTACTACCCAAGCCACTATAAAACACAATTTAGGGTTGAAAGCCTCACTTAGATAATACATGACACTTTCAGCCAATGTTCCACACGTGCGTATGAATTTTCAACGTCTCGTTGCTTAACAGCTACTAGGGATCTGTCCCATTCATGAGTTTCGCGGGACAGTCGCAACCCAGAAGCAATTAACCAACGAACTATCAAGACGGAAACGGTTTGTATAAGGAAGAAAATGACGGCATCGTCTGTTTCCTATAGGTTACGGCGACCAGCCGGGATTGAAGCGGCATATACCAATAGAACAGGCTGGCATACATGCATACGCTGCCAGTGTGACGGTTCGCCTTTCCTGGTATTGTAATGATGGTGTGACGGAAGGACGAAATGTCTCTCTAATTTTGGTCTAGTACAGTTCCAGGGCTGAGGCGTGGCCCTCTCGACCACGTGTGGCGCCTAACGGCGCGATTTGCAATCGCGACAAGTGCCAGCCACTGCACTACGCACTACGCTCGTCGGCCTCTTGGAATCAAAGTTCACACACCTCAACCCACCGATTCGAGTTAGAACCGGCCTAAAGATACTGCCTGCAGCCATCCTAAGTAGGTAGTCAGGGCGTACTAGTTGCTTCGGCCACCAAACAAGCACATTGGACAACATACTCCGTAATGTTAGCATGTACCCGCTCACACCACCCCTGCTTACAGTAAGATTGGCGTTGTACTGCATGGAGCTCAGGGGATACGGCGTCAGGGCCTCAAGAATACTAATATAGTATGATTGCATATGTACGTTCTCTCTGCTTTGCGTCTTGTCTTTCCGGCCCTTACGGCGGATCGTCAATTTCACGAGCGGCCTTCGCTGGCGCGCTATTCGTCTCCTCCAAGCATCAAATTCCTGCTCACCACGCTGCGGATTTGCTCAGTGGGCAGAACACAGCACAACGGGATGGCTGACCACATACGTCCCGTGAATGAGGGTCGGTCGGCCCAGCTGGACCAGCCTGGCCTTGAGGCAGTGCCAATTCGACACTCCACCCTGCCGATCCCGTACGACCCCACGGAGAAGTCAGCGTGGACCTCACACCAGTCATACCCCGACGCCCCCGCTACCCCATTGAAAAGACGACGAATTCTTGGTCTTACTGTGCCTGTTTTCTGGTCCCTCGTTACCGCTCTGGTTGTCATCCTGGCTGGAGGAATGGCCGGAGGGGTTGCGGGTGGGTTGGCGGCACAGAAAGCCAACAGCAGCTCGGCGGCGTAAGTAGCATGCTTTCCAAGTCTCCTTGCTAGGAAATGCCATTGTGTTAACAGCGGTTTTCAGCGCTCCGTCGCCTTCAGGCACGGCCGCAGTCGTGTCTCGGCCGATACCCACAGCCTCCGAGGCGGGTTCCGGCTCCGGCTCCGGCTCCGGCTCCGGCTCCGGCTCCATACCTCTCGCATCTACCGCGGCGTCGTCCGCATACATTCCGCCACCAACCGGCGTCCGCCCCGCCCCGACCGACGACGGCTGCCCTAACATCAACCGGACCAGTTACACGCCGACCGACGCCAACGGCGACTCGGTCAAGGTCGGCTCCAACTCGGCCCTGGTTTTCCGGCAGCTCTGCGAGGTCAACTACCCGTCCAGCGCCGAGCTCGGGAACCCGAATCTCTACGACGTCTTCAAGGTTCTACGTCCCGAATTTCCGGGAGTGCATGGACCTGTGCGCAGCGTACAACCAGGCGTACAGCGGCAACCTCGCCTCGGGCAACGTGGCGGGCGGAGGCTATTGCCGATCCGTCGCCATGATCAAGCTCCCCGGGGAGTACTGCTATCTGAAGAACGGGACCGGCGAGACCAGCAAGATGGATACTCAGGGACACCCTTAGGACTTTACCAGCGCCATTGTCATCTCTGGCTTACCAGGTAGGTAGGTAGGTTTGGCATGCCAATGGCATGTGGCGATACGACGGAAAGCCCAGTTGGACATGAACCCTCGTTTTGGTCTTGTCTTTAGATAACCGCATGGCGATTAAACCTATTGTTCAATTCCCTGTAGTAGGGGAACAAAAAACCATCCATCCAAGACTCCAGGCGGAGAACACTTACGTATAAGCTATAGGTGCATGTAATATCGAGCTGGAATGTGGCAAGTCTAGGCATTGTACTAAGTAGGGGTTGACTATTAGAGAACTGCCCCATCTTGAAAAGTTAAAATCGCCATATAGAGAAACGCAAACTGAGCCGTTGTAGAGAGCGTCCAAGGTTTTTCATAACTGAAGTTGAAGCTGCAACATTGACCTGGAACCGCCATGTTGATTAATGTTGCGGCTTGTTAAGATGATATTCAACTTCAGGACCGTCCCCATAGGAAGCCACGCAGACTGGACAGCATGAGCGTAGAACTGCCGAGTTGTGCCGAGGCGTCTGAATGAGACGTCTGATCTGCTGCAGAGAGCTACTTGTCAGCCCGGGCTAGACAACCCCTTTGGGCGGATTGAAAAAGTTGTAGCTTTTTGTTAAGCCTGGGCTGATGTCGGGAATTCTCAGTGCATGCAGCCATCTCGCCAAAGTTGTGTCAAAGTTATATGAAAGTGGGCTCCTGGCTGGGGCTTGCCGGTACGGTATTCCCGAGGCTCGTCTCATGTTCCACGACACAGTTCCGGCATGTTAGTAACTACCAATCACGAAGGGCAGAGGGCGTGACCAAAAAGTCATTAGCAATCCCAATTGAACGGCCAAAATGTCAATCGAACACGATACGGTCTCATCATGTCATCGTTTTCGCAAGCGTTAGTCAATTCATGTCATCGTCATTTCCCCAAAGACTCGTCTGTATCCCGATCCGTCGCTCAAAGCCACCCCGGCCCATTCCGTCGAAACTCCAACCCCAGACTCCATTGTGTAAAGGTGAGGGTCACCAGGATGACCGCCAGGTCAGAAGCTCACTTCTTGCCGGAGCTGCCGGAGTTGCCAGAGCCGGAGCCGTAGCCGTAGCCAGAAGAGGACCGGTCGCCACTGGGGGAGGTGTAGGTCGAGCCCCCAGCACCATTGTTGTAGTAACTGCTGCCGTTGGGGTTAGAGTAGTAGTAGGATCCATCGCTGCGGCACACGGCGTTAGTCTCAGAAGCTGAAACCGGAGGCAGGTAAGGCTGGTATGCAATCAGTTGGCGATTGCTTGCACGAGAAAGGACCTACGTGTTGGAGTAATGGTACGAGTTGGGGTTGGAAGCGCTGCTGCCGTAGTCGCGGGCGCAGTAGTGGTTGCCCTGTGCCCAATCAGCTATTCCATCCGAGTCACCGGACTCTGAAGATTGAGATGAGATCGTACCTGGCTGTTGGTGCCGGAGCTCTTGTACTCGTATCCGCTAGGCATCGTGAGTGTTTGGGTGGGAGGTGCTTGGTTGGGCAGTTGGTTTGGAAGAGGTTTTTTGGTAATGAGGTGATGAAGGGAAGAAGGGCGAGGGTAAGGTGAGGCCGTTTGGCAGACGGGTGAGAGGTTAAATAGGGGAAGGAAGGAGCGCCTGCTGGGTGTCTCGAATCTCCTTCCTTGCTGCCCCGCATCGTAAGTTGTTGATTGTCCATGCGGGGCAAATGAGATAGGCGGGAAGTTGCTTCGGCTACACCGCATCCTTCTTGGTTGACAAAGGTGCTTTAAGCTCACGTCCCCATCTACTACTAGGCGTTTCTGTCTGGGAATCAAGACACTTTATTGGCCAGCATGCGCAATAACAAGCAGGTTTTGTGCTGGGAGCCGCAGGCGAAGTAGCAATCATGAGGCCGGGCAGCTTGCTTTTTCTCGTCTTCACCCATGTCCTGCAAACTGAAAGCATCGTGGGATGAACAAGGGTTATCCACGTAGGCCCAGTGGTAGTCTCAAGCTCAAACGCGTTAGCTTTTGACTCAACAAAAACATCCGGAGGGGGAGACGCCCGATTGAACTGTAGTATGAGGTTTATTGGCCCGAGAGGCCCTCTCCACATCCAAGGCTATACTTCTCATGTCTTCACCGATGAATGACGACAATGGCTAAGTGTTGAATAATATAACGTACAGATGCAAGTGTCAGGAGTTGCCGAAATCCCCTCGCTCGTAGGGTTCCACGTAACAAATACCGAGGGATTGAGTCAGTTGCCACAGCAGGAGAGATCGACTGACTATATGCAGCTCACTTGGACCTCATCTCCAATACACGGCATCAATCGTGGCCTCTTCCACGTATTCTGCAGCTGCAATCAACGCATTACAGGGTTCCAGCTTAGTTAGTGCCCTCGGTCGATGTCTCGCACATGATCGCATTCGCCTGTCCGGTCGTCGTCGTCGTCGCCGTTCGAGGTGTTTTATCTCATTCCAACACTTGTTATCGTGACGTTAGCCTCGGTCAGGCCACTACGGAGCATATCGAGAGGTTTGTTCCTTGCGAATTTCAGCGAACCTACTTCTTGCCGTACCCTGAGCATGTTCGGTACCCGCTGGCAGAGGTATACGTCGTCCGGCCGTTGCTCTTGTTGGAATACGCGCCGCTCCTCGGATTGTTGTAGTGGAGCGGTTCGCTTCTGTCCGTGAACCATGTCAGCCGTTCTTCCGCTCAACGGGAAATAATGTAGGTACGAAGGGGAGGCGAGAACGAGATACTCACGTGTTGGTGTAGTGGTAGGAGTAGGAGTTTGGGTTCGAAGAGCGGCTGCCCTGATCGCGGGCGCCAATAGGGTTACCCTTTTACCTCCTCAGTAAGTTTCCACTGCGCTAAGATAGCTCCCAAGGGGAAGAAAGCAAGCTTCGGTGGGGGAAGGGTAATAGGGAAGTTTAGGTACCTGACTGTTGGACCCAGAGCTCGTGTATGCGTAGCTGCTGCTGCTGCTCGCCATATCGTCGGTATGGGGTGGGTAATCCCTACTGTCCGGATCTTTGGGGGATAGCGCGAGGTTGGATCAAGTCATTGAAGGATGAAGGCAGTGTAAGAGTGAGCACGAGAACTCCGACGCTCGACGCAAGCGGAGATGGGACAGGCTAGCTTAAGTACGAGGGAAATTCTCCATCTCACATGGCCTGATCACTGTGGTGCGCGCATCTTGAAACGTATCTCTACCCCGCCCCTGGGCGCTTGAAAGGACTTGATTGAACTCAAAGATTGGACGGGGACGGCGGGGGGAGATAGCTATGTCGATACTAATAACATATATAGCCGTGCGGCCCTACCGCGGAAAGCATCTTCTGGACCGAGCGAGTCGGGGGGAAGCATGCGCTGGCAGCCGGTCATGCATCCGGGGGGGGCCGGGGTTCTTGTCATGAGGTGCGGTGGTTCGAGGCTTCATGTGGGGGGGGGGGTTTCCAAGCCTGGCAGCACATCGGATCTCCTGAGCAAGTAGGTTCTTGAGAGGTGGAGGGAGAAGTCGAATGCGATATTGCAATGTATGTACTGTATGTCAAAAGGGGGGGCTGACGATCAGTGCCCTCGTTTTCTGGGAAAAGTTGGGACTTGAGGCAATTGGATTTATGCGCGGGGAGCAGCGGCTCTTCGAATAATACCTTGTGCCCCAAACTCTGACGTTTTGCTTACAGTAATCAAGCAAGGGAAGGCAACCCTGGATCGCCCCAAGTTCGGTTCGGACGTGGGGTAGTCGGTCCGGCCCTCGCGAAAGACATTTCCGAGATCTGCTTCGGCGTAGCTCGGACAGGGCTCTGACCAATGAGAAAGAAAAAAGGCCATCTTCTTTAACGCTTGAATTCAAAGTCTATGTTTTCCACCGTTCATCTAGTCTAGAAGGGCTTCTATATCGCATTGAGCAGCTCCGAAATCTATTGCGGCTTAAAGGTGGTGATCTAGTCACTGGGGGTTGTTGTTGGGGTCCTTGGCATCGCCGTCCTCGAGCTCGGCGAGGTACTTCTCCGCGTCCATGGCAGCCATGCAGCCGGTGCCGGCGCTGGTGATGGCCTGTCTGTATCTCTTGTCCTGAACGTCACCGGCGGCGAAGACACCCTCGATGTTGGTCAGGGGAGTACCGGGCTTGGTGACGACGTAGCCCTCGGAGTCGGTCTCGAGCTGGCCCTTGACGAGCGCCGTCGCAGGCTCGTGGCCGATGGCGTAGAACAGGCCGTTGGCCTCGAGCGTCTCCTCCTTGCCGGTCACGGTGTCTTGGACAACGAGGTGGCTCATGAGGCCGTCGGCGCCGCCCTTGATCTCCTTGCCGACTGAGTTCCACCGCACGGTGACCTTGTCGTTGCTCAGCAGGCGCTTGGCCATGATCTGGGAGGCGCGGAGGACGTCGCGGCGGACGAGGACGGTGACGTGGCTGCCGTACTTGGTGAGGTACAGGGCCTCCTCGGCGGCCGAGTCACCACCACCGATGACGACGAGGTGCTTGTTGCGGAAGATGGGCACGGCACCGTCGCACACGGCGCAGGCGGAGACGCCGTTCTGCCAGTACTTCTCTTCGCCGGGAAGGTCGAGGCGCTTGGCGGAGGCACCGGTGGCCA